>NW_006399814.1:839466-847375 GCF_000299155.1 Elephantulus edwardii | reverse complement strand
TTCCCTCCCGCCCCTTCCCCCTCCTGGGCCCCGCCTTCACCCGTTCCCTGGCCCTGCCGCGAGCCCACCTCTCCACTCCTCCACTGTGCGCTCCTTGGCCTCCACGCTCTCGTCATAGGGCTCAGCTTCAGGCTCATCACCCGGATCGTGGTACTGGCTGAAGTATGCGTGGGCCAGGGCCTCTGTGGCGCTGACCCGCTGGTCGCTGTCCAGAACCAGCATTCTTCCCAGGAGGTCCACAGCTGCAGAGATGGGCATTGGGCAAGGGCATCAGCTCCTCTTCAGGCCAGCAGCAGCAGCACCCAGTACTGATCCTTGCCATTCCTGACCTAGAGGGTTGGCTCCTTGAAAGACGCTCCGGAGGTCCTTCTGGGGCATGGGAGGCAGAGACTGGATGTATGTTCGAGCCTGAGGACACATGGGCATTGCACAAGCCTGAGAGGTGGCCCACCCCCTAACCTCTTGGCTTCAAACTGGACAGAAGGCTACGGGCAAAGTCCCGAGATGTATTCACCCCATCAGGCCTAGGCAAGAGCACTGTTCGGCCTGAGAACTCCTCCCCATCAGACCTGGTGGCACCTTTGCCCCAGTTCCCCCAGAGCCAATACCCACACACAGGGCAGGGCATGGCCATTGTGGCAATGTATCTCGGCCGTCCCCTGTGCAGCAATGTCCTCCCTTACGATCATCTGGGGCCCAGTCGGTGTCCCACACAATGTCCCCCTTCCCAGGTGCCCAGCTCACGTGCTCTGAAGAGATCTTTGCCAGCACCTCAGGGCTGGGTGTGCCCACAACCTCCATGATGCGCTTCAGCTGGTCGATGTCTGCCTTGCTCATGAAATGCCAGAGGCCAGGCCTGGACCTTCTTGAGCCCGAACCCCAGTCCTGAGACACTTCCCAGAGCCAGCTCTCTAGCTATGGGCACAACGTTCCCTCCCTCCCTGGACCCCGGCACCTAGGAAGGAGGGAAACTCGGTCTATACTCCTCAGCCAGGTCAAGGATACAGTCGCTTCCTGGGAAGAGGGCCTTCCCTTGGATCAGCTCAGCCATGATGCAGCCCACAGACCAGATGTCCACTGTTGGGGGGACTTCCATCAGTCTGCCCATCTCAAGGCCCCCTCAGGGGTTCCCGGACCACATCAGTCCAGCAGGTCTAAAGTGGGTGGACCCCTATCCCTCTCTTCTCCACCCTGGGGGTAGGGGTCCTCTTAACTAGGCTCCTCTTAGGGTCAGTGTCAATGCTGAACACAGCCCTGCCTCTGCCCCAAGGCTGGGCACAGCCTCCCTCCCCTCTTCGGTCCCCAGCCCTCTGTGACCTCTGCCCCAAGGCTGGGCACAGCCTCCTTCCCCTCTTCGGTCCCCAGCCCTCTGTGACCTCTGCCCCAAGGTGGGCACAGCCCTCTGTGGCCTCACCTGGTCTCATGTACCTGTCTGGTTGTAATGCATCCAATTGAGCATGATCTCCGGTGCCCGGTACCATCGTGTGGCCACATAGCCAGTCATCTCCTCATCAGCCTGGCGAGCCAGCCCAAAGTCCAGGATCTAGGGTCACAACAAAGCGGTGAGCCATCACTCACTGGGTGTCCTCTCTGCCCTTTCCCTCCCGCCCTCCTCTCGCCTCACCTTAAGCTCGCAGTCCTCGTTCACTGCCACGTTGCTAGGCTTTAGGTCCTGTGAGAGTTGAGGTGGTCAGCCACATGCACCAGCCCAAGTCCTGGCCGATCCTATGCACGACTAAGGGCTCCCTGCACACCTACCCGATGGATGATGCCCGCTGAGTGGATGTACTGTGGGGGAGGGGGAGAGCATGGTGAGCCTTAAGTCTGTTCTCCCTCTGACACCCTCCATGCCCCCGGACTTGGCCCTTTCAGGCTCCCAGCAGTGAACCTTCAGTCCACGCAGCAGCTGGTAAACCAGGAATTGGACGTGCTCATCACTCAGCGCCTGGCACCTGACAATGTTATTCAGGTCTGCGCCCATCAGGGTGGTCACCAGGTACCTGGGATGGGGTTAGGGGTCAGGAATGTGCACCTCCGCCACCTCCCAAAAAGCATCCCAAGGTCGCGCCTGCCCATCCTGTGCTTACACTTCGCTGAAGTCATCTATGGACATGGCAGGAGTGAAGACATCCAGAAGCCCGATGACCTGGGGTTGGAGGTGGCATATTTCAGCCCGGAGGTCACCCAGTGACTCCGCTCCTGGCGCGCCCTGCTCCCATTGGTCTGTCCGGCCGCTCCCACAGCGCTCCTAGCTCTCATTGGCGGTCACCAAGACGTGCCCACCCCCATTGGCCGGCCCGTCTCGTCGGCCCGCCCCCCGCTCACGTTCTCGTGCTTCATGTGTTTGAGCAGCCGCAGCTCGCGATAGGTCCTCCGAGCGTGGATCAGCGACTGGAAGGGGCGCGACAGCTTCTTCACCGCCACCTTCTGGCGCAGCCGTGCGTCGTAGGCGGAGCTGGAAGGTGGGCGAGTGAGGCCGAGCAGCGGGGCTGGGCCCGCCGCCCTCTGCCAGCACGCAGGGAGCGAGTCCGTGTGCGCCTCCGGCTGTCGGACCCCCTCCGCGGCCTCTCTGCTGCTAGGCGCGCCATGCTCCAGCCCTCCTCATCCTCCATCCCCCGTCCCTCCCCGCCCTCCATCCCTCTTTGTGACTTGCTGAGAGGCCAGCCCCTCTGGTGAGACCTCTGCTCCTTTGCTGATGGCAGCGTGAGAGGAGGAAGCATGCCTGGGACATAGAGTCGGATACGCTTCCTATCAGCCTTTCCTCTGCATCTAGCCGGGCCACCTCCCTCCTCTGGATGCACATTAGTTCCCACTGTCCGCAGACTGATGGCCCTGTACCCCTTGTCCCCTCGCCCTGGAGTCTCCTTCTGCTGGGCCTGGGAAGTGCCTGCCGGCGTGGATAACACATCAAGAAGGATTCCTCTGCCAACTCAACCCTCTGAGCTCTGGGTGGCTCCTTAGAAGCCCTAAGAAGTCCAGCCCCTCAGCACCTGCTCTGGGAACCGGTCCCTGACATATCATCAAAATATAACAGGAAAATTGGCCGAAGGGGTTTACAGCATAACGATTGGAAACTGGAGGGCATGAAGTGTCATGGACTCCCCGCCTTGACCAGCCCCACTTCCTACAGGTCCAGACGCCCCTCCAGCGCCAGCCCCACACCAGGGCTGCCTGCGACACAGCATCCCTGCTACCATCCTCAAACACCCGTGTAACAATCCCCTGCGTGCTCAGGGTCTCACTGTCCAGCACAGCCTGCTGAATGTGGCTTGGGCCTGCAGTAGTAGGTTTGCAGGGTCTGCATCTCCTTCCCCAGCTCGCTGTCCTTCCCTCCCCAGGACCAAACTGTCTGGGATTCGGATGCTCACAGGGTCTGGATGGGGAGTGCAGGGGATGTAGGCCAGGCCCCTGGGGCATCTGAGCCCCAAAACCTAGAAAACACCTGGCAAAGGTCACACTACCTGAGAGAGGGGAGGGGCCCCTCTTTGGCAGCAAACCCTTTTGCCTAACTGCGTCTGCGCGTTGGAGTTCACAGGAATCAGCACCCCATCCCCAGCTGCTATTCCCATGCCAGCCCCAAGACAGAGCGGCCAAACACCCGCTGAATGCAGCGCGCCCAGAGCCCCCTCCTCAGCTCTCAGACCGACAGTGTCCAGGGCAGAGGTCAGTCCAGCCAGGCTCTGTGGTCCCTTGGCATGATCTGACCCTACTCATGCCCTTGAAGACCCCTGAGGGTGACCTGGCTGGCAAGGCCCAGTTGAAGCTACACCGACCAGCGAGATGGGCACCTCCAGCCTCCTTTCAACCCCTAGAAGCTCCAGGAAATGTGGCTGAAGCTTGGATCAGCGCCGCGCCCCCACGCCGGCGGCCCCTGCCCCCACAGTGGCCAGTGGCCACCTGGCACCACCTCCGGTAAGGATCCTGCGGGGCGTTGGGGGCACCTCTCAACCGCTATCGCCCGTCAACATGGAATAACAAGGCAGGCGATTCGGGATCCTCCTATTCTGAAAGCGCTCAGGTCCGAAAGCCAGACCCAGCCAGGCCATTACGGGCGCTCCCTCAGTGCAGCAGGAATGGGGGTGCTCCTCTGTTCTGGTTTCCGCCCCGCCAGACTACGCTAACAGGGTCTGCAGTCAGCTGCCTTTTGGAACAAAAGCGCCTGCCGGGGATGGGGCCGTCGACCGGACCCGAGGACCCTGGATACAGTCGGGGCTCAGGCCCGGGGACCCTGGATACGGTCGGCTCGCGGGATCCGGGACCGGGTGGGAGCACGCTGGGTGACGCGGGGCCCCCATCCCTGGCAGGAGCCGCGTCGGAGAGCAGAGTTCCCACCACGCCCCCCCCCCATTTCGTCGTCCGCACCGGGCGAGGCCGGGGGCCCACCGCGGAGGGGGCGCGCCGCGCAGCCCCTCGCCCCCGCTTCGCCCCTACCAGACCGAGCCGTAGGCGCCGGAGCCCACCGGGCGCAGCCCTTGCAGCCGCTGCGGCACTTCCCACACCGTCTTGTTCAGCTCCTGCCGGTAGAAGCCAGCGCGGGGACCCGACATGTCCGGCGCCGCGGGCGGAGCGCGGCCGGCGGGAGGAGCCGGGCGGGGGATTCCCGGAGACCGGCGCGCACTTCCCTGCGTCTCCGAGGCGCCGGAGAGCGGAAACCCGCCTCCTGCCCCTCCCGGCGGCCGCGCAGACCGGGGCGGTGCCGCGGAGGGTGGGGGCCGCCTTCCAGCCCTGCCCCCTCCCTTTGGGGACCTTGCGCGTCCTGTCCCCCATTCGGGCACCGCCCGGTCCAAGCCGGCGTCACCGTCACCGCCTCCCCGGGCTACCAGTCCCATGGTGTCCCCCACCATGGGACCGCTCGTGCCCTGCACCCCCGGCCTGACGGTGTCTCCTCACTCGCAGCCTGACAGTATTTCCTCAGGCCCTGCACCTTCACCCCAATGGTGTCCCTGTCCCTCCTGCCTGCTCAGATGCTCACACGCTTAGCTCTTGGTGCCCCCGCAGCTCAAATTGCCACATTCTTCTCTGGCCAGTGGAGTCTTGGGGTCCGAGGGTGAATTTGCCACCTGCCTCCAAGGTGGATTACCTTCTCTCTTCTCCCCTCCCCCGCTCCTCATTTTTCACAAGCCCCTCCCCACTTTTGCAGAGAGAAGGGGAGAGCAGAATTGTCAAGATCAAGTGTGCCTACTAGGGGTGCTTGTGTCTTCCATTTCCATTCCATTCTGGCCCCCAGCCCCAGAGGTGCTTAGCCCCTAGGTCACCAGGTGCTTCTTAAGGAAGGCAGTGCCACTTAGGAGAAGCTAAGTGATTTGTTTGATAAGAAGTTGTGCTGCCAACCCAAAGGCACAAGGTTCAAATCCACCAGCTGCTTGTCCAGAGACAGAGGGGCAGTCTCCTCCTATGCAATTTACAGCCTCTGAAAACCCGCTGGAGGGTCAGCTGTGAGTTGTTTGTGACCTGAAAACACAGCCATGTATTTTATTTAGTGCGCAGTGCACACACATCACGGAGAGGTCTGGAAAAGGCTCCTTCTCATCAGGTTTGTGGGTCACTGAGTCATATATGATCTGGCAGCACCTAACAACCACCACCTCCTGGTGACAGATGGCAGTGCCTGGCTTGTGTCCCAGGGGGAGGAAGTTCTGGTTTGGTGTCACCCCTCAGCATCCTTTGCACCTGACTCTTGAGGCCCAGCACTGAGAGGGCCAGGGCCAACGGCTCCAGGGCTGAGGGGCTATGCCTGTGAGGACAGAGGACAGCGGCTCAAGGGCTATGTCTGTGAGGGTCCTTGGTGAGTGTCTATCACTTCTGCCACCCTCTTACTGCCAGGCAGTTTACTGGCCCTCATCTGCAGGCCCACTGCTTCTGGGCTGCAGGGCCTTCAGTTGGTGTGGGCACATGCCAAGCGGGTAGCTGAGGGCAGTTGGGGGGGTGGCATTGAAGGGCAGACTCCAGGTGTCCTCTGGTCCACCAAACAGCTTCGCCAGGTTTTCTCCAGCTCTCTGAGCCTTGATCTATTTCCCGCTTTCAAAAGAGCTGCAGGTTCAGAGGCACTCTTGCATGGGAAAAGTGGGGCCTCCAAGGATGCCATCCCCCAAGATGTAGAATCCAGGCTTCAGCTGCTCAGACTTGTACTTTTTTTTAAGACTTCTACTTTTTCAAGAGAAGCAAAATACAAGTATTTGTGTGAAAGAAATCTCATGAATTTGAAATACTGGCACAAAACTCACTGTGGTACAGACCACATGTGCTATGATTCCAGGCCTGGGGCGAGCAGGACGTGGATTGAGGCAGCAGGGTCTGGTTTCCAGGTGCCTGACCACTGTCTGGCAACCTTGGTTAAGTCTCATACCACAGGGGCCTCAGCTTCCCCTTTGTGGAGTGGTGAATGTGTGGGGTAGGATGGAGGGGAAATCTTTCACTACACCGCAAAGGGGTTTTGTGCAAAGTTAATGGAGCTTCAGTTAAAGGAGGAAAAAGGGGCGGGAGCCGAGGCCTCCCGGGTGTGGGAACTCAGCCCAGAGGCAGGGTCGCCTTCCTGTGTTCCCATGGCCACCAGCCTTGCCTCTGTCCTGGGAGCTGGGCACTTCTTTAGCTTCCAGGGCCTTCCTGTTAGCCTGCCTGCCCTCATGGATACCCAGAACCCAGGGTGTGGGGTGTTAGGGGTCGGGCCTGTGTGGCATTCACAGTGAACGTCAGCTGGCCCTGGCCAGGACATCCACTTAAGAGTTCTAGCAATGGGTGGTCCTGATCAAAGGATGGTCTCTAGGCCCCTTCATGTTTCTGACTGTCCTACAGAGGGCAGTGAGGGAGAAACCTGGCCCTAAGTAGGGTAACTGGATCTGCAGTGGCAGAGGCAGGAATGGAGGTTTCTTACTGACCCCTTGCTTCTCTGCTATCCTCTGTCCTAGCTGTCCAGCAGGGAGAGTGTGAAGGTGGCTGGAGGGACCCAGTGTAGAAGCCAGAGCCTCAGGTTCCAGCGTCTCCTCCACACCCCTGGATCAGCCAACTGAGACTGACCCACTTTTGGTCCACATCTCAGATGCCCCATGGTCCAGAGATGCAGGATATATGCGCAGTACCTCCTTTGCATTTCCTGAGTACCTGGTCTTTGGGAAGAGGGGAACATCAGCTCTCTGACGGTGCTGCTTGGGGGAGATGCCCATCCTTGGCCTTTCAAGAGCTCCTCTCTCTGAGCCAGCAACATGTCCTAGCTGGGGGAGGCACAGGTCTGGGCGGCGCCCCACGTTTGCCAGCTGAGAGCAGGCACTGTGCAGGCACTTGGCTGTGGCCATATTTGAGACTGGAGGTTTCCATTTCCTTCTTATGGAGCTACCAAATCCCCTTTGTGTGTTGCAGGGCTGGGCTTTGAGTACAGTGCTAGTTCCCTGACCTGTGCCCTTTCTGTCTTGTTAACTACTGTGTCCAGCACCCAGAATAGCGCCCAGTACAGATGTGATGGTAAGAATGTGCTGGATAAACAAATGGCAGAGGCCCAGGGCAGTGAGTGAAGTGAGCTCATGCAGCGTGCGCTGTCTCTATGCCACGTGCCTGTACATCCACGCGTGTGGTGCACACGTGCGGCCGTGCCGTGCATAGGTGGCCATGCTGTATGCATGTGGTGCACATGCGTGGCCGTGCCATCTGTAGTGTGCACACATGGCTGTGCCGTGGTGCACACATGTGGCCGTGCCTGCTATGTGCATATGTGCACTGCGTGATGCATGTCTCAGGGAGGGAGGGAGGTTTGTGAACCTGAACTGCACCTGTCTCTCTCTTCATGGTCTTAGCTGTGACCTCACTGGGGCTGCTTCTGGGTTTGTCACCTGAGTGTGGAACTGACCCCAAGGCCGTGGACAGCACAGGATTTAGCCTCTGAGGGCTCTATGGCTGAGGGCAGAATCCTCGAGGACTG
>NW_006399814.1:830384-839360 GCF_000299155.1 Elephantulus edwardii | reverse complement strand
GGGGGGGGGGTGCCTGGTCCTGCTGCTCTACCGTAGCAGACCCCTCCCTCAGAGCTCTTGTGTCTAGGGCCATGTGATGAAGCATTCCCTCTTCTGTCCCATTCCCACTCTGACCACACCCTTAGCTACAGCCCCCACCTCCTCCTTAGTGGCTGGACCACAACCACTGTTTCCAGCCCTGGACTTTCAGCCTTTGGCCCCTCTAGGCGCCCCCTGCCTCTAGAACAGTGGAGATACCTGGCCTTCAACTTCTCAGGTGGGAAATGCTCTGTCCTTCCTAGTCACCACAGCCCCCTCCAGGGGGGTCCTCCAGTCACTGAGCCCCATCATCCAGGGTCTTGAAACAAGCCCCTTGTGATCCAGGTGATCCTCCTCAGACACCTGCTGGCCAGGTACAGCCTCCATGCTTGGAACAGAGCCTCAGCAAACCACTTCTGAGAAGTGCTGGGTGGAAGTGGATGAGCAAGGAGATGGACACTGGGGGTAAGGATGGGTTTCCAGACTATCCCATTGATGGTCCCTCTCCTGCCCCATCCTACAGATGCACTGGCCAGGAGCCACAGCACAGCCAACTACCCGAGTCCCGAGGCCTCTGCCCCATCCCTGAATGCTTTGTGGGATGACTAACTGTTCATCCCTAACTGCTGCTTTATCAATTAGTAATTGAGGTCTCCTTTATCCTAAACTCCATCTGTGAGAGGCACCTCACCTTACAGGACAGACCCGGGGCCATGCCCCTCTCAGAGAACTTCCCGCGGGTGACAACAGGTGAGCCTTCTGTCCACTAGGTGGCGCTCAGTCCCGCAGACTTCCCAAGGGAGGTGATGGCCAGGAGGGCGGGGGACCTAGGCGTGTCCTCCAGCCCCCACAACCCCTTTTGACCTGCTCAGGCCAGACCCTCAGCTTCTGAGGAAGGCAAGGGCTATGGACACTACTGGGTGGTGGCCAGGGGTGGTGTCAGGACAGAGTAGGCAGGACTGGAGGCTCCCCACCCCAGGTATCACCCCCACCCCGGGTATCACCTTTGTGATGTGTCCACGGAGGTGGTAGCAGGTCAGTAATCTTCAACCCCTGGAGATGTGCAGCCAATCCAGAGTGAAAAAAACTGCTGTATTTGATTTACAACAAACAAGATTTACAAAAGGGCTGGGAGGTCTCTGTGAGGACCACCTGTCTGACAGGCTGGTGACCAGGGTTCGTCTGCTGGGGTTCCTCCTGGTAGCCTGGGCCTCGACGTCTGACGTCCAGCTTGACCTTGGAGGTGGGGCCCAGGCCGCCTGCTGTTACTGAGGACACGGGCCCGGCAGGGAAGGCAGGTGAGGTCAGGAAGGCATCGTACCGTTTGTCCTCATTGCAGGACAGACACAGTTTGGGCCGCAGTACCTGCAGAGCCCAGGAGGTGAGCCGGGTCCCCAGGAGGTGGTACAGCTGCAGGTGGCCCTGGCGGCTAATGCTGGGAGACTGTGTGTGGCCCAGCGGGCGTCAGACACCTAAGGCACATTTGCAAATCACTCAGGAGACCGGACACGAAATGGGACCGGATGTTGGCTCCAGAGAGAGCTGGTGCTGGCAGGCTGCAGCACGGGACTGGCCTCAGTACTGCTCAGATGCTGTAGGAGTCCACGCACGCTGAGGGCAGAGGTGCTTGGCAGGCTTGTCTTCCGCTGGTTGGAGAGAGAAAGGTCCCTGGGCCAGGCTGAGGTCAGAGGTCTGTGACCTTGTTCTCCAGCGCAGCTGCTATCTGCTGTAGGCGGAAGGCCAGCTGCATTTTCTGTGCGGCTGGGTCCTCTTCCAGGGCGTTGATGATCTGTGGAGTCAGTCAGTGTGAGAGAGCCCATGATAAGTACTGTCCAGAGCCCTTCCGCCCCGGGAAGTGGCGCCTCACCTCGTCATAGTACTTCTGTGTATACTGGTAGAGCTGGTGCAAGGCCACCAGGGTATTAAGGGAATCTGTATGCGCCTGAGGAGGGGAGAAAGGGACCTCAAGCAGGTGGACCGTGAACCAGGGAAGGACAGGCTAGGGTCAAGTTCAGCCTCTCAGCCATCCAGGTTGAGGACGGCTAGGGAGCAGGGGGGCTGTGATGTGATGTGTGGACTGCATGAGGTGTGTGGGCACGGTGCCCCCACAGGAGCTCACGTTCAATCACAGATGTCATCTCCTGCTCCCTGCAGGCTGCTAAGTCTGTGGCCCTAGACATGTCTATGCAGCAGACATGCAGGGCCCCAGAGAGGCCATCCATCCCATTCCAGCACCCCTTGTCTGTGACTCCCTAGTGTCCATCACAGGCACACAGTGCACAGGGGATGTGGGGTGGGCTGTGGGCCTCTCATGAGCCCAGAACAGGGATCAGAGATGGGCTCATCCCTTGTTCTTACCCGGGAAATCTCGGCTAAGTGTGTGTTCATGTCCTGATCGCTGACTTGGACCATCTGACGGATGCCTTTATAGTAACTGCAAGGAGGCAGGCGAGTTACCCAGGGGAAGGGAGAGGCCTGGGAGGGGGAGAGGCCAGGGAAGGGCTGGGAGAGGCCGGTACTCACTCCTCCACCATCTTTTTGTAAGTTGAGATCTCCTTGGCATACAGCAGCTTGTTGCTGGGAGAGTCCTGGAGAGAGAGGCAGCCAGGTGAGCTGTACCAGGTGGGCACGGCACAGAACCATGTGTGATGGGGGCAAGACTGGGGGGCTGGCAGTAATGGGCCCGAGCCCCTAACATTCTAGACTGGTTCCCCTCTCACTCAGTGCCCCCCACCTTGCCAGCCACATACTCTGCTCAGCTTGTGTTCGGTCCTGGTGCAGGCGTCCATGAAAGTCTGGGCAATGACTGACAGTGAGGCATCCACCACCTCGTGCACATGCACGTCGAAGATGAAGTGGGGGTTCTTGAGAATGTTCACCCAGAACCGTAGCGGCAAGCTAGGGGGGGAAGGGCGAGGGTGGGGGTGGGGTAAGGGCATGGGTGAGTGTGGGCAACTGGAGTGGGGGCGGGGCTGGTGGGCAGGGCTGTCCAGCCTCACCTGTTGGTCTTCCAGATGTGGATTGTGTCCTCGTCTTGGATGCCGTATTTCTCTGCCTGCTCATCCAGGAAGTCAAAGAAGTATTTGACGGCTGGTGGAATTGCGTGGCCAGGGGCCAGCACGCTCTGGAAGAAGTTGTCCACGAATTGCTGCAGCGTGCCCTGTAGGCCAGGTGGGCAGTGGTCAGGTGGGTGGGGCTGGCTGCTGGGCCTGGGGCTCTCTGCCACCCCCCCCCACCCCCCAGCACACACCTTGACGGACAGAAGCCGTGTCAGGTAGATCTCGGTGATGGCCTTGGTGCGCTCTTTCTCCTTGATACTTCCTCGCTTGGGTTTGCTCTCATCTACCTCGTCTGCTGGACGCACCAGGTGCCACACACGGTCCTCCTCCTCCAGGAGGGCGTGACCTGTGGAGTGTGTGCTGATGACCCCAGTGGTATGAAGAATCCTGCATTCCCCTGTGGCCACTCAGAGCTGGGGCCAGGGAGGACAGCAGGGGAGGATGGGGCATGGGCTGAAAGAGGTGAAGGACAGATAGCAGCAAGAGGGGAGGACTCACGCTCCCCAGGCAGGTCCTGCTGGCTGTCTTCAGGCTGCTGGGAGACCCCCACTTTGGACAGGATGAGGGTGGCTCCATCCCGGACCTGCAGGACAGAAGGGAGGTGGGCACAGTGGCCGAGCTGGGCTGGCTGGCCCGTTCCCAGCCCTGTGGGCATGCTCACGTTGTAGTGCATCAGGGTGTTGATGCGCTTCCAGCGTCCATCTCGCTGGGACGTCAGGTCCAGGTCTGACAAGGTCTGTGCAGTGGAGCCAGGACGCCACTCTGCAGGAGAGAGTGCCGCTCACTCCCACTCAGGCTCGCCTCACCCCACCCATGTCCAACTGGCTTGTCCACTCACCCAGAACCACACTCTCGGCCTTGGGCCAGCGAGAGCAGGGCTGTGTACGGTACACTTGGTCAATGATTTTCTCCTTGACCTGGGAGATGGTGTCGCAGTTGAGAACCTTGACAGGGATAGCATCCACCCCTTCATCTTGGAGGATCACGCTCACCGTCTGCAGAACAGAAAGATGCTGCTGCCCAGAACTGCCTTCAGCGTTGTCTATATAGCCACTCAGGGCCAGCTGTCGGGTGGGAGAGACGACCACACACTGGTCCCTTCACAAGTGCCAAGGGCTTATCACCTTGTGAGGGACAAGAGGCCAAAAGCATGTTCCCACCTTAAGAACCACCCTACCTGGCTCAGGTACGGGTCCCCACGGAACACCAGGCTCAAGTTTGTGGCCAGTGGTCACCTTCACGGCCTCAGCACCTCCTCCTGATTCCTGTCCTCTGCCTGGCAGCACTCCTCATCCTCTTCCGGTCCTACCTCCACCCCACCCCTGCCAACGTGCTCCTGTCCTCACCTGCAGAGCCCTCCTCCCCCAGCAGGGCCCCCTGCCCGGAGCTGCCCTCCCACCACACCCTGCTCACCAGCGGTGCGTACTCCACATCATCTCCCAGCAGCCCCGTGTCGTTGAGGGTGTACTTGGCTTTCTTCTGCACAGCATCCACTGGTCCCTTCTCCACCTGGTGCTTGATGGCCTTGAACAGCTTGTAGAGCGGTTCACCGGCGCTGTCCTGGGGTGATGGGGACAGTCAGTGCAGACAGGAGACTTGGGTGTCTGTGATCTGTTCATAGGCGGGGTGGGAAGCAGGCATAGGTTGTGGACTCTGGGGGTACTGGACCCACCTTGAGGTACTGGTACAAGCAGATGGACATCCAGTTGGACAGCATTCTCTCCACCACCGTCTCTGACCTGGGGTACAGGGACATCCTCAATGTCCTGAGGTCTGACACCCACCCTCTGCAGCCCTCAGATCACCACCAGGACACATGGGCAAGCTGCCTGAGCAAGGGCCTGGTGGCCAAACACGAGCATACATGCACTTGACCGTGGAAGGCCCAGCATCTCCACTTCATCCCACTGGCCATATGATCACCAAGTCCAAGGCTGTGAGGGAATCAGCCCCACTGGGGCCCCAGTAAAGCCCTGTGCCAGCCCCCGGTAACCCTGCTCTCTCTCTTCCTGCCCATGCTGTGCCCTCGCCCCAGTGTGCTCCCACTACTCCGTCCCTTGACCAAGCTTGCCCTATCCCGGAACGCCCCTGCCCTGCCCGCGCCTCACCCCTGCACACCTGCGCAGCATCAGCTTGGGGTTCTTGGCCCCCACATACTGTTCCATAAGCTCCAGAAAGAGCGTGCGCATGATGTCCGTGTAGTATTCCAGCTTCCCATGCAGTGCCACCGTCAGCAGGGATGCAAAGTAGACCTTGGCTCGGGCTGAAAACTCCCGCTGATTCTCCAGGGTGTGGATGAACTGTGGGCACCAGGCAGTTAAGCCTGCCCGAGACAGTACCCTCGCCCTGGCACAACCCTGCCCCGACAGTAGTACTCCCCCGGCCGTGGGTGGTGTCTCCACTCACGTTGCCCCCCAGACAACGCCTCCGCCTCCTCTCCTGGCCCCGCCCAGCCCCGCCCTGCTGACAGACCCCGCCCCCCGTCCACGTCCACGCTCACATTGATGAGGAAGGACTTGCTGTTAAGCAGGTTGGAGAACTGGTAGAGAGCCTGCTCCACTGTGGGCCGTCGGGACTCTGGGATATCCAGCTTGCCCGTGATCATCACGTCCTTGTCCCCATCCTTGGAGGGCAGGAAGAAGACGCGGTCCGTGTAGGTCTTGTAGTCCAGCACCGGGATGCCCGCCTCGTGCACGTCATTGGTCTGGTCTTCCATCTCGATCATCAGGTCTACGAGGGGACAGAGAGAGGCCCTGCACTACTTCCTCCCCGCCCGCAGGGTCCGGCAGACCTGTGCCGCGGCCAGCCACGCGCTACCTGTGAACTCCTTCTTGCAGCGGTCGCGCACACTCTCCTCCAGCCCCTCCAGCTGCGACTTGATCTTCTCGTATTCGCGCTCGGCCTGCTGGCTCTTCCTCCTGGGGGGACAGAGGGCGGGCTCCTCGCTAGGCACAGGGTCCCAAGGGAGACCGTGGGGGTGGGGCGGGCGGGCAGGAACTGACCAGTAGCAGTAGACAGACAGGGCGATGAAGAACACCATGGGCACGATGACCAAGGGCAGGATGAGGCCGAGCCGCTGCGCCACGTCACTGACACGTGTGTCGTACTCCACGCGGCCCAGCACCCACTCCCGGGAGCCGAACTTGACCTACAGGGAGAGGCGTGTGGATGAGGGGTGCACTGGTGTGGGGCCCGTGGGTGTCCCGTGCGTGAAGGGTCTCATGGTTGAGGGGTGCACTGTGGTGGGTGTCCCGTGGGTGAGGGGTCTCATGGTCGAGGGGTGCAGTGCGGCAGTATGCATGAACTCAGGCAGGTTTGTGGGTGGGGGTGCCATGGGTGAGGGGTGCACTGTGGTGGCTGTCCCCCCAGCATGCATGATGAACTCCAGCAGGTTGTGGGTGGGGGGGGGTGCACTGCGGTGGGTGTCCTGTGGGTGAGGGGTCTCATGGTTGAGGGGTGCACTGTGGTGGGTGTCCTGTGGGTGAGGGGTACACTGTGGTAGGTGTCCCACCAGCAAGCACAATAAACTCAGGCAGGCTGTGGGTGGGAGTGCACTAGTGGGGGTCCTGTGGGGAGAGGTCTCGTGGTTGAGGGGATGCATTGGTGTTGGGGACTGTGGGTGGGGGTGCACTGCAGTGGGTGTCCCCCAGCACGCATGATGAACTCAGGCAGGTTGTGGGTGGGGGTGCACTGATGGGGGCCCGTGGGTTAGGGGTGCCTTGCGGCAGGTGTCCCCCCAGCACGCACGATGAATTCAGGCAGGTTGTGGGTGGTGTCACGCTTCTGCCTCCGCTTGGGCGGGGGCTGCACCTCAGGAGGCTCGCAGTACAGATCCGTCTCCGTCAGTGTCTTCATAATGCAGCGCTCAGCACCCACAAAGGCCTCGGCCTCCTGCAGCGTCATGGCCTTATTCAGGTTGGTACCCTGGGGGGACGGACAGTCAGAGGCACCGCACCGGCTCAACCTGGACCCTGTTCTCTGAGACCAAGGCCCCACAGTGCTCTGTGAGGTGGGACCCAGGCCTCTCCACTTTGCACTAGCCTCTGGATCAATACCCTCAAAGGCTCCTCCTGCGTTTTCCAAGTGGGATCCAAGCCCAACAAGTCCTTCTGGAAACAGGACCTGAAGTACCCCTTCATAACGCCCCTTGAGACCAAAGTCCCCCTGCATCCCCCCAGGTCCCACCCCTCAAGACCCCTACATGAGACCCAGGTCCCCCCACCAATGCCCTCTCCTGCCCCATGAGACCTAGATCCCCTCAAAGGCCTCTCCCTCCCTATGAGACCCAGGTCCCCTGAAAGCCCTCTCCCTGCCCCTACCATGAGATCCAGGTCCTACCACTCAAGGCCCCCCCACCCCATGAAACCCAGGTCCTATCCCTCATGGTCCCCCAGATGGGACCCAAGTCCACCGTGCACTCACCTGGGCATGGATGAGCTTGTTGACCTGTTTCTTGACACCATCCGTGAAGTTCTCAAAGGTGGGGTCGGCCACATACTGGAAGGCACCGACCTCAGTCCTGAGAAGAGCTCTGTGCCCGTCCATCTCGATCAGCACTGTGAGGTTGTAGGAATCGGGCTCCTCAGGGACGGCCGGGGACGAGAACACCACCTTGGTGTCACTATGGTAGACGTAGTCGGTGCCTACAACCTGCGGGGAGGCGGGGTGGTCAGGCTGCTCTGGGCCCCAGGCCCCCACTGCTGGCCAGGGCATGAACTGACCTTCACAGGCTTTGGGGGTGCAGTCTCTCGCCGCCGCCTCCAGGACTGCAGTGGCTCGGCGTAGACCACCATGGCAAACCTCTGGATCAGGCCGAAGCCCTGCCCGGTGACGTTGATGCTCCTGCCGCCACTGTGGGGACAAGAGGTAAGTGGGCTGGCCCTCCGCGACCCTCGTCCCACTGTCTGCATGGCTGGCTGGCTTTCAGCACACGCTGAATTGGGGTTGGTGGGGGTTTTGGGGCCACCTCTTGCCACACTGTGTCCCGGAAGGTGAGCCAGGGCAGAGAAGAGTGGGTGTGGGCTGAGGGGTGGAGGGTCAGCACCTGACGAAGCTCCGGGTCGGCTCAAAGGCCCTCAGAACTGGGTTGTCTCGGTAGGAAAAGACGATGTTGGGGCCGGGCACAGGCGAGCCCCCATAGGACACCTCCAGGGACACCTCGCCCACCTTTGGCTGGGAGCCAGTCATGCACTCGAGCTCTGCTCCAAACTTGGTCCTGTAGTGGGGTGAGCACGTCAGGGCCCCCACCCAGGGTCAGCCCCTCTGGTTTGCCACCTCCTCCCCCAGGTTCCTAGCAGGTCCACAACACTCACACTTCACAAGCGACATTGTTGAGTATCACCCGCACGTCCTCCTTGGATCCTGTGTCCAGATTGATGCCAGTGATGGTCAGCAAGGTGCCGCCGGCTTGAGGCCCCTGCTTCGGGGTCACATCCATTGGCTGTGGCTGCTGAAAGACCAAAGGGTACATTTGGGCCAGGGCCACAGAGACAGGCCATGAACCCCTCATGGCCACCAGATGACTCCAGGGTGTCACGTCTCCCTGCACGGCCCCCTGAAGGCAGACTCCAAACCCCAGGACTGGGCACGTACTTGGTAGGTGAACTGCACATGAGGTGGTGAGTAGCCCAGCTTCCCATTGATGTCCACCTCAATGCCTCCTGCAGTGGACTCCTCTGAGGCGTCAACCACACACACGATCCTGCAGGAAGGAGCAGGGACCCCACCCTGGTGGCCTTTCCACCAGATGGACACCCCCACCCTGTTTCCCATCTTGCCTATTCTTATTGATTGGGTACACGCCCCAGGCTCCTACCTCAACTGTCTCGTGTAATCCCATCTGTCCACCACACTGCCCACCTCCACAGGTACACAGCCCCCCGCCCCCACCACACAGCCC
>NW_006399814.1:792831-830137 GCF_000299155.1 Elephantulus edwardii | reverse complement strand
GATCTCCACCATGCTGGTCCATCCATGCTCACATTCTGAAAGTAGTAAACCGCGCACAACTGAGGCCAGTTTCCCAGCAGTCTTGTCACCCAGCCCCCAGCACCCCAGGGGCAGGGGCTGCCCAGATGGCCCCATGAACTGTGGCTGCTTACTGGGTGGAGACGGAGTACAGCTCTGGCTGGAAGGTGCAGTTCTGGCCTGCCACAGTCACCCTCCTCACGTCATCAGCCTTGACGCCCAGGTTCGACCCAAAAATGGTGACGCGAATGCCCCCTGCCAGAGGGCCTGTCTGTGGCTGGATCTGTAACCAGCAGGGCCACTGAGCAAATCTCGAATTGGTGAGTGTTCACTGGGAGGGGCTGAGGGTGGGTGATTGTGGGACAGGGCTGTGGGGTGAGGTGGGTTCCTGGGGGCCGGGGACAAGCTGCGGAGCCAGTGGGGGTACACAGGGATGCAGGGGAGTAAATTGGGCTCACTGGGCACACGCAGTGAAGGGAACCTGGTGGGGGCAGGTGGGGCATGCGAGCAGGGCTATGGAGCAGGTGAGGGTTTGCTGGGCACACGGGTTTAAGTGGGCCGGTGGGAATTCACAGGGCATACAGGGGAGTTGGGGGGGCCCACGGGGGTTGCAGCACACATGGGTGCAGGTAAGGTATGTGAGGCAGGGTTGCGGAGCACGCTGCAGGGCAGAAGCTTGGCCAGGAGGCCCCCCCACCCCACACGGCACAGGCAGCTCACCCTAGCAATGACAGGCGGTGGGCACTCGGAGGTGGCGTTGTTGCACAGGGCCTGGTACACGCATTTGTTTTGTCCGCCGCACCACACACACCTGTAGGCGGGGTCAGCAGCCAGGCACAAGCTGCAGTCGCTGCGACCAAAGGAGCAATTGTACAGGGTCACTGGACAAGGAGAGAAGGGAGAGTCAGAGAACTACCTCAGCCCCACCCTTCCAGCCCGGTGAGGCCTTGCCCACACCACCCAAAGCCAAGCAGGCCGCACCTCTGAGTTTACTGTCGATATTCTTGTCGTAGGACTTGACGTACAGGTGCAGAGGCAGTGTCTCGTTGGTGTCATGGGACAGCTAATAGGGGCAGAGGTGCAGACACCCTGTGCTTACAGCCCACCCAATTGGGGAACCAGACTGGGGCAGCAGACAGGTCCCCAAGGGTGACGCTGTGTGACAGCAGGACAGAACGAGCACTGGGCAGAGGACCAGAAACACTAAGCCCACTCAGCTTAGCTCCAGAGCGGCTAAGGTCCCCTGCAGCGTGCTCCCCACCCCGCCAAGGGGGAGGTGTACCTTGGGGGTCCGGAAGGAAAAGCGACCTGGCTCCTGCACGCTCACCAACTCCTTGAACTTGAGCAGTTCACTGCCCACATACAGGGAGGTGCTCTGCGGAGGAGACACGGACTGGACACCTGCCCGGACCACTCCCCTCTGCCCACTTCAGCCTATGAGCCCCTGGGAACTTGGCCCCATCTGAACCCACCAAGGGCCCCATCCCCATCCCTGAGTGGCTCTGTCCTGAGGCGTGAGCACCCTTCCCTCTCTCTTCTGTCTCTAAGTGCCTGAATGCTCCTGCGGTGACTGCGCTGGGAACAGGCCAGACACCCCTGCTTCAGTCTCGAGGTAAGGTAATCCCACAGGGAGCTACTCTTACTCACCTTCACTGTGTCCAGGTTCTGGCCCTGAAAAGTCACATCTGTCTCATGATTCATGGGGATGACCAGGGGGCTGGGGTTCAGGAACTGGGGGCAGTTCTCCTCCTGGCAACAGGGAGGCGGATGAGCTCCAGCCGCAGAGGCTGACTGCCCAGCCCTGTGGCCCTGAGGCTCACCATGTGGGCCCGCACGATGCCTTCCTCAGGGTTGGGCGAGGCCTCCCGGCACTCGTGGTATTGCAGGTCCCACTGGCAGGTCCAGCGGTTGCTGGTGCAGGAGATACACCTGCAGGACAGGGCACGAAGGGTCCTAGGGCTAGGGGGCGGCACCGAGGAGGAGGTTGCAGGGCACTCGGGACATGGGTGGTATGAGGGGTTCCTGAGATAGGGCTGGGGCACAGGTGTGGGGCTCTCCGGGGGTGGCAGGGCAGGGGTACCCACGGCAGGTTCTCCACCAGGTGCATGGCTTCCCGACAGTCGTAGAAAGGGTAGAGATGGGAGGTGAGGAAGATGTTGTTTTGTTGAAGCAGCAGTTGGATGCTCACAGTTACGTGATCTGAGGGCGGCAGGGTAGTGGGGGGCTGGCATCAAAACAGGGTGCCCTAGACAATCCCTTGTGGGCGGCTGGCGCAGGGGTCAGAAGGCAAGACTTCTTGGTATTCCTCCTCTCTGGCCCTGGGGGACCCCACCATCACCTCCATCTCCCTGACACCCTGTATCCCTATCAGCTCTGCTCCCCATAGCCTATGGCCCACCATCAGCTCTGTCCCCCATCATCAGCTCTGCCCCCCATCCCCGTGTCCGCGCCATCAGCTCTGCCCCCGCTCAATAGCTCTCTATCCCCTGGACACCTCTGGCCTCCCGCCTGCCCTGCCTATCAGTTCTCAGTGTGTCAGGTGAGGCTCCTGTTTCTCCCTGGGGTTCTGGGCTGCCAGTCTCTCAATCTCTACGGGCATGGAGAGACCAGACTCCTGTGTGTCTGGGACCAAGACCTGCCAGGACTCTATCCACGTCACTGCAGGAGCTTACCACACATTTAGACCCTCCTGGGACAGGCATCTCAGGCCATAGGAGGGTACCACAGAGACAGTGTCCTGCCTGGTACCAGGTGGTGAGCAGACAGTGGAAGGTCAGTGCACGGGAGGGATCCCTGTGCAGGCCACCTGCCTCAGCCATTGGCACCCACTCGCATGGACTCCACGGGGTGAAGGAAAGAGGCCAAGTCCAGTGCAGGGCAGGAAGGACACTCACCTTGCCCTGGTGGGGTGCTGGGGATGATGCTGGGGGAGGTGCACCGGATAAAGTTGCCTTCCACATGGGCGGGGTGAGCAGGTGAGTCCCCAAAGAGGCAGAGCAGTTGATCGTCCCCTCTCAGGGTGGGTAGAGGATGGACTGTCAGCTGTACCTGGAGGAGGACCCGGTGCATGTCACTCCAACACCATTTAGGACAGACAAGACCTGGCTCTGTCGTGGTCACGGGACCAAAAAGGACACACCACGATCACAGGTCACCCGCCCTGTTAAGTGACTGGCTAGCAACTGGGGCAGGGTGGACTCCTTCTCCTGATCTGCCAGGCCCCCTTGGGTCACCTGAGACCCTCCCCGCCCCAGCGCACCTCCCCCTGGGCCCGTCGGCTCATGTTCTGTGGCTGAGCACTGGTGATGGTCACGCAGGAGTTCTCCCGGCTCCACAGCCAGTGGCCGGTCTCATTGGCCCTGGAGCACATAGCCTTCCTGGTGCACCTGTGCAGGGGAGGGGACAGCCTCAGCCTTGGTGTCCCTTGGGCACCGGGGCCAGGTCCGTGCGTGCTACCACTCACCGGCCCTCGACGACACACCAGCCACAGTAGGGGTCTTGTGAGTCGCGACACTGGGCGCACGTGAGGTAGCTGAGACACTCCTGCACGGGCAGCCGGAACACCTGGATGGGACATCAGAGGCTCCTTGCAGCTGCTGGTCAGAGCCCAGGGGGCCAGACTGGGGGTCCTGGCCCATCTTTGCCCACTCTGCAGAGTGCCTCCCCTCGACCAGCCATCCCCAGGGACACACATACCCATGACAGTACTGACCCAGAACCCTTCCTCGGACTGAGGCAGAGGTAAGCCAGGTGAACCCCAATTTCAGGGGGATAGAAAGAAGGGGCACCTGAGGTTCCCCCAGGGGAAGAGGCTGAGCCCTGCAGCCCCCAGCCCACCTTGTCCTGAGTCATTGCATACAGAGACGTTCGGTCTGGGGACAGAACCAGGTCCCGCTTGATCCTCCTGTTGATCTCCACCAAGAGGGAGCCGTACTCGGAGGTACCATCCGGGGTGAGATACACCTGGCACAGGGAGAACGTGAGGGCCTCGGGGCTCAGACAGGCTGCCTTCAGGAACCTTCCCCCGGCTTACCCAGCTCCAGCCTCACTTTCAGGATTCTGCCATCTGAGGTGCCCAGGAAAGCGATGATGTGTCCTTCCTCAGAGGTCACTGTGACTGCGGTCAGGTTCAGGCCACTCCTCTGTAGCACGGCCATGGCCTGGAGGCCTTCACGGCTGCCCAGTGGGTAGGGCAGGTGCTCTGAACCACAGGGAAAGCTCTCACTGGCGCCCTGCGGACCCGAACCCGTGGGAGGGTCAGAGCTGGGCACCCAGGCCCGCCCACGCCAGTCCAAATGCCCACATGCAGCTGGGGCCACAAAAGAGGGCTGTGGAGAAGCAGCCGCCCCATGGGGTGAGCTCTGGGAGAAGCAGGTACCCCAGGGGATGTATTCCCAGGAAAGCACCCACCCTATGGGGCGAGTCCTGAAGCAGCCGCCGCCCCAGGGGAGGTGGTCCCGTGCAGGTGGGCATGGACGCCATGCGGACCCCCCTAGACTCCAGCGTGTAGGCACCTACCGGTGCGTGGCCCCCACACTGGATCTCGCCCTGGAAGGCTTTGTAGAAGGTGCTACGACCGGCCTCCCGGGTGCCCGTGTAGCAGGCATTGCGGATGGCCTCCATCTTGGCGTGGATCTCGTCCAGTGGGAACAAGCAGAGGCCACTCTGGAGGCCTCCGCCCCCTCCGCCCCTGCTGTCCTTGCTGAAGACCGCATAGAGTGTCCGGCCTGGGTCCACGGAGGCCGCCAGGCAGGTGGCAAAGGCCTGGGCACCAGGCTCCTGGCACTCCAAGTCCATCTCCAGGTAGGAGTAGTAGAAGGGATCCTGTTTGCACATGCGGGCCAGCAGCGTGCGGTTCCGGGCCGGGTGCTTGTCTTGCTGGTTGAAAACAAAGAAAACATAGCGGCCATCCTCAAAGGCGGTCACAAACTGCTGCGTGTTGGTGGACAGGTACCCGGCCTTGTAGGTGGCATGGTCCGTGCAGGCCTCGAAGGCCTCCCTGCCCTCAACTCGGTCGAGCAGGCGGGTGCTGACGATGATGCCATTGTCGTGTGGCCCGTTGCCTTTGCCCACGAAGAGGACACGCTCGCCGCCAGGCACTGTGGCACTCACCAGTCCCACGGTGGCCACAGACTCGTCGTTGCTGGCCACGAAGGACTTCTCGCCGCTGCTGTCCTCGTAGAAGAGGCGTGTGGAGATGTTGCTGAGAGACCGAAGGGCACAGATGCCTTTGAAGAGGCTGCCGCATTCAACCACACGGCCCCCAGGTGGGTCCAGCAGCAGCAGCTGGTTCACGTTGTTGGTGGGCACGGCCTCGTGGCACTGGCTCTTCTCGATGGGCGGCGTGCACTTCTTGTTGTCCAGGGCCGGGCCTGTGACCTCCTGTTGCACCAGCTGCAGGTCAGAGGTCAGCTGGTAGAGGTTGTTCACTGCCCCCACATACACGCCGCCTGTCCCGTTGTCCACTACCAGGTGGTTCAGTTCTGTCTCACTGAGGAAGAACTCGAGCTTGCGTGTCCGCAGGCCTGCACCGGAGCCCGTCAGGCCCAGGACCACCAGGGTCCAGAGCCACAGCGCCATCCCCCGGGACCTGTGGGAGGAAAGGAGCATCAGAAGGTCCACCCTCCAAGAGCCAAGGGCCTCTCCAGACACAGGACAGGATGGAGAGACACTGAGCCCCCAAGAATCACTCCCCTTCAGGATGCCTCCTAATCACTTCCCAGAACCCCCTTCCCTGACACAAGCCAACAGTCTGGACGTGGGTGCAGGTGGGCCACACGGCAGAGAGGAAAGTGAAAGGGCAGCTCAGAGGGTGCTGGGGTCAGAGGAGGCCGAGCACAGGCTCCCAGTTCTAGCTATCCACCAGACCTCAGCATCCCCACTGGCCATGGCCACACAGGATGGGATGGGACCCATGGATGTTCTAGGGAGACCTATGCTGTGACTCACGCTCAGTCTTGTCTGCATGTGTGCCTATGTCTGGACGAGCGTTAAGTAGGGGGCCACTAAGGATGAGGCTGGGCCAGGAGGCCCCCCAACACTGTGGTTCTCCTCCCCAGCCTGGACATCCTCACCTGCCTTCCACTCTCCAGACAATGGTCTATCCCATCCTGGCTGGGACCTCCCCCCCTCCCTCCTCCATGCTGCCCCTCCTCCTTCAGGCTTCTCCCACAAAGGACAGGCTGGCCTGCTCCTGGGGACCCTGTGACTCTCCCCTCAACCTGTTCCCTTTCGTGCCCAGGCTTCCAGGAGCCTCCTGGTTGTCCTCCATGTCCTTCCTACATCCCTCTGTTCAGACTCTCCCAGCTTCCTCAAACTTGGAAAGTACCATCCCACATAGAACAAAGCAAAGAAGAGCGCAGAGCAGAGCACCCAACCAGGCTCTGTGCCTGCGGGCCCCCCTGTGGCCTCTGCTCAGGACAACAGTGCTTTGCTGCTGCTGCCGAGAGCAACCCCCAGCTGCCTTTGCACCCACCCTGTTGTGCAGGCTGGTTGGTGTCCAAGGTCACTGTGAGAACAGGACGACCCTCACCAAGATGGGGAAGACTAGATAAACCCTGAGCCCCAGGCTTCCCTCCTCCTGGGCCTCAGCTTCTGGAGGAGCATGGCGGGTCACACTGGAACCAAGAAGTCTGGAGCACTAGGCAGAGCAGCCTCCCTCCGCCACTCCAGAACAGGCAGGGTCTGGGGCCACAGGGCCTCCTGCACGTCCCTCCCCCCCTACCTCACGGGTGTCTGAGGCACAGGAGACCAGGCTGGGGCCCAGGGGCACTTCCCTGTGCTGGGTACTCCATGGCCAGGACAAAGTCCACTGTGGTGCCAGTGGGGGCTGGGCAACAGCCTAGAAGGCCCACACCTCTGAGCCACCAGCCCCAGCGCCCCCACAAGCCACACTCACCGGAGTCCTGCGTTACTTGGGGGGCAGAGCCTCCTCCCTGAGCCACCTCCTCACTGGGCCCCCTCTCTGAGGCTTCAGCTCTGGGCTCTGGCCGTGGTGAGCCGGAATGAATGGAATGTTCCCTGGGCCCAGGGAGGAAGCAGGAGGGCGGGGCTATGCGGGGGTGGGGCAGGCACTGGAACCAAGCTGCGGGGTGGACCAGACTGCTGGGCCTGGGGACAGAGGCAGGTACTGGATAGATCCTGAGAAGGCATGGGCCCCAGCCTTCCTCACCCAACACCACAACCAACTACGGGAGAGCCTTTCACCTCTAGGGAGTCCCCTATGCCTCCAGTGGCAGCTGTGTCCTCTACCTTCTCCAGTTCCCAGATCACTTAATACCAGGTGTGGTCAAGGAGGACCTGTCAGCTCCATTCAGGATCCTCCTTCCAACAGCTGCCCTGAGGCTCCAGTGGGGAGAGCTGGGGCCCACAGGCTCACCCCTACTTCCTGGACAAAGGCCTAAGGTGACTTGGAAGGCAAGCCTGAGCAGAGGGTGACCCACCTGACCCAGCTTGGGGATCACACCTAGGTGGGAAGGCCAGGCACAGATGGGGGTGTGCGTGAGTATTTCCTGGCACCAATGGAACGGGCAATGAGCCAGCAGTTCCTGTTTTGAAAATGGCCTGGGATCCCTGCTCATTACCGCAGGGAGTGGGGATTTCCTTAGACCATCAGACAGCCGCCTTCCTGGCCGGAAGTCATTTCCAAGAGGCTGCATGAACCCCAGCTACTGTGGGCCCGGAAAGTGTCTGGACAGCCCCCTTCCTGGACTCCAGCATGAGGAGGCCGAGGAGACCACATGAGAGGTCTGGGGGCCTCTCCCCCACCTGCTGTTAGATGCTGGTAGGCTGGCTGACTGACTCTCAGTGACCCAGTGAACAGAAGGAAACTGGTCTGATCCTGCACCACCTTGACAGTGTGTAGTCACGGTATCAATCCCTTGCTGGGGGTGTGTGTGTGTGCGTGTTCCTTCCTCTTTCCCGGACACTCCATATTCCCAGTATGAGGTCTTCTTCCAGATGAAGAACGGGCCCTCCTGACACATGCTCAAAGTTCCCCACACGTCTCTGAGGAACCCCTCGCTGCACGTCTTACAGGCAGCCCATTTCTTCTCTGGGAGCACATGCAATAGTCCAGTATCCAGCATAGTTCAAGGTATCTGCTCTTCACCAGTCTTCCTTACTTGCTGTCCAACTTTCAGATGTGTAGGAAGCAACTAAAAACACCACGGCTGGGGTCAGGCAATGGAAAACACCACGGCTGGGGTCAGTCAACCAGAAACACCACGGCTGGGGTGAGGCAACTGGAAAACACCATGGTTGGGGTCAGGCAACCAGAAACACCATGGCTGGGGTGAGGCAACCAGAAACACCACGGCTGGGGTTAGGCAACCAGAAACACCGTGGCTGGGGTCAGGTGCACATGAATCTTTTTTTTTTTTTTTCTTTTTTAGAGCAAAACATGCGGTCACTCCCATTCATTGTGTTTTATAAAATTACCATTAAACTCCACCCACCATCCCGGCCTACAGATCCCTGGATCTCTCTCTGCCCCATTTCCTTTCCCTCTTCCCCGTGCACTTCAGTCTTTGAACGGACATCTTCACTCCCTGGCACTTTAAGGAGGTCCTTCTCCGCGGATCTGCCCAATGCAACACCTCTTCTGATTTGCTGACTGCTGCTATTGTGTTGGTTTTTTTTTCCATAGGTTTTGACTATAGATCCAAGTAAAATCATTGACAATGTCAATCGTTTTCCACGCATCATGAAGTTGTCAATTGGTCCAGGTGTGGTGATTTTTGCCTTCTTGATGTTGAAATTAGTATTGAAGGCTGTTTATTGTCTTTTATCTTCTCCAGAGAAAGCTGAAAAACTTCTTCCCTTTGAGCAGCTAGATTATCTGCATAAAGCAGTCTGTTGGTCTTTTCTGGGATCCTGAGCCCTCGTTCTTCTTCATCTAGTCTGGCTTCTGGGATTATATGCTCACCATAAAGTCTGAACCAAACCCAAATCTCAGACTAATTGCTGTCGGGTAGGAATTGGGCCAGAGCAGGCTCTGATGCTGCATAAATTGCACAGACATGAAGCTTTGCCTCCCTTATTTTGGGGATGTTGCTAGGAGAGACTATTCTTTGGAAAGGGACATCATGCTTGGAAAGGTGGAAAGTCAACGAAAGAGGGCAAGACCCCCACAAGATGGATGGACAGTGACTGCAACAGTGGGCTTGTGTCCGAGATTGATGATAGCACAGGACAGGACAGGGTGCAGATCTGCTGGGCAGGGTCACCATGAGCTAGCTGTACTCGAACGAGACGGCACCCAACAATGACAAGCTATGTAGAAGGAGATTGCCCATCTTTCCCCTGCAGAATTGTAGGTGGATTCAAACCACCCACCTCAGGATCAGCAGTTAGGCTTCTGGCCACCAGAACTCTTACGGATGGAACAGGGATGGAGAAAGCCATGCTGCACACCTCTCCTGACTAAACCAGGCAGTGTCCCTCAGCGCCAGCAGAAGAACAAACCCTAGAGGTGTGATGGTCACGTGCTAAGCTGCAAGCAGGCACCTGGACCCCACCAGGGCTCTGTGAGAGGCCCGGGGACCGGACAGAGGGCGTGTGGATCTGTGATCGAGCCACAGGGTCCCCAAGAATGAGAACTGATGATGACAGCAACCCAAAATGACTGCTGCAGCACCACCATGCCACCCTGGCCTTGCCACGGCCCATGGGGACCACACATCAGGCCTGAGAGTGGGCTCTGCACAGCCATACCCCACAGGCACTGTTCCCCCAGCTGAGTCTGCCCTGGGCTACAATGACACTGGCAGCTGCACCTTGGAACCCCACAGTCATGGGGGAGGGACAGAGAAGAAGGTGTGTGGTCAGCACTCAGCCAGATTAGAGCCTGAAGTGACCACAGGGGGACTGGAAGCATCCCTCCCACCAGACCACAGTTCTCACTCACCGAGGCTCCTGAGCCCAGTTCAGAATTGGCTTTAAGCTGGCATCCTAGGAGGCAAAGGAGAAATGTGTCAAGTGGGTGGGGTGCTTGTTGAGCCCTCCCAGCCTCCTCTTTGGGGAGTAGAGGTGGGGGCACAACCCCAGCTGGCCCTCTCCCATCCTGGAAAGGGGGCCTGGTTCCTCCATTCCCCCTTCAGACAGTGGTGAAGGTCCTCTGTTCTGGGCTCTGACCACTCTTGGGCTGGGCTGGGGACAGGACAGCATCTGTTAACTCTGGCTTTTGGGACTGATGGCATTTTTAAACCAAGGGCAAATGCTACTTCAATTCAAATAAAACAAAATTATTCCTGAAAAATGTTTACGTTCCAGGACCATGACAAATCCACTTACTAGCTGTGTGACCTCAGGTAGTTTTACTCAAGTTCTCTGTGCCTCCTCTCATCTGTGAAACAGTAAAAGTGAGCTTTCCCCTGGGGTTTCAGGGAGGATTCAATGAATTCATTCAGGAAAACCCTTCAAAGCCTTGCTACATTGTAGTTCTGTTAATGCTTGCTATTGTATCTGATAAACACTGATGCCCTGCAGAGAAGCCCTGGGGTAAACCCTATTCTCAGGGTGCAGGCCACTTCACCAAGGGCAGGTGGGGCAAGCCCTAAGGCATCTCAACTCCAGTCTATCTGCACAGATGTGCAGGGCCCCCAGGTGGGGCACCTTGTGCTAAAACTTAGGCTGCTAACCCAAAGGTGGGCAGTTCACAATTGCCAGCTTCTCTTCAGGTAAAATATGAGCTCTTTTTGTCCCGTTTAGATTAATGGCCTAGAAACCGAAAGGAGGGTGGGTGGCTGAGAGCTGGAAGTGACCAGCAGGCTGGAGTCTGGGACTGCCCATGGCTCTGCAGAATGAAGCCAGGTGAACTGTCCCATAGAGCCCGTGCCCTGGGCCTACTTCCTGTCACAGGACTCAGAATACATGTGAGGGCACACAAGACATGAAGGTGTGCCACCTCCCCCTCCCCCCGGGGGGGGGTCGCATACAGTGGGGGAAGGTGCCGGAAAAGCAACACACTCTTTAAAAAATGTCAAAGAATACATTCCTGTGTTGTTTGTTAAGTGCTGTCACTCAAGAACAGATGTGAAGCCTGTCCTATGCCAACCTCACAATGCCACTGCCATAGTCACTGTGCCAGGCCATCCTGTGGAAGGGCTTGTTCTTGCTCACCCTCTCCCTTCCCAAGCATGCGTCTAAAGTATGTGGGACCAAGCTTCATCCGCCTTGTCTCCAAGGAGCCCCTGACTGGTAAGCCGGCTGCCCCCCTGCCTCCTGGAGCCCCCCCAGCCCACTGCTGCTCACTCCCCTGAAGGCTTGCCCTGACCATTTGCTGGGGACAAGTGAACGCCCAACGCCTTCTCCACCAGTGTCTTTGCCGCCCCTGTGAAGCACTGCCTGCCCCCTGGACAAGCCCTGGCCCTGGACAAGAGGTGGACATGAGCAGAGCCACCCAGAAGCACAAAGCCAGCACCTAGTTGCCTGACTGCATCCCAGGTCTGACCTGAGAGCGAGGGGTTAACTTGTTGAGGGGCTCTCCCAGGGGGTGTAGGGCCTCAGGAGAGTGATAGGAGGCTTCTTTTCTCCAAGGCACAGGGGAGCCCAAAGCCTCCTCTCCTCAATAGCTGCCCAGGCTGGGGCTCTCCTGACCACCTCAAGTCCATCATCTAGGTCTGCTGTTTTCTCAGAAAAAGGGCTCTGCCCTCCGCCCTAGGGGCTGAGTTGGTCACATCTGGTCCCCTCAGACAATGGCCTGAGGCCACACTGACCTCCCACAGCCTGGGGGTGTGTGTGCAGGAGCCTCCCGAGTTCCAATCCCCAGCTCTGTCAAAGTTCACTTGGGTTCCAAGAGCAGGTTATAGAACCCACCTGTGCAAGAGAGATAAACCCAGCATTCCCTCAGGTGTGAACTAGGACGCCACACAAGCATGACCACAGGGAGGTAGCCCCATCTTTTCAGAGAAAGCCAGAGCACCGGTGTGCAGGTTGTCAGTGCCAGACCTCCCACACTTGAACTACGCCCTGGGGCACCACCTCCCATCCAGGCTCCTCCCCAGGTGATCAGTAGATCACAATGCTCTGCCCCCCCAACAAGTGTCTCTACTCAGAAGGCAGTCCCCAGTGTTGCCTGGGCTGTGTCAGCCCCCAGGGGAAGCCGGGGGAGGGGGCGGAGGACGGGGCGGGATCTCCCCAGTCTGTTTTCCAGCGAACAATAGAGTGCAGGCGGGCCCCTGTGAGGCGGACACAGAGGAGCAAGGGGCCAGAGCCCGGGCACTGCCTCGGGGAAAAGGACGGGCTGGACCAAGGCACAGGCCCCGTGGGTGCGGGTGAGGGACCCCCTGACAGCCGGAGGGATCCCCAAGGACGCGCAGCGAGGCGGCTGCTCAGCCGGTGACCGGCGACGTCCCCTCCCCCGCCCTGCAGCTGGCAATGGGGGGCGGGGCCTCCGTTCTCGCGACGAAAATGCAAATGTGCAATTAGCCGGGAGCGTTAAACAAATCAGAGCGAACAAAACAAGCGTCGGCGCGGGCAAATCCAAGCCTCTGCTGTTTTCAAAACAAGCGCGGAGGGAGGGAGGCGGCGGGCAGGGGCTCCAGGCCTCGGGCAGGGGCTCCAGGCGGAGCATGCGCTCTCCCCGCCCCACAGGCAGCGGTCCAAGCGTAGCGTGGCTACCCTGGGCAGAACTAGGTGGCCGGTCCGCGGGCGCCGGGTCAAAGTCCAGCTCCGGCAGGCGGGGTCGGCCCAGCCTACCTCCCCAGGGCGCAAGGGCGGGCTCCGAGGCCTCGGTCCGCGCTGGCAGTGACCAAGGAGCAGCGGGGACGCAGGCCCTGGGGGCCGGGGCGCCAGGACCGCTGGGGAGCCCGGGCCGCCGCCCCCCGCGTGCCTGCAGCCTGAGCTCAGCCGGCACCGCCCGGCCCGCGCCCTGCCGGACCCCTCCCGGTGACTCACTGCACCCCACAGGCAGGGCGCGCCCCAATTCCTGGGCCCCGGCACCTCACTTCCCCTGAAAAGATTCCCAGCCGCCGCGCCGGCCGGCCCTTCGGAGCGCTCACCTGGGCGCGCAGCTCACCTGGCCAGATGCTCGCCGCCGGGCCGTCCCTGCCCGGGTGCGCCGTCCCGGGAGCTCCCACCTACCCAGCCGCTCTCCACCGGGCAGCTGCCGCGGGACAGCTCACCTACCGATGTCTGCTTCCCGTCCGGCTCGGCTCAGGGGCGGGGCGGGGCCCTGGGGACAGACTGACGTCGCTGGTCTGCCCGCCTGCGTCAGTCCTTCAGTGACACCTGCGCCCTGTAGCCGGTCTCAGACCGCACCTCCCTCCTCCGCTGGCCAGTGTGGACCGAGCGCCCACCTCAGCCTGTTCCCAGGCGCCAGGTGGCCTCTCCCGCCCGCTAGGCTCCCGCCCTACCTGAGTGTTCCTGCTTGAGAAGCAGCCCTGGCTGATTGGCTGTGATCTGGTCACAAAACTTGGACCCAGGGCCAGGGGACTCCCCAGAGAAGCCCCAGCTCTTCAGCCAGTTGCCCACCCTCTGCAGCTCGGTCCCTGACTGCTGGCTTCAGTGAGCTCCTGGCCTGTGACCATCCAGGCACCCTCCACACTCCCACCAGAGCCACCTAGCCCTGGGCTCACCTTAGCCCCCTCCATCTTCAGCCGCAGATGTCCAGCAGTCTGCTCAGGGGCCTGTCATCCTGGCCTCACAGAGGGCGGGCCCGAGAGGCCAGTGTTCCCTCCACATTCCCCATTCCAATCCCCTGCTGGCTTCCCCGCACAATGGCTCAGCACCCCTCTGGCCCTCCCAGTCCTCCAGAGTCCACAACTCAGTGACCCCCACCAATTCTCCAAGCTTGATGAGGCTTACTAAGCCTCACGTGTGTCCAGGTCCCTGCACACCGTGTCAGAGGTGCAGGCATTCTACCCAGAACACAGTCACTGAAGGTCAGGGCCAGACTGGGGGTGAGAAGCCTGGAGGGGGCACCACAGGACATCGGGTGCTCAAGGGACAAAGTCAGCTCAACAGGGGGCTACTGTCCCCCCACAGCTCATCACTGAGCAGATGCTGAGAGGTCAGCAGTGGGCAGCTGGAATGGAAACCTCAGGCCCCTTCTAGTACCTGTCCAGTCTACAAACTGCTGCACTCACCCCCTCACTTCCCCCAGACCACCCAGGCTCACCCAAGAGATGCCTGACCACTGCTGGCCAGGGTAGCCTGAGGCCCTTGCCCATGTGTGGAGAGGGAAAAAAAGCCCAGTGGTGCAGTGGGTTAAAACACAAAGCTCACTGGGTCAACTCTGAACCTTGGTTAAAGCTCAGCACGGGAGTTAGGGGACAGTCCCTCTCCAGAGGTCTGCAGCCTGAGACTCCGTGGGTGTTCCCATCTCACAGGGCAGGCTACTCCTCGAGGGTCCAAGATGGAATCAATGCCATGGCATGGCCTAGTTTGGACTTTGTGCAGAAGAAGGTGGACAGAAGTGGATGGTGAATCTGCTTGAGTGAGGACTGAGCAGGCCTGTAATCTGCCCATCAGACTCTTCCCCCATGAACCCCACAATTAGCCACCTACCAGCCAGCCCTAGCTCACACATATGACCACACACTTCTGGAAGCTCCCACAGGCAAAGAGCTGGGACACTTCAGGCCCAGGCCAGCAGGGCCCCAGAACTGGTCAGCCCACCAGGCCCTGAGACCTAGTCAGGCCCAGGGATGTGGGAGCTTCTGCTTCTAAAGGAGGAAGAGACTGAAATTCTCCAACAGGAAATACCCAGATTCCTGAGGCCTGGCTGGACAGGCAGCCACCAAGTCCTGTCCTCACTCTTGCCAGGAGGGGCCTGCTGGGTGGTACTGGGCCTGGGCTGGGTCAGCAGCTGCTCCCAACCAAAGTCACATCCCAGAGCCTCTCCATGAGGACAGGACCTGGCTGGCTCCACAGCAGGGAAGCTGCTGGGCTTTAGAAGTGCTGCCTGGCTCCAGGTTCCCAAAATCCCTCCCAGACAAGGCACTGGGCCCTAAGATACTGCTGGCTGCCTATGGAGACCACTCCCTGCCGTACCAAAGTAGGAACCCCAACAGTGATCAAGGAGAGCCAGCTGGACCAGCCTGGCTGGATCCTGGCCATGGCATCACTATGGGGACCTGCAGGTGTCCTCTGAACAGTGGCCACCATCCCTCAGGCCCTGGCTGCTGTCACAGGCTGAGAAGCACAGGGTGGTGTGAAGGCCACAACAGGGGTACTTGGCGAAGGGAGGCCACCAGCTGGTGGTTCCCAGCCTGTCGGCTTCAAGTGCTCAGACTGGTGGTACTGGGGGTGGGGGGTGGGGGTAGCTTGATAAGGATGTGAAACTGTGGAGAGGAAATGGTGGCGGAACCCCATGACAGAGGAGAGAGGGAAGTGTCCCTGCCCCCTGTGCCCCCCACCCCCAGCACTCTCACCCCATAGGAAAATTACAGGTCAAGGCCCTGATTCCCAGCCAAGCCTGTCATTTGAAACCTAAAGACAATTAGTCAGAGGCTAGGCCACCCCAAACACAAATAGCTCCAGGCAGCTGGGAAGGGCTGGGCAGCTCCTCCATCAAACCCTGGACCCTTCTCCCCAGCTAAGCTGTGCCCATCTCACAGAAAGAGTGGCTCCCTCCTCCTGGCCCAGGTCCAAGTCCTAGCTCTCCCCTCAAGACTCCTGCCTAAGCCCAGGAGGGGCCCCCATGCCCAGGCAGGATCTGACTACAGCAGGAGAAACTGAAGCCTAATGTGGTATGAACTGTTTGTTATCAGGAAGACCAGTCTTGGTGGCCAGACCCTGGCACCTCAATGAAATTTACTCAACGCAGGGCCTCATTACAGATCTCAGTACTCATTAGATGGGGTCAAAGCCAGTGACACTCCCAGAACGGCCAGAGATGAAGTCCTGGTGGGGTGCACGTGCCATATGGACCCCCCAGGCTGCCAGCCCACCCCACATGCCCAATCCAATTTCTTCTGCTCCACTCAGCCTGGGCCTCAGCCAGGGTCCTAGGGTGGCCAGCTGCCAGCCAGTGCCCCTCAACCCCCCTGCCCTGGCCGTCAGGCAGGCCAGCACTGGGCCTATGTGTGCACCAGGGCAGCTGATACACTCACCCTAACTCTAACTCCTGACCATCTTGGGAAGGCCTGCCCAGCAGACATGGCCACAGGCCTCCCACCCCCCAGGATGCCCCTCCCTGAGAGCAGAGCAGCGATCGGCCCCGCCCCGCCCCCACCTGTCGCAGCAGCCAGGGGTGAGCTGCCCAGACTTGCCGGTTCTCCCTCCAGGGCCTCTCACCCACGGCCCGGAAGTGCATCCCTCTCCCACGCCACAGCCTCCCTGGCAGGCTGGACATGGCTGGATAATCCAAAATAATTCCTCTTGGCAAGCAGCCGACAAGGGAGGCGGGGGAGCTCAAATTCCAAACCCTTGTTTTTCTCAGTAACTTCCCTAAGCTCTGGGGTAAATAACCCACGGCCCAACCTGGGGGTGGGACAGGCTCAGTAGTCTTGGAGAATCATGATCGCGATGAGGTACCACAAAGTGGGGAACAAATCCTGCCCAGTTCCTTGTCCGTGGGCGGGCCTCCCAGGTGGGTCTCCCTCCACGCTTCGGGTGAGGCTGGGAGTCCCCACCTAGGACAGCACCTCTCCTTCTTCCTCTTTTTAAAGCGAGAGGTAAAAGTTAGACCCGAAGGGGGTTCCCCCGGCAAAGCGGGTCTAGTGGGTCCCCCCAGGCTCCAAAACGTGGGCTTTCGTTCCCACCCTCACTCAGCCCTGAGCTGTATGCAGTTCCTCCTTCCATCTCCAAGGAGCTGGGGTCAGAGGTTGGCAGGAAATACTGGGCTCCAGAGCTCAGAGACCCGCATGTGAAGGCAGGACGCCCAAATATCCAAATAGGCCGTGCTCAGAAGAGGGAGAAATGGCCATCAGGAAGGGCTTCCTGCTGGAGGAGACATTCGCAAGTGCAGGGCTAGCAGAAAATCGGGGGTCCACTGGCCAGACGCGTTGCCCATACCGCTAATACCCCGCCTCCTGTGGCACCAAGTCCCAGTCCCGAGGCCCTACGCCCCGTCGGCCCGGTTTCACCGAGTGGTCCCTGCCCAAGCCCTCCTCCCAGGGAGCCCCAGGGCGGGACGCGGGTGGAGACGACTGAGGCCTGCCCGCGGGGGGCGGCCACTTTGGAACCGCGGGTGGGTGGGGGAGGAGCCCAGGACTCAAGCACGACAGAACGTGCCGGGCCCGGGATACGATCCCGATACGGGGACGGGGGTAAGGACGCGAGCTCAAGGAGGGTCGGAGACCGCGAGGATCGGGGCGGTTCGTGGGAGCGCGGCGGCAGGCCCGTCCCAGACGGCGCTGTAGGCCTTCCCCCCCTCCAGTCGGATGGACAGACGGCCGGCCGGCAGTGGAGGCCGCGGCACGGGCGCCCTGGGGCGCCTATCGGGGGCAGATCGCGAAGCCCCCGCCCCCACATCCCGGTCCCGGCCCTACCTGTCCGCCGGCCGCCGCGGCTCGATGGCGCCCGGGTTGCGCTCGGCGCTGCGCGCTCGGGTCCGCGCGGCTGCCATGGAGACGGGCCTTTGTGTGGCCGAGGAGGGGCCGGAGCGCGCGGGAGCCGCCGGCCCCGCCCCCGACGGAGAGGGAGGGAACCGGGGGCGGAGGGCGAGGGGGCGGGGCGGGAGCTTGTGGAGAGCGGAGGGGGAAGGGGCCGCGGGGGAGGGAGAGGGCGGGGCGCGGAGGGTGTGAGCGAGGAGGGAGGGGGCGCGCGTGGGGGGTGGAGGGGGCGGGGCTGCGGCGCCGGGGACCGCGGAGCAGGGAGGTGGAGGATGAATGTAGGGGCGGGGGCGCGCGGAGCGAAGGGGGTGCACGAGGGCGCGGATGAGCGGGGACGCGCGGAGCGGAGGGGGAAGGTGCGAGCGGCGGAGCGGGGTGCGAGGCAGCCCGGGACCACCCGCCAAGCCCGCGCGTTACCGGACACCGGGGGCCAGGACTCAGGGGCCCCGCACAGGACTTGTCTGCCCGCCGCCACCGAAGGGCTGAGTGGAGCCCATGGTGATGGCCCCGAGGCCTAGGCGGCGCTCAGAGTTAGTCTCGTGGGCTCCAGGGCTCGGGCCAGCACTGCAGACTGCGCACAAGCCAGATACTTGGGCAGGACTCCCCCACACCCAAATGAAACTTGGTTTCTGCAGGAGTCCGCTCACAGCTGCCCTCATCCCTCCCGGCGCATTACAAGGGTCCTCATGTGGCACAGCGATGCTGCGCAACGCTGCCCTAATCTTTATTTCTCTTCTGGCAGTGCCCACCTCCACCTCTGTGGTGCCATTTATCTCTCTAGGGGACGATGCTGTGGGGTCCCAGCCCTTCTCCACTTCCCCCCACGAGTGTCTCCAGGAGGTAGACCCAATGGAGGGCTTCTGACACCAGTCCAGCCCTGCGCTCCCCCTCACTCTCCCTCCACCTCAGGCACGTCCCTGCCTGCCCCTAAGGACATGGCAGGCCTGATATAGCCATTTTTCTCTTGGCACCCCACCCCGCTGCTATATTTTCCAAAGCTCTCTTTGGCCATGTGCTAAAACCCACCCCACTGCAGGGCACCCCAAAATTCCAAGGGTCCAACAAGCTACCAATTTATTTAAAAGGACTAAAAAACAAGTGTGTCTCTTAAAGGACACTTCACTATGAAGCACAGAAAGGCCCCACTGCCCACAAGGAGGCTTCAGAGTGTAGGAAGCAGTGGGTCCTCTGGTCCTCCCCCCATCGTATCACAACACCCCACCCCTGGAAACCCCTGGGTTTGTGCTTTCTCCTTTTTCCTTCAGTGACGCCAACCGCAGCCCTTGGCTATGAACCAGTTTCTATCCACCCAAACGCCCCTGCCTATGGGGACTCTGGGGAGTAGCCTGCTCCTGGCCTGATGTGTCACAGTGCACAGGGGAGGCCTCCGAGGGACTGGGCAGGAGATACAACCCAACCTGAAACAGGTCATAGCCTGTCTAGAGCTGACCTACTCCTGGAGGGGACTGAGGGAGTCGGAACAGAATGGGAATCCATGCTAGGCCCACCTCCTCACGCTGCTGAGAGCAGGCTATTAGGACCTCAGCACTCATGTGGTCATTGTGTCTTTTGTTGGCATGCCTCCCAAATGCTCCAGAACAGCCCAGTGGTCTTCTGTGGCCCCAATGAGAGCCCTTAAGTGGGAACCAATGGTTCATTCCTGGGCTGACCCAGCCAAAGCAGCTGCCCCTTCTCCATCCTGACAGCTCCCAACCAGCAGAGGTGACCCCAGCCGTGGGACATGCTCAGTTCTGTCTAGGCTGCTCCGTTTGGGGTGGCTTCTGTCCTAACTGGAAACTACCTTTCCACACAGTCCTTGTCCACTGAAGTGGCCCTGGGTGGGTGGTGAGTGAGCCTGGGCTGGCCTCTCCAGGCAGCCTCCACATTGCCAGGAAGGCTAACTTTCAACCAGACAGGCAGGCCACGGCCACGACTCTCCTCTAGGTTCTCTAGCTTTTTCCTGTTTCAAAGTCCATTTATAGCCTGTATGCCTCTGTCCAGCTCTGCTGTTGGTCCCGTCCTTGGATGCTGACCCAGACTGTCCTGCCCCTAATCCACCTGGTATCTCTCCCCACATTCCTTATGTGAAGTAGGTACTGCTGCCGTTGCCCGGAGCCCCAGCAGACTCCCAATTCTAGGTCCCTTCCAGCAGGCTGGAGTGTGGTAGGAGGCGTGCAGAAGGGACCCCTCCCCTGACTCTGCCTTTAGGCCTCTCTCCTGAGGCCACATGAGGCCCAGACCATTCCTGTCTGGCCTCTCCTTGGCCTGGCCTCTCAGAGCAGGAGGCTGGTCACTGATGTCCCCAAGATATTGACCCTGATGGGCCACTCTGGGCAGGTCTAATCAAAGCAGCTCCCTATTCTGGGGTATCTGGAGCAGGCAGCACCTTTGAGGAGCTTCGGCCCTGGGCCCAGGTTGGCCCTGAATGGAGGACAAGAGGGGAGCTGGGTAAAGGACATACAGCCAGCTGCTGGAGGGTGTCCCTGGGGGGGAACCAAGATAAAGCCAGAGGCCATGGGACCAGCTGACAGGAAGGCCACCCCCCCCCCAAACCTCCAACGCTAAGGCTGTGCTGCCACCTCATGGCTGGCCCTGCTGGCAAGGTGCTGCCGACTGAGCAGAAGTCAAGTCCCACCAGGTTCTGGTCCACAACAGACAGGAGGCAGCCCTCAGCCCCAGGCCAACCCTTTGTGCGCAGCCTCATAGGGGAAGGGTACCAGAATGGGCAGGGCTCTGCTTGCAGATAATCTCCTGACAGAGTCAGGCCTGGACTGTGGTTCAAAGCCTTGTTTACTGCTGAGGCAGCTGAGCTGGAGGTGCCCCAAGGCCGAGGAGCAACAGGGGTACAGACGGGGGCTGTGTTCCTCAGCTGCCCCCTCCCTGTGCTTCACGGAGGGCACAGCACGGCCTGCAGGTCTTTGGGCAGGGAGCTGATGACCGTCTGGATGTAGAGCTGCACCCGCTGCAGCGTTGCCTCCTTCACTGGCAGTTGGTGGGCCTGCGCCCGGACCTGCAGGGGTGTGGTGATCAGATGGCTATGTCTGCCGGAGCCCAAGGGGTAAGGGGTGTGAAATCTCACCAGTTTCTCCCGAAGTTTCAGAACCAGGTCTACGACCTCCACCTCAGACTTGTCCTTTATCCAGGCCTCGATGTTCTAGCAGGGACGGAGGAAGGCAGGCTCATTCAGGTTCTGACCTGCCCGCCCCAGGCCCCACCCTGCCCAGGCCCTGTCCTCACCGCATCACAGATGGCCTCCAGGTGCAGCGCTTCCAGCTTTTGGGCCATGTCTTTGTGCCTCTGGCGGTACCAGCCGTCAAAATGGGGAGATTTGAAAAAGCGCCTGCAGGTGGCGCAGAGATGTGTGTTTCTCTCCATCTCACAGCGGGGGGGACACAGCCCCTGCCACCCACTTTCCTGATCGCAGCCCACCTGTAAAGGCCCAGCCAGTCGCCCTTGACGACACAGGTGAGCTGGGGCCCTGAACGCTCCAGGCTGCGCAGGAAGTCTTCCTGGCGGAAAGGGCGAATCTGGGGGGGCGTCTGAGACAGAGGTCCAGCTGAGCAGAGCCTGCAAGGACCCTTCTCCCAGACATATTCTGCTGCCCCCTCAGGCCACTGCCCCTTGGTCCTCACCTCTCCCCTTCTCACTGCCGCCCAGACCCCTGCCAGCTATGGGCACCTCAGGACACCCACCTTCCACGGCGTGATGCTCCTCTGCAGGGGCATAAGGCTGGCCATGTAGTGCTCCTGGGGGGAGGGGAGTGAGCTCCAGGGCTGGGACCCCCGTGCCCCCGCCCGCCTCTCCCCTCAGGCCGAGACTCACCAGCGGGAAGATGAAGCTCTGTGTGAGCTCCAGGAGATGTCTCTGCAGCAGCGCGCTCTGCACGTCCACAGGCCGCTGCTTCTGCACACCCTGCAGGACCCACACACCATGCCCGGGCCCTGCACCCCTCGCCACTCACCCCGGGATTAAGCACACCCCACTTCACACACACTGCGGGTAATGCACGCCTCACTCTGCAACCATCCTGGTCCATGCACGCCCCACTCACACACATTCCAGGCTAAGCACATTTCACTTACACCCACTCCAGGTGCTGCCCACCCCACTTACACCCACCCCAGGCTCTGCCCACCCATTCACACCCACCCTGGGCTAAGTACACCCTTCCTGATACCCATCCTGAGCCCTGCATGCCCCACTCACCCCCACCTCCAGGCTCCATGCACAGCACGGTCCACACACACCATAATCTCTCCCATGGGTACCCCCAGTCCATACCAAATCCTGCTGGTCTTGGACTCTGTCACCCCACTCCCTCTAGGGGCCCCTCCACACTCCCCAGAAACACACCTTCAACAGCCTCTTGAGCAGGACCTTGTCCCTGTGCAGGTGTGCTGTGTATGTGGTGTAGAGGCCTGTGGGGAGACACGCCTGTGCTGCGTGCCCTGCCCCCCAAAAGTCCCCCATGGGTCAGCCCAATCTTAGGGCAGAGAAAGGATGCAGCAGACCAGGCCTGAGGGAGAAGGGGACAGGACACCTGCGTGCCCCACCAGGGCAGGAGGGGCCTCCCCGGATGGAGAAGATGCCCTGACTGGAACACAGCTCAGACTCAGGGAGGGACAGACCTGGCTTGGTGTCCAGGGTCTTCAGGCGAGAGGGCTTTTTCAGCTTGACCTGCTTAGGAAGGTCCCCTGGAAAACACAGCAGCCGTCAGCCCTGTGCGGATGTGGCCAGAGCCCAGAGCCCCCAGGTGCCAGCCTCACCTGACATTTTTGGCTCCCCAATCCGGAGGATGTGGGGCCAGTGCTGGAGTGTTTTGATAAAGAAAGGGTTTGTGACTCCCAGGACCACATTCGGTCTACAGATAGAGGAGAGAAACAGAGAGAGTGGCCCCAAACGTGCAGACAGACTGGCAGGAGGCTGGCCTGGGAGGAGGCTCAATTAGGGAGCACAGGCTCCGAGGTGGGCGGGCTGGTGGATGGGACACTTACGGGGACTGGGTCCGAGTGGTGAATTCCTTGAACTCACTGTCGTGGATGGTAAAGTAGGGGCGATAATCACAGCAGAACTTGAGGGGCCTCAGGCAGCTGTGCCGTAGAAATACCAGGGTGGGCAAGGCAGGCTGGCTCAGCCATCCATATGCCCCTAGTGCCCTCAGACCCCAAAGCTGGGCAGTAGAAAGATCAGGGCAGGCAAAGCAGACTGGTTCAGCTGCCTATCTGCCCCCAGTACCCTCAGACCCCAGTGCTGGGCCCTGGATGGGGAGGGCAGGAAGGAGGTGGCACTCCTTGATGCCCATACTCACCCCCACCCTGGATGAGGTACCTGGTCAGGGCCAGCACCATCTCTGAGGACAAAGTGGGTGATGGTGCCAGGACCAGCAGGGGCTCCCCAAGGAGTAGAAGCTCCCACAGCGTCTGTATGAGGCTCAGCACAGGCTGCAGACATCTGTCCAGGTGGGGAATGTAGGGAGGTCAGGCATGTAAGGCAAAGGGGATGTGGATGTGATGGGCACAGCTGGATATGGTGGGCAGGGGCACCACGGGAGTTTGTCAGAGGTGCATGTTGGCTACAGGTGTTGTTGGGGGCAGAGGGGGTGGAGCGGTGGGCAAGCTATAGACGGGCAGTGCAGGGTCAGGGGAGGAGCGGTAGGGTCAGTGAGCAGGGGTGAAGGGCAGTGAGCAGGGGGGTGATGGAATGTGGGGGGAAGTGAGCGGGGGGTGAAGGGGTGTGGGGGGCAGTGAGCAGTGGGTGAAGGGGTGTGGGGGACAGTCACTGTCACTCGCGTGAAGGACTGTCAGTTAAGGGAACAGGTAGGCACTGGGGCATAGATGTTTAGGGCAGGATAAGAAGGCCTCAGTGACTAGGCACTGCAGGAAGTGATGAAGGGTGAGTGGGCAGTAGACCCCCGAGGCCCCAAGGCTCACCTGAACAGGTCCAGCTGGTCAACAGCGGCCAGGACAACAGGGGCAGGCAGCAGTTTCTGGGGGAGGGGGTTGCTCAGGAACTTCATGCATAGAGGTGGGTGCCCACCTCCCTCAGCAGCAATTCCCTGAGGACAGCCTTCAGGCCAGAGCCATGCCCTTTCCCGCTACGCCCACCTAACATGCAGGGAGGGTGACAGTGGTCTGGGGCCTCAGCCAAGCCTCAGGACACCTGATGTCTCCTGTACCTCCTGGCTGCACTGCTTTGGGGGGCTGGACTCAGGCAGGTCCACTCTGGTTGGAATCCGCACCTGTGGGGAAGGGACAATGTCAGTGAAACATCCTCCAGACCCCACTGTCCACCTGCCTACCTGCTGGCTCTCACCTGAAGGACGACCCCCATGACAGGCAGGTTGAGGGTCCGCCCTGGCATGGGTGATGGCCACTGGTCAATCTCACTGCATACTGTAGACATAGGCAGAAGGTCAGGGGGGCACCCTCTGGGGGTCTACCAAGGCTACGTCAAAGGTCACTCACCAGCAGTCACTCACCGGCCTCCAGGCAGGGTGCCAGCTTGTCAAAGAATTCAGGGGCCACTAGGCTCAGCAGGGCCTGGAACAGTCTGACGAAGGGTAGGCGGGACACCAGCACCAGGGACTGCGAGCCACAATGGGCAGTGGGCTCAAGGCCAAGCTCACCCTGAGGGGCTGCTGGTGTCCATCCCACAGCCTCCACAATGTGGAGGGGGCAGCTATGGAACGGCCGAGACCCTACAGCCTCCAGAGTTGGGAGACCCGGGCAGCAGTGACAGCAGCCGGGCCGGGCCTGGGGCCCTCAGCCACAGAGAACGGTCCATCAGAACTGGACCCTGTTCACACTGTCTGAACTCCATATTCAGTCTGTCCTATCACATGAGCGTGACAAAGTCCTTTCCAGGCATCACAGAGGACAGGGCATCCTGACCGGACACAAGGCTCAGGCAGGCCCACTCCCAAAGGAGAAGTTGGAGAGCTGGGTGTAGCGGGCTCCCCAGCCTCACTGCCCAGGTAGCCCTCTTGATGACTAGCCTTTGCAAGGCCTCCCAGAGGGACAGGTCACTCACCTTCTGGAAGTAGCCCCTCTTCACGGAGCTGTCCTTCACCTGCCGGAAGTACACGTAACCGAAGTAGTGTGCTTGTTCCCTCTGGAGGAGCACAGGGTCAGCAGGTGGCTACCGTGCAGTGCCCACCACCCATTGGCCTCAGGCCCATCCTATGGGCCAAGCACAGCAGTAGACCTAGACTGGACACCAAACAGCAAGCTCGCAAGGCCAGTGCAGTATCCAGCTTGGTGGTCCACCATGAGATGTCTGGGTAGACATGTGGAGAGCACTGGAGTTTCTGGGGCACCCCCAAACCTGGCTGAGGTGCAACTGCTGGAGATGACAGTTTTTGTACTGACCAGGCCCTATAGGAGAGCTCGTTCTTAACCTGCTGTCCCTCTACTGACTCTGTCGAGGGGCCTGCACTGGCCCTGTATTGATCCTGTTGGGGGACCTGCACCGGCCCTGTAGAAGGGACCTGCACAGGCCTATGTATTGATCCTGTTGTGGGGGGCCTGCACTGGCCCTGTATTGATACTGGAGGGACCTGCACTGGCCCTGTATTGATCCTAGAGGGACCTGCACCAGCCCTGTACTGATCCGGTTGGGGGACCAGCACTGGCCCTGTATTGATCCTGTTGGGGGGACCTGCACCGGCCTTCTATTGATGCTGTTGGGGGACCTGCTCTGGCCCTGTATTGATACTGGAGGGGCCTGTACTGGTCCTGTATTGATCCTGTTGGGGGGACCTGCCCTGGCCTCATCATAGGAGTGCTTGTTTTGCCCTGCCCTGACCTGTCAGAGGGGTCTGCACTAACTCTATAGGAAGGCCTGTACTGACCTAGTATTGACCCTGGAGGAGAAATGGTAGAGGGGACTGACCCTACCACAGGAACTTGGCCACACAGAGGGGCTATTGTAGCCCCAGGAGTGGGGATAGTGACCACCACCAAGGGACTGGCCTGGCTGAGGTGCTTACCCCAGCCCAGGCCCTCACCTGCAGCGACATGGGGGCCCTGCTGCTGTAGTAGCCATCGTCCACGTGCCAAGGACTTCTCAGGCCCCCAGACTGGCGGATGCGGAAACTGAACTGAGTGTCCCCAAGGCAACCTGGGAGGGAGCGAGTCCATCTGCCTGCCTTGTAAGTCAGGGCCAGGCCTGGCAGGGAGGCTGGACACTGGGTACTGGGGTGGGGCAAGCAGTGCAGATCACAGAAGGGAGAGGTCAGGGTCAGGCCACGGGGGCTGGCCCAGTGATGAAAGCAATGGGGGATGGAGAAGCAAGTGGGAGGGCCCCAGGAGGGAGGGCCCCGGGGTACAGCCTACCTGAATGAGAATCAGGGAAGGCCAGGTAGCAGATGCTGCTTTTCTGGAACAGAGAGGACTGGTCACCAGTGCCCAGCTGCCCCACAGTGCTTCCCTGGGAACCAAGACCCACCTCCTTGTCCGTGAGCCTGAAGTCACTTGGGTACACCAGCTGCAGAGAACACAGAGCTGGGATGAGATGCCCTAGCCCAGGACGGCCACAGTGCCTCACACACCAGCAGGATGGGACCAAGGCGTCCTCACTGCTGGGCAATGCCCACCTAGGCAGCCCTCTCTCCTTGCTCCTTCTCTTTATTGCTTCACCAGCTACTAGTCACTGTTTGATCCCAGCCACAGGCCCTGCCTTTCCACAGCCCTGCCCAGCCCACCTTCATGTGGCCCAGCCCCTGCATAGCCCTCACCAAGCCCTCCTATGACCCTGCACCTTCAGTGTCCCCAGCCCCTGCAGTCCTGTGAAGCTGCAGCTATGACCGGAGCTCAGTGTGTGATGAGGTGCCCAAGAGTATGGACTGCTTTCGTATGCTGATCACCTCTCTACTGTCCTTTCATGCTGTCTGTCAGAGGTGACAGGCCCTGTCACTACAACCTAATGGAGAGACTGGCAGGACCCGCCAGTGGAGAAGCTGCTGAGATCCTCTGTGGTACCAGCAGGGAACATATGGGCTTCCAGGCAGCACGTGCTGGTTCAGGCAACCTCCAGGGTCTGGTTAGGAAAGCACAGCAATCTGCTTCTGAAAACCCCATGGAGCAGCATTCTGCTCTGAACCACGTAGGTCTGACTATGTCAACCGATCAAATCAGAGTTACCCTTCTCTCCCCACCACTTCATTTATAGATGGAGCAAGGCTCAGAATGAGAGAACAACTGCTAACCCCCTCCAATAAGTGGAATGTACCAGGCACAAACCTAGAAGAACAGGAAGTTGTCAACAATGAAACGAACACATAAAAATCAACAACCTAGGCATCAGTCATTTGCGAAGGACTGGTAACGAATCAGATAAGCACATGATCTACTATGCAGGGAATGACAAAATGAGAAACAGTGCTGCAGAAAGAACATTTCAAGGTCTGTCCTGAAGTCAGGTGTTAGGGCCTGGCTAACTTGCAAAGCAAGATTAGCCCTGTACCATGAGACCAGCAAGACTAACTCCATCTTGGCTAGAGTATCTGCTTGGCAGTAAACAACTCAAGAAAGCAGGATGTTAAAAAATAAGAATGACCAAATGTCTTAAGTAATGTAGTGTCCTTATCAACCGAAACCATTTATTCCTTAAAGCACACAATAAGGTATTCTGGAAAATATCTTTGTATTGTGCTGAGGTCTGTAAGACTTAATGTTTGACCAGACCATCAACATCTTGGGACTTTATGAGATAATGCGATTGTTACAGCAGAGATACTACTGAAAGCCTATATATACTTTGTTTAAAAAATAAAATTTTGCTATTCACCATCAGCGATAGCCTCTCTACATCTTCATTTAATTCTCGTCCCTTCTCTCAGCAGAACTGTTCGATATAATGAGGCAAGACCCTCATTATTGCAAACATGCAATCAAGAAACATTAATAATAACAACTGGTGTTTGGAATGGAAAACTTGGCAATTCAGTGTGGTTGGTGGTTGGAAAACATGCCTTCATGACAGAAATAAGGCCACAGATTGTATAATAGAGCAGCAACTTACAAATACCTTTTTCCAAAAAACACATAGACCATACCTGATAGAAAACACAGGAATAAAATTGACTACATTTATGGAAAGAGATGGTAGAGAAATTAAATCTCATGGGCTGACTGGGGAACAGACCATCAATTGCTCATGAAAGTTCAATCTGAAGCTGAAAAAAAAAATTAAATCCACGAGAGCCAAAATAAGACCCTGGAACTATCTCATCTGAATTTAGAGAAGATCTCAAGAATATATTTGATGCACTGAATACCAATGACCAGAGATCAGACGAGCTGTGGGATGACAAGAGACCACCACAAATGAAGATGGCAAAAGGTAAAGACGTGAGAGAAAAGCCAATATGGGTGTCAGAAGAGACTTTGAAACTTGCTCTGGAACAGAAAGAAGCTAAAACAAGGAATGATGAGATGAGCAAGTTCAACGGAACTTCAACAGAACAGAAAGTGCAAGAAGACAAAGCAAAATGTTCTGGGGAGCTCTGATGGCCTGGTGGCAAGAAGGTGCACTGCCATCCCAGAGGTACGTGGTTCGAATATACCAGATGCTCTGCTGGAAAAGGAGGGATAATCTCCTCCTGTACCAGTCAGATCCAATTTGATGCTACATACACAAAAAATAATAAACTTTAAAAGAAAAACACCTTTAAAAGCCAAAACAAAAAGCACAATGTTCTAATGTGTAAAGACCTGGTGTTTAGAATACCAAAGGGAACAGCATTTCTCAAGCTCAAAGAGTCAAAGACAAATTCAAGCTTCAAGTAGTAATAATGAAGGATCTTATACACTGGGCTGTCTCAAGAGTGACATTATGATCAAGAGCCAATGGTGCTGAAGAAAGCAAAGCTGATTGTGAAAGTTTCAACAATATTCCAGGGCCTGAGGAAATATCAAGTTTGATGTCTCAACAGATGCAGTCCTGGGTGTGCTCACTTGTCTATGCCAAGATACGTGGAAGAATGTATCTGGTCAACCAACTGGAAGAAAGCCATATTTGTACCCATTCAAAAAAAAGGTATCTTTAGACCGGGGAAGTTATCAAACAAGATCATAAATATCACACTCAAGTGAAATCCTAATGAAGATTACAAAAAAAAGACTGGCATTAATTTAAGAGGGAACTGCCAGAAATTCATACTGAATTCAGAAAAGGTAATAGCATGGAGGGTATCAGTGCCGACAGCAGATGGTTTCTGCCTGGAAGTGGAGAATACCAGGAAGACGCATTCAACTATGTGAATCTCAGTATATAACAGATTACACTGTAAATAATAAGAATTCCAAATCACTCAATTGTGCTCAGATGATATATCTGTATGTAGACTTCGAAGTTTTTCTGAACAGAACAAGGGGATACTGTATGGTTTAGTATCAGGAAAGGTGTGCATTAAGATTTTATTCTTTTATCAAAAATGTTCTATTTGTATGCTAAGTAAATATGCTGAGAAACTAAATTATATTAAGAGGAATATCACAGTATCACATCAAAAGTAGAGGAAGATTCATCAAAAAAAATCTGGGAAAAACTGATGTATAAATGATCCAAGAAGTATTAAAAGAAGATGGAAAGAATATACCGAGTCACTGTATCAAAAGGAATTGGCAGACACAGAAGAATTCAATGAAATAATATATGAGCAAGAACCTATGGTGATGAAGGAAGAAGTTCAAGCTGCTTTGAAGGAAATAGCAAAAAATAAGGCCCCAGAAATAGATGGTATACCAATTGACATATTTCAGCTAACGAATACTGCCCTGGATGTGTTCACCAAGTTGTGCCATATTTGTTCCCATTCCAAAGAAGGGTGACCCAATAAGAGTGTGGAAACTATAGAACAGTGATCATTGATTTCACATGCAAGCAAGATTCTACTGAAGCTTATCCAAAAACGACTGGAACAGCACATCAGCAGAGAATTATTGCCAGAAGTCCAGGTTGGGTTTAGAAGGGGTCGTGGTACTAGGGATATTGTAGCTGATGTTAGATGGATCTTAGCTGAAAGCAGGGAATACCAGAGGAATGTCTATCTGTGTTTCATTGATTATGCAAAGGCGTTTGTGTGGATCAAAACAAACCGTGGCTGACTCTGAGAAGAATGGGAATTCCAGAGCACTTGATCATGCTAATGCGAAATCTATACTTGGACCAACAGGCAGTTATTAGAACAGAGCAAGGAAAGACCGCATGGTTCAAAATTGGGAAGGGTGTATGCCAGGGATGTGTCCTGTGTCCATACCTTTTCAACCTGTATGCAGAGCAGATTATCTGAGAGGCTGGGCTCTATGAGAAGTGAGGCATCAGGATTGGTGGAATATCTATCAACAATCTGCATTATGCAGACGACACAACCCTGCTTACTGAAACTGAGGAGGACCTGAAACACTTGCTGCAGAGGTCAAGGACTGCAACCTTCAGTATGGACTGAGGCTCAGTGTCAAGAAGACAAAGATTCTCACCTCTGAACCAATCAATGGGCAGCATCAGGATGGGTGGTGAAGAGATTGAGATTGTTCACAGCTTTAGTTTGCTAGGCTCCACACTCAACACTCTTGGCACCAGCAGCCAGGAAATTAAAAGACATATTGCGATGGAAAAGTCTGCTGTTAGGGACCTCTCCAAAATACTGAAGAGCAATTGTGTCACTCTGGAGACTAACCTTATCATCCAGTACAGGCCATGGTCTTTGCAATCACTTGCTATGCATCAGAAAGTTGGATAATGACTAGGGAGGATAGAAGGAGAACTGATGCCTTTGAGCTGTGGTGCTGAAGAAGAGTGTTGAGGGTACCATGGACTGCTAAGAAAACAAGCAGATTCATCCTGGAGAGGGTTAAACTGGGTTGCTCCTTCAAGGCAAGGATTCTGGGGCTTCGTCTGACATACTCTGGACATATTGCAAGGAGGGACCAGTCCTTGGAGAGGGATGGGTAGAGACACAGCACAGGAGGGAAAGGTCCTCTATGAGGTGGACTGATTCAGTGACTGGAGTAATCAGGATGGGTGTGTGTGTCAGAAACAGTGTGACTGGCACAGGACAGAGCAGGGTTTAGGGCTGTTATACATAGGGTTGTTATGAGTTGAAAGCAACTCAATGACACATAACAACAACAACAACAACAACATAAGATTTCATTTTATTTAGATCCAGAATCAACACCCTTGGTAGCAGCAGTCAGGAGAGACCGTAGAGGGAGACACAATGGGCAAATCGGGTTATTAAGGACTTTGTTGAAGTGCTGAAGAGCAAGGGTGTCAGCTCACAAACAACAGTGGGCCTGACACAAGCCACAGCATTTTCAGTTATAGTACATTCACGTGCAAAGGAAGAAGCACCTGTGATGTCGGTGAATATGGGGTATAGCGTGCACTGTTGTGGAGGAAGTGCAGGAAGCGGGGGTCCTCTCCACTGAGAGCCTGGTGCCCGGTCAGGTGAGACTCTGCCGAAGTTACAGTTCCAGGGCAGCACACCACTTTCAGGCACCGTCAAACGAAGAAGGGCCAGGCAGCTGTCTCAAACATGCTGTAGTCTTCGCCTGGACAACCCATGATTGGCACACTACTCACTGCTCTTGGGCTCTGTCTCTTCCGGACAGCAAGGCAGTGCCTGTGTGCGGTGTGGCCACCGGACCACCTGTGGGCCCTCCCTTAGATGCCACATCATCACCCACTCCCGGAGGACCATACCTTGTGGATGGCAGTGGGAGGGTTAGTGGGACTGAGGCAGGTCAGCCAGAGACAGGTCGCAGGGAGGGTGTCTGGTGTTAGGGCAGAGAACTACCGGGTGGTAACACTGTTCCTGAGTAGGTCAAGCCTGCTGCTGCCTTAGGCATGCAGTCCACACACTCCTAGCACTCTATGGCCCTGCCTTCTAAAGACAGCAGAGCATCATCTGCTGAGGCAGGACTGAGCCTGTGATCACAGAGACTAGGCACGAGCACTGTGCCTGTTAGACAGTGCTCACAGGTCCAAAAGCCTCGGAGATGGAATCTATCTTGAGAGACTAAGTGGCACCTCATTTCTGTAACTCTGCCTAGACGGGTCAGGTCCTGAAAACACCATCTCTCCCGACATCTGCGGATGCGGACAAGCTTTATTGTTCTCAGTAACATCAAATCGAGGATGACCTGTAGTGACCCCAGGAGCCACAGATCTGGACTACCCTGCGCCATACTTATCTCCGTCACATCAAGGCCGAAGACTGCTGCAGAGAGTGTCAATCCATCTCGCTGAAGAACTCCCTCTCCTTTGTTGACCCGCTACCTTTCCAAGCGTGATGTTTCTTTTCAAGGAAAAGCCAATCCTAACAACATGTCCAAAATATGAGTGATGAAGTTTGAGCAAATTTGCCTCCAAGGAACACTTAGGTTGCACTTTCTGCAATTCTTATCTGTTTGTTCTTTTGGCAGTCCATGGGATATTCAGCATTCTTCTCTAACACCACACACAACTCAAAAGCATCAACTCTTCTGTCTTCCTTCTTCACTGTCCAGCTCTGCGGGGGACTGGAAAGCCTGTGGTATGAAATAGGCACACCTTAGTCTTTGGACTGACATTATTGTTCTTCAGGACCTTGGAGAGAGCCTGACAGCAGACTTTCCCAATACGGCTGTGACTGTGGAGCGAAGCAAGATGAAACTGTTGACAATTTCAATCCTTTCTCCAGCTATCATGATGTTGTCTACGGAACCAGTGGTGAGGATTTTTGTTTTCTTGATGTTGGCATGGAATTCATATTGAAGGATTTGATCTTCTGCAGCAAGCCTTTCAAGTCCTCATTTTCAGCAAGGTTGTCATCTACATAATACACCTTGATGAGCATTCCTCCAATCCTGATGCCACAACTCTTCTTCACAAAGCCCACCTTCTCAAATGATTTGCTCAGCATACAGATGGAATAGGGAGAGAGAGGGGAGACAGCCCTGACACACTCTCTTCCTGATTTTAGACACATACCATGTTCCCTTGCTGTTTGGACAACAGCTTCTTGGTTTAGGTATTGTTGTTATGTAACCTGCAAGTCACGTACAACAGCTCTGAACCCTGCTCTATCCTGAGTCATTTCCCTGTCTCTGACACACCTACTCCATTACCCCAGTCACTGAGTCAGCCCATCTCATCCAGGGTCTTCCTCTCTTGCGCTGTCTCTCCACTCTTCCAAGCCTCTTTCCCCTATCTGTTCCAAAGCACTATACATTATTTCCCCCCTCTTGTTAGTTTCCCCCCAACTCCAATGTCAGTCCTGCTTTACAGCAGTGGCACTATACAGTATTTGTCCTTTTGTGACTGAGATATTTCACTCAGCATAATGTCCTCCAGGGTCACCCATTTTGCATTAATATTTCATGAGTTCCTTGTTTTTCAATGCAGCATAGTATCCCACTGTGTGACTATACCAAAGCTTCTCTAGCCATTCATTTGTTGATGGGCTCTTGAAGTGATTGTTAAATTCAGGTGGGACAGACTTACAACCTTATTGTGGCTCTTGTGGACTTGCTTAAATTTTCTTTAATGTCATGAGGCTGGAGACTGAATTTTGAACATTCAACAATTTCTTCAAAGCAAACATCTTTTTTAAGAAACAGACAGCAGCTATACAAATGGAACTTACCACATAGACTGCATGGGAATCAGATTGACTACATCTGTGGAAACAATGGTTAGAGAAACTCATTATCAAAACCAGGTCAGTTTCAGACTGTAGAATAGACCATAATTACTCATGTGCAAGTTCAAACAGAGGCTGAAGAAAATGAAAGCAAATCCTCAAGAGGCAAAATACAACCTTGACTCGCTCCTACGTGAATTTAAAAATCATTTCAAGTTTTATTAGCAATGTTGTTATGTGCCATTGAGTCACTTGCAACTCATATTGACCCCATGTACAACAGCCTTAAACCCTGCTCTATCCCTTGCCGATCTTATTGTCTCCAACACACATATTCCCATTAATTACCCCAGTGATAGAATCACTCCATCTCGAGGGTCTTCCTCTCCCTCCATCCTCCCAAGCATTATGTCCCTTTCCAAGGACTGATCCCACCTTGCAACATGTCCAAAGTATGTCAGACAAAGCTTCAGAATCCTTGCTTCCAAGGAGCAGCCTGGTTTCACCCTCTCCAGGACAAACCTGTTCATTCTCTTAACAGTCCATAGTATATTCAATACTCTTCTCCAGCACCACAACTCTCCTTCTATCATCGCTAGTCATTGTCCAGCTCTCTGATACATAGCAAGTAATTGCAAAGACCATGGCCTGTATCAGGTGCACCTTAGTCTCCAGACTGACATCATTGCTCTTCAGTACCTTGGAGAGGTCTCTGACAGCGGACTTTCCCAGTGCAATTTGTCTTTTAATTTCCTGACTGCTGGTGGTAAAATGCTGTCGCATCATCCCTGCAAGAAAATCAACACCTGTCCTGCCAGAGCACCTGGTAAGACCTGCTCTGACTTGCTCTCTTGAGCCTTTTCCTCCGTCTGCCTCATCGCCTGACTTTAATTAATCATTCCTTGTTGCCTATTTCTCCCCTTTCCCTCCCTAGACCCCCAGTCCTCTTTGCAACGCATGTCCTGTTCCAGACTGTTGTCATATATTATAACGCCTAATCATAAATTCAGACAGTCCTCCCCTCATCTGTTCCGATGAAGTGTTCATTATCTATCCACTCTTTACCTGTTTTCCCATGTCAGTCTTTTAACAGTGAAGGTATAGTGTTTATCCTTTTGTAACTGAACTACCTCACTCAGCAGAATGTCTTCCAGCCTCCCCCATGTTGTAAATTATTTTACAAGTTGTTTTTCAATGCTGCTTACTATTCCACTCTGTGATTGTACCATAGGTTTTTCTATCCATTCGTTTGTTGATGGGCACTTGGGTTGCTTCCATCTCTTTGCTGTGAAAAATGCAGCAATAAACATGGGTGTGCATATGTCTGTTTAAGTTGAGGCTCTGGTTTTTTTTAGGTTATATTTCCAGGAGTGCAATTTCCGGGTCATATGATATTTTCTATTTCCAACTTTTTGAGAAAGTGCCAGACTGCCCTCTACAGTGGCTGTACTATTTTATGTTCTCACCAGCAGTGTGTCTCCTCATTCTTGAGAAGACTAGGCGAGAACTCTCAAATCTGAGGGGCTTGAAACAAGACCACATTGAAGGATGCAGCCTGACTGTGCCCTAGGAAAGGTGGCCAGTGTCTGAGTGGCACGCACAAGGCTGAGACCCAGGGAAGATGAGGGTGAAGGAGGGTGCCAGCCAGGGAAGCCTGGGCTTGGTGTTAAGTGAGCGGGAAGGTGTGAGGGAGGGGAGCACCTGGGGAAACACATCTGGATGGTGACCCAGTGACCCCTGGGTGTGGCTGGAGCCGCGGTGCCACTAGAAACCCAGGTAGGGAGAGTTTTGTTCTCTGATTCCCAAAGCCCTTTCCGCTTCCTGATGCCACATTTAACAGTGATTGACAGCTCCCGTGCTGGATGCAGAGGAGCGGCCTCAGAACACAAAGTCCTGAGGAGGGGTCCCGAGGCCGGGATCGGTGGGGAGCCCTGAGCCCGAGCCCCCCCAGCCGGGGTGAGGGGAGCCCTGAACCTGAGCCCCCGAGGCCGGGATGGGTGGGGAGCCCGGAGCCCGAGCTCCCCCAGGTCGGGTGAGAGGGGAGCCCCGAGCTCGGGCCCCCGAGGCTGGGATCGGTGGGGAGCCCCCCAGCACAGAGCGGTGGCAGACAACATCCCAGAGCGCTCGGCCCTGCTCCCCTGCTCGGCAGCGGCAGGTTAGAAGCACTAGCACTGGTTTCGGAGCAGCGGGCTGGGCGTCTGGGTACCATGTGTGGACAGCGCTCGGCTGCACCTGCCTCGGCGGCGCCAGGCACCGTGGAGCCCCGGCCCTCCCCGCCCGCGGCTCACCTCCAGCGCCTGGCCCAGCTCCAGGTCGAAGGTGACCACGCACACGCACTCCAGCCAGGCGGAGAAGCGCGCCCAGGGCTGCGGCGAGGCCTGCGACGCACTGCCCGCGGACAGTGGGGGCACCGCGGGGCCTGGTGCAGGGGCCGACTGGCCAAGGTCCCCACGAGACCGGCGGGGCCGGACCCCCGAGAGCGCGTCCATGGCGGCCGCGGCGCGTTGCCGGGGGAACCCACGCCCCGAAGGCGGAGGGAGGGCTCGCGCCGGAGCGCCGGGCCGGGCTCAGTCGTGCGGCCCTCCCGCAGCCTCGCGCGCCCTCTGTCGGCCGGAGGAGCGCCGAGCTTGTGCTCAGTCGTGCAGCCCTGTGGGTCGGCGTGGCCCTCCCGCAGCCTCGCGCGCCCTCTGTCGGCCGGAGGAGCGCCGAGCTTGTGCTCAGTCGTGCAGCCCTGTGGGTCGGCGTGGCCCTCCCGCAGCCTCGCGCGCCCTCTGTCGGCCGGAGGAGCGCCGAGCTTGTGCTCAGTCGTGCAGCCCTGTGGGTCGGCGTGGCCCTCCCGCAGCCTCGCGCGCCACCTGTCGGCTGGGGCCACTCCTCCCGCGCCCGTGCTCTGGGACGCAGCCCCCCTCCGCCGGCCCCTGGCGCGCCACCTGTGGGCTGGAGGAGCACTGCACCCCGGTTGTCCAGCTGGAAGCTGACCACTGCGGCCACCCACCTCACAGGGACGTCTGGGGCGGTGGCAGGCTGAGGGGCTGTGAGGCAGGGGCCAGTCAGTGAAGCTGGCTAAGATCTACATTGTCCTGCCCAGCTCCAGCCTGGTTTCTCTTCCTGGCAGTGTTTTAACTGAGTTGAATCTTTCTTTTCATTGCGTGTTGCACTAACAGAGGACACCCTGGTGGCACAGTCAGTAGGAATTGGGTGCTGAGCATCTCGTGGTTCGAATCCACCCGCAACTCTAGGGGAGAAAGATAGGTAATCGATTGAGGGTCGGTTGGTTTTCATCCAAGGTCGGATGCTTACTCCTCCCAGTACCGGATACTCCTTTGTGATCCAGGCAGATCTCAGTAGCCTCTTAACCTTGGGTTTTATCATGGGTCTTGGAAGAAGGTTGATGGAAAGATGTCAGGTTCTGCTCGTGCCTGACGACACTCGGGTGTCTTCCCAGGAGTGTTTATTGAAGCAGGGCATGAGCACTTAGGCTTGACTCCCAGGCCCAGCTGTCTAACTCTGGGGGTCCCGTGCTGCTGCCTATGCGCCTCACAGCCTGCCCCTGCTGTGCTGAAATCGGTGACCGTGAAAAATATGAGGGCCCCTTGTGCAAAGTTCCACGTTCTACCTCAGTGAAGCAGCAAATTTGAAATGGCCCAGGGACAGGAAACAGAAAGGGACCCGGAACCAGCCTTGTTGCCCAGCCACCTTCCCCATCTGCCCTGCAGTCTCTGGCTTCCTGGTCAGCAGAGCCCAGCCCAGCAGCGGTCCCACTCGGTGCCTGAGTTGGGAGATGAGGGGCCATAATCATTGCCAAGTCAGTTTTAGGTTTTGTTAATGCAAACACCCTGCTCTAAAGTCAGTTTGGAGGCTGTGGAGAACCAGATACCCCAAATTTTGGCTTTCTCATTCATAGATTAATGGGGAGAAGAGAATTAGGATTCCTTCACTGGCTACATCCCCAGAATATGTGGACTCAGAAAGAAGCACCATTGCCAAAACCAAACCACAGCCCTCAGGCTTATTCCAACCTAGGACCCTGCAGTCAATGCTCACACTTCTGGGTTAGCAAGAGTAAAAAGAGCAAGGGCCACAGGGGGATAGCCATATCTGACCTTTACCAACTCCACAAAGGGGAACTGTCCCTATCAACAGTATCAATAACACAAAACCA
>NW_006399814.1:781034-791611 GCF_000299155.1 Elephantulus edwardii | reverse complement strand
GCTACAATATCCCTAGTACCACGACCCCTTCTAAACCCAGCCTGGACTTCTGGCAGTTCTCTGCTGGTGTGCTGTTCCAGTCGTTTTTGGATAATTTTCAGTAGAATCTTGCTTGAATGTGAAATCAATGATATTGGTCTGTAGTTTCCACACTCTGTTGGGTCACCCTTCTTTTGAATGGAAACAAATATAGATCTCTTCCAGTCAGTTGGCCAAGCGGTTGTTCTCCAGATTTCTTGGCACAACTTGGTGAGCACATCCAGAGCAGCATTTGTCGCCTGAAATATGTCAATTGGTATAACATCTATCCCTGGGGCCTTATTTTTTGCTATTTCCTTCAAAGCAGCTTGAACTTCTTCCTTCATCACCATAGGCTCTTGCTCATATGTTACTTCATTAGATTCTTCTGTGTCTGCCAATTCCTTTCGATACAATGACTTAGTATATTCTTTCCATCTTCGTTTGGTACTTCCTGGATCTTTTAATACTTTGCCTACAGCATCCTTGAGTATAGCAACTCGAGGTTTGAATTTGTTCTTCAGTTCCTTGAGCTTAAGAAATACTGAACGAGTTTGGCCCTTTTGATTTTCCAACTTTAGCTCTGCGCTTTACAAGTTCCAAAATCTGTTACAATAGCTCACAGACCACACATTGTTATTAAGTACCACCGAGTCAGAACCCACTGTAGCTGAACCCCTGGCAGGTGTTCAGAGATAATTAATTGCCCAGGAGGAGACTGCACATCCTTTTCCACTTGATCTTAGCCAAAACGTCGAGAAGTGATGCTCATCCTTTTCCCGTGGAAGAGCTAGTGGGTTCAAACCATGTGCCTTTGGGATTATAGTGCGGTTTCTTAGCACTAGACCACCAGAGCTCCCCAGAATCATATTAGGGGAGTCAAAAGGCTACAGTTCAGGTTCATAGCAGAATACAGTCACTCAGGACAGCTTCTGAAATGTGCTCACAGGTGCCTCAGCCTTGAGCTTCGTGGCTCTAGGCCAGTCCTGCCAATTATGGCTCTCCCATTCCCAGTCTTCCAACAAACTTAGGTAAGACCCTTGCTCTGGTTCCTCCTTGGAGTAGAAGTCCAAGGGCAGCTCCGTCTCATGTCAGGTCTCTGCTCCTCTGCTTTGGTTGTGGCTACTGTTGCTGTCAGTCTGGCTAATGCAAGAATCTCTGACCTGTGAAAGGTGTGCACTGTATGCCTGTTTCTTTGCTGGTGGTAAGACTCTCAAATTCTGCTGCTGGACCCACGCAATTAAATGGTGAGACTAGCCAATCCCCTTGTGGATAGGCTAACACACCCTATCTGCGTATTCCTGCCTTTCTACATGGCAAAAGTCAGTCAATGACTGAAAAAGCCATTTTGAACAATAAACCCTTAAAGCCACAGCAGGACAACATGTCAACACAATAGGACAGCAAAACTATTGTTGTTAAGTATTGTCTAGTTGCATGGTGACCCTAGTTAATAGAGCTGAACCCTGACCTGTCCTCTGCCATCTTCATCAACTCTCCCACACTTGAACCCATTGCTGCTGTCACTGTGTCAATCTCTCTCATCAGTGGTCTTACTCTCTTCCACTTTTCAAGGACCCTCCATCTTTCCAAGCACGATGTTTCTTTCCAAGGAATAGTTCCTCTAACCAACATGCCTCTAAACAGCGTGGTTTAAAATCAGGAAAGGTGTGTGCCAGGATTGTATCCTTTCCCCATACCTACTTAATCTGTATGCTAAGCAAATAACTTAAGAAGCTGCAATCTATGAAGAAGAATTTGAGAGCAGAACCAGAGGAAGATTCATTAACAGCCTGTGTTATGCAGATGACACAACCTTGCTTGCTGAAATTGAGGAGGACTTGAAGCACTTGCTGCATAAGATCAAAAACTACAGCCTTCAGTATGATTATATCTCATCATTAAGAATACAAATATCATCACCACTGGACCAATAAGCAACATCATGATAGAGAAAAGATTAAAATTGTCAGTGATTTAATCTTACTTAGATCTAGGATTAACATCTTTGATTATAACAGAAAATCAGGAAACAGGGCACTGGAAAGTCTGCACAGTGATGTCTGTTTGAGGACTAAGGTGCACCTGATTCAGGTCATGGTCTTTTACAATCACTTGCTATGCAGCTGAGAGCTGGACAATGAACAAAGACAACAGAAGAATGGACACCTTTGAGCTGTGGTGTTGGAGAAGAGCACTGAGTATCCCGTGGACGGCCTTGAATTGACCCAGAGCTTGGTGATGAAGGGTTAAAGCACTGGCACTTACATCATAGGCTTCCTCAGATATCAAGGGATCCATCCCTAAGTACTTCAGAATATGTTTCAGGAACTAGTGCTCCTAAGTATCATTAAATAGTACTTGTAAGTACTTTAGGACATGTACAATTAACTGGTCCTCCTAAGTATTTCGGTGTGTCTATTATTAACTTCCAGATACTGATCCTTCTTCTCTGTTCCCAACTTTTGCATTCCAGTCACTCATCACTATTAATGCATCTTTTTTTAATTATTATTAAATTTTATTATTTTTAGTGATCATTTACAGAGATTTTGGGTTTTCATTCACTATTAATAATGCATCTTGATTGCATGTTCAATCGATATCTGATTGCAGAAGTTGGTAGAAATCATCTATTTCCTCTTCTTTGGCTATGGTTGTTGGTGCATATATTTGAATGATAGTAGTATTCACCCGACTTCCTTGTATGTGTATGGATAGTATCCTGTCACTCACAATATTATATTTCAAGACACATCTAGAAATGACGTTTTTGACTATGAAAGCAACCCCATTTTTCCTCACCTTTTCGTCTCCAGCATAATAAATAGATCATATGATCGTCTGATTCAAAATGTCCCATGCCAGGCCATTTCATCTCGCCAATACATAGTCTGTCAATATTTATGCGTTCCATTTCTTCCTTAACAATGTCTAATTTTCCTACATTCATAGTTCTCACATTCCATGTTCCAACCATTATTGTCTGCTTACAACTGTTCCTCCTCCTTAATATTTCCATACTTTAAAGTTCCACATATGTTGCCCTGTCTACTAGTCTAAGTGTGTTCTATCTTACATAGGGTTTTTTAAGACCTACTATTTTGGAAGTGGATGGCCAATCCTTCTTCCTAGTCTGTCTTAATAGGAATGCTCAGATTTAGAAAAGTATCTGACAGACCATAGATCAGGCGCACCTTAGTCTCCAGACTGACATCATTGCTCTTCAATATTCTGGAGGGGTCTCTGACAGCAGACTTTCCAAATTCAATTTGTCTTTTAATTTCTTGACCGCTGGTACCAAGAGGTTTTCTTGTGGAGCCAAACAAATGGAAATTGTTAACAATCTCAAATCTCTTCACTGTCTATCATGATGCTGCCAATTGGCCCAGTGATGAGAATTTTTGCTTTGTTTTCTTTTTTTCCCCTTGTTGTGTACCGTCAAATTGGATCCAGTTGGCACAGGAGGAGATTGCCCCACCTTCTCCAGCAGAGCATCTGTGGATTAGAATTGTGTGCCTTCGGGATTACAGTGCAGTTTCTTGCCACTAGGACATCAGAGCTCCCTCAAGAATCCGTTTTCTTGATGTTGAGCTTCAGTCCATATTTAAGGCTGCAGTCCTTGACCTTCTGTAGCAAGGCACTTCAGGTCATCCTTGGTTTCAACCAGCGTGGTTGTGTCATCTGTATAATGCAATATAATTCTCCAATCCTGATGACACATTTCTCCTCATAGGGTCCAGCCTACACATCTTAATATTCAGTACATGTTTATTAAATGAATATTGTTAGTTGCTGTCAAATTGACAGTTACTCATATGGACTCTGTGAATGACAGATCAAAACCTTGCCCTGTCTGACACCGTCCTCATGGTCTCGGCCACGCTCAAACCCATTGTCGCCGTCCCTTTACAATCCCTCTCATTGAGAATCCTCCTCTCTCACTGACTCTGCTTTTCCAAGGACTGTTATCTGACAATATGCCCAAAGTATGTGAAATGTAATTTCACCTTCCTTGCCTCTAAGGAACACTTGCATTGTAATTCCTTCATGCTGAATGGTTTGTTGTTTTGATTAAATGAATGATAAACATGGACTTTTCAGTGTTGTAAGATGGAAAGAGAGAGGAGTGTACATTTTTAGCATGTGGAAGATAGGGGAGAAATGCTAGATTAAGCTGATGGCATAAAGTACAATGTGCTTGGTAAGAAGCTGTGCTATCAACCTGAAGTCATGGTTCAAATCTGCCAAATGCTCTGTGGGAGAAAGATGGGCAAACCCCTCCCGTATGATGTACAGACTCTGAAACATCCTGAAGGTCCAGGTATGGGTTCGTTCCAACTCAATGTTACACAACAGCAAAAAGTAATATGAATTCTGTAACGTGTATTTCTGTGTTGGATATCTATTTTGTGTGAAGAATAGTGATTAATCATTTTCTTCAAACAAAAGTTTGTAAATTTGTAATGATGATTATAAAGTAAAATTTGACGTTTAAAGATAATGAATTAATTACATTAGTTTTATTTTTATACGCTATCTCTAATCCCCCCCCCCCCAGTTTCTTTGGTAGACTTTATTGTATTTATTCTTTCTCTCTTTTGTTTTAAAAATGAAGTAAAAATAGAATCAATTTTTTGGGTCAGCATATAAGGTATTAAGTTAAGAATAAGTACCAAAATTGACCTTCCCCAAACGAGTCGACTTAGCCAAAAAATCATTTTCTGGTTTTTGTTCGCTGTTCCTCCGGCAGCACCATCACAGGTTCTTCATGCACACCTGGCAACGGCTGATGCGCGTCCAGAGGAGCCGGCTTTGAGGAGAGCCCTGGAAGTTCTGCTCGGGGATGGTGGTGAGCCAAAAGCTGTGCTTGTCCCATAGGAACGGCATTCGATGACAGGCGTGGCCCGGAAGTCCTCCAGACAGCTGCCCGGGGACACCAGCGACTGTCCACCACCTTCATCCCTGCGGCCGTGTGCATGATCCACAAACTGCGCCGGCCGGCAGGGCCGTGGGGAATGGAGACATCCTGACTGTGACTGTCACCGCGGCGGGTCATCTTCAGCCACAGGCGTCATGGGCAGTGGGGCAGTGGCGGAGAGCCAGCAGGATTTATCGTTCTGGCTAGCATGGTAGCAGATATCACCAGGATTGCAGTACAGGAAAAGCATAGTGCTGAACCGTGCCAGGCAGGAGCCTGCAAGACCCAGATCCTGGTTGTCGTCATTATGTCTAATTTAGGAATGCTTTTTATGTTTTATTGAAATGTGTGAGTGACAAGTATAAATTCTGAAGTGAAATATCTGGAAATTTATTTATGCCTATATGAAACAATTTCTTTCCCCCCTCCCCCTCATCTCCACTCCCTTCACTTTCAACAGTAGCTATTAAAAATAAAAGCATTAGTTGTCATACTAATGTGTGATGATAGCTCAAGATTGTGCTATTTTCTGCTCTTGCATGGAGTTGCCGTGAGTCTGAGCCAACCACAGAGATTTTGGACCTCGTAATTTACTTCACTTTGGGAGTTGGCTGGCTGGCTGGCATCTCAGTGGCGGTCTCGTCTTGACGGCAGTCATGTAAGGGAAGATGGATCTGTGGGCTGGCCTGGGGCCTGGGACCTTGGAGTCTCCCTCTACTTGGGAATTGGCTGGCTGGCTAGAGTCTTGATGGCAGTCACTTCTTGATGACGGTCTCGTCTTGATGGCAGTCATGTAAGGGAAGTTTCTGGGGCCATGTTTGTTGTGTGTTAATTTGTTCATTTTAGAATTAATATTCTTTAAAAGACACAGCAATCATTTGTCTATTTTCTGTACTGAACAACTTGGAATTGCTGTGATGCTGAACATTGTTCCATAGTCTTGTCAAATACCGTAATGGTTACCCAATACATACAATGTTTGGATGAGCTTCCAGATTGATTCATGTTGGGAAGCAGGAGTGACATCCACTTCCTATACTAGATGCCTCTGGAAACTCTACAAAGTTCTGTCTTATATATGTCCAGAAATGATGTTAACTAGAGAACAGAGTGCAAGTCTTTTGTACAGAGCTTACTCTGAGTCATATTCGAGTTGACAACACTTAACCACTGCTAAATGAGACTAGAGCTGTTATATCTGGAGGAACATTTTTCCACTTTGCACATCACTCTTTGTCAATGTGACATATCAGGTAACCTGGGTTGCTGTGATGCTGAACCTTGTTGCCATGTGGATATCAAATACCATACTGGTTTCCCATTACGTACAGTAGTTAGTGGAGCTCCCAGTTGTAAAACAGGTTTGGAAGCAGGAGTGGCATCCACTTCCTAAACCAATTGCCTCTGGAAACTTTATGAACTTAGAGAAACAATGATAGCTATAGAAAGTCATTAGGTCTTTTGTTCATAGTATGAGTTGACCTTGACTTGACGGCAATCAACAACAATAACATCTGACAGACAAACATTTTACAGAACAATGTAGATGAAAGATCTTTCCCAATTGTAGAATTAGCCAGAAGTTTTAGTTTTGTCCCTGCCCTTGACACGAGTCTCTTGACCCACCCATTTTCCCTGCTACTCCCTTCCACTCCCACCTACTCCCTTCAACACCTATCTCCTGCTATACACCCCGTGATCTGATAGCTTTTATCTCAAGCTTTGTGGGTTTCTGTGATTCCAAATTCTTCAAGATGTTGCCAATTTCTTATGCTGTGTGACTGTGCTAATGTGAAACCTATACTTGGACCAGGAGGCAGTCGTTGGCAGAACAGAGCAAGGAAACATTGCATAGTTCAAAATTGGGAAGACTGTACGCTAGAGCTGTATTGACTCCATACCTATTTAATCTTCATGCAGAACAGGTTATCCAGGAGGCTGGGCTCTATGAGGAGAAATGTGGCATCAGGATTGGAGGAAGAATCATCAACAATCTGTGTTATGGGGATGACACAACCTTGCTTGCTCAAACTGAGAAGGACCTGAAGCACTTGCTGTGGAAGGTCAGGGACTGCAGTCTTCAGTATGGATTGAGGCTCAATGTCAAGAAAACAAAGATTCTCACCACTGGGCCGATTGGCAGCATCAGGATGGATGGTGAAGAGATCGAGATTGCTCACAACTTTAGTCTGCTTGACTCCACAGTCAACACTCTTGGTATCAGCAGCCAGGAAATTAAAAGACATATTGCAACGGGAAAATCTGTGGTTAGAGACCTCTCTAAAGTGCTGAAGTGCAAAGATGTCAGTCTGAAGACTAAGGTGCGCCTGGTACATGCCATGGTCTTTGCAATCACTTGCTATGTATCAGAGAGCTGGACACTGACTAGGGATAAAAGGAGAATTGATGCCTTTGAGCTGTGGTGTTGGAGAAGAGTATTGAATATACCATGGACTGCTAGGAAAACAAACAGGTTTTCCTGGAGAGGGTGAAGCCAGGCTGCTCCTTGGAGGCAAGGATTCTGAGGCTTCGTCTGACATACTTTGGACATGTTGCAAGGAGGGGCCAGTCCATGGTGAGGGTTGTCATGCTTGGACAGTGGACAGACAGCACAGGAGAGGAAGACCCTCGATGAGATGGATTCATTCAGTGACTGAGGTAATGAGGAAGGTGTGTCAGAGATGGTGACAATGGCACAGGATAGGGCAGAGTTTAGGGCTGTTGTACATAGAGTTGCTATGAGTCACAGGCGACTCGAAGGCACATAACAACAACAACATTATTAGCTTGGACTGTAACTAAGGACTTCAGCCTAAATATGGATTACATATTAACCTCAAGAAGACAAAAATCTTCACCACTGGACCAGTAGACAATCATAACAGATGGAGAAAGGACTGAAGCTGTCAACAATTTCATCTTGCCTGGATCAACAATCAACACCCTTGGTACAAGCAATCACGAGATCAGGAAACACACTGTACTTAGAAAGTCTGCAGTCAGGGACCTCTCCAAAATACTGAAGGACAATGATGTCAGTCTGAAGACTAAAGTGTGCCAGATTTAAGCTATGGTCTTTTTAATCACTTTCTGTACACCTGAGAGCTGTACAATGACCAAGGATGACAGAAAAAGCGTTGATGCATTTGAGCTGCGGTGTTGGAGAAGAGTAAGGAATATCCCATGGAAAAAAGCCAAACAAATATATTTTAGAGAGGGTGCAGCCAGAGTGCCCCTTGGAGGCAAAGATGGTGAAGCTTCGTCTCCCATACTTTTTGGGCTTGTTGCTAGGATAGGCTATTCTTTGGAGAAGGATATCATGCTCAGAAAGGTGGGGAGGGGCCAGTGAAAGAGGAAGCCCTTCAATGATACACCAAGGGACTGACACACTGACTGCAGCAATGCGCTTGTGAGTGTCGGGGTTGGTGAGAATGACACTGGATAGGACAGGGTTTAGCTCTGTTCATAGAGTCATACTGGACTTTAGGGCACCTAATAATGTTAACTTGTACTTGTCCTCAGGGTTTGGGTTTTTTTTTGTTGTTGTTGCTTTGTTTGTTTACTTAGGTAAAAGCTCTATAAAGTGAAGTGTATGAATCTTATGTACATCATTCAATGAGTTTAGAGAAATGAGAATTCAGCCAAGAAAATCCTATGGGGTCCTGATGGTCTGAATGAGATCCCAGAGACCTGTGTTTGGGTAACACAAACTATCAGCAAACCAGATAGAGAACATTACTTGGCAAGTTCCTGTATGTTTCCTTCAATCTTTACCCCACACCTTGTTATTCTAGTTTTCTGCCCTGTGGAGAAGCTCACCCAGCTCTGGGAATCACACAGTGGGGTCATTTCCTGTAGGCTTGACACTGGGCTTCTTTCATTCACATGTTTTGAGCTTATTTTATGTGTTTCAATAGTTCGTTCCTTTTGGTGGCGATTCCATTTTGTGAATATACCCAGTTTGTTGGTTTATTCCTCTATTGATGGATATCTGGCGCCTCCCAGTTCTGAGTTATGAGAGACAAGCTGTGGTTGTTTTTTGTTCAAATCTTTGTGGGTATACATTTTTTTTTCTTGTTATGTGCTGTCAAATCAGATCCGACAGGCACAGGAGGAGAGTGTCCTTCCTTCTGCAGTGGAGCATCTGGTGGTGTGGGGGTACATTTTTATGTCTCTCAGTTCAAGGCCTGGTAATCGAATCGCTGGGTCATAGTCTCAGTACATGGTTAGCTTTTTAAAAAATGTTCAGTTATTTAAGGAAATTGCCTGTCTCAGTTATCTAGGATTTCTGTAACAGAAATTTAGATGACTTAACAATTGAAATGCACGCTCTTGACGCTCTCATGGCTTAGTGGCCAGAAGCTGTGCTGCAATCCCAAAGGCATTTGGTTTGAATCCACCAGATGCTCCACTGCAGAAGGAAGGGCAATCTCCTCCTGTGCCAGTTAGATCCAGTTCGATGGTGCACAACAAGGGGGGGGGGGAATCACATTCTCACAGTTTAGGGGCTAGAGGTCCGAATCAGGACACCTGCTCTTGGGAAGACTGTCTTGTGGTGCTGGAGGTGCATCCATGTCTTCCAGACTCTGGAGAGTTTCATGTGTCTTGGAATCAATGTGTCTCTGGGTCTTTCAGTGCAGGGACCTCAGAGCCCAGGAACATACTTCTCTCTTAGCTCTTCTTTCTTGGTGAGAGTGGATGTCTCTCACCCCACTTGTTTCTCTCTCTCTCTTTATCTCTTTTAAGGTGAAAGATTATTCTGGACACACCTCAGAGAAATCAGATAAGGGCCGGACCTGAGTAAATGGGGTGGTCCTACCCTAATCCTCTTACAGCAGAAGGGCTGATCACATCAAATCACAGCCTGGGAAAAGATTACTTCATTATGCAGCGGCAAAACCACTTCTCTTTTTTAAACTTTCTAATTTTAGTTGTGATTTTTAAACTTTTTAAAATTTTTATTGATAATTTAATGAAAGTTTACAGAAAATTTGGATTTCCCTTAATTCATTGTTGCACTTTCTCACACATTTTCCTCCCTACCCCCCTGGTTCACTTTTCTTTTTAAAAAGATTCTTTGTTGCACAATTTCCTGCTTCCCTCCACCCTCCCAGTCCACTTTGCTATGCACTTCTTACTCAGGACTGTTGTCATGCATTTAGTTGTGATTTTGATGAAAGGTTACAGAAAAGTTGGATTTTCATTCATTCATTCTTGCACATTTTCCTTCACTCTCACTTTCTTTTTTTAAAATTATTATTAATTTCAATGAAAATTTACAGAGACTTTGAATTTCCATTCACTCATTTTTGCATGTTTTTCCCCTCCCAACCCTCCTCCCTAGTACACTACCCTCTTGAAGAAGTAAAAGAAAAGTTATTTCATTGTTTTACAATCCCTCCCCCGCAGGTTCACTCCACTATGCAGCCTTCGCTCTGGACTCCTGTCATGACAAAAATACCTGATCACACATCCCTCTTAAACAGTTTTCTCCCTCATCTGTTTCAATGCAGTATACATTATTTAACCCATCTTTCTCAGTCTCCCCCCAACCCCGAGGTCAGTCCTGTTTTACAACAGTGGCACCATGCAGTATTTGTTCCTTTTTTAAATATTTTTTTAAAATTTTTATTTTATT
>NW_006399814.1:775030-780654 GCF_000299155.1 Elephantulus edwardii | reverse complement strand
TTTTTTTTTTTAAATAATTCACTTTTGCACAATTTCCACACTCCCTCCCTGCCCCTCCCCCAGTCCTCTTTGCAATGCACCTCTTATTCTGAATCATTGTCTTACATATAATACCTAATCATATATTTCTTTTAGACAGTTCTTTCCGTCCTCTATTCTAGTACAATGTTCATCATGTCCACTCTCTTTCTATTCTCATCCCAATCCCCTATGTCAGTCCTGCTTCGGAACAGCGGTGTTATACATTATTTGTCCTTTTGAGACTGACCTATTTCACTCAGCATAATGTCCTCCAGGATCATCTCTGTTGTGTAATGCTTACGAGTTCATTATTTTTCAGTGCTGCATAGTATTCCATTGTATGACTATACCACAGCTTCTCTATCCTTTCATTTGTTGATAGACAGTTGGGTTGTTTCCATCCCTTTGCTATCATGAATAACACAGCAATAAACATAGGTGAAGAGACTGAGATTGTTCCCAGCTTCAGTTTGCTTGGCTCTACAATCAACACTCTTGGTACCAGCAGCCAGGAAATTAAAGGATGAATTGCACTGGGAAAGTCTGCTCTCAGAGACCTCTCCAAAGTCCTGAAGAACAATGGTGTCAGTCTGGAAACTAAGGTGTGCCTGATACTGGCCATGGTCTTTGCAATGACTTGTTATGCATCAGAGAGCTGGACAATGACTAGAGAGGATAGAAGGAGAGTTGATGCCTTTGAGCTGTGGTGCTGGGGAAGAGTATTGAATATACCATGGACTGCTAGGAGAACAAACAAGTTCTTCCTGGAGGGGGTCAAGCCAGGCTGCTCCTTGGAAGCAAGGATTCTGAAGCTTCATCTGACATACTTTGGACATGTTGCAAGGTGGTATCAGTCCTTGAAAAGGGACATCGTGCTTGGGAGGGTGGAGGGACAGTGTAGGAGAGGAAGACCCTCAATGAGATGGATTGATTAAGTCACTGGGGTAATGGGGATAGGTGTGTCGAAGACAATAAGATTGGCCAGGGATAGACCAGGGTTTAGGGCTGTTGTGTATAGGGTCACTATGAGTCATAGGCAACCAGACAGCACATAACAACAACACCATCTGTTTGGATGGCTGTTCTGATTTCTTTAGGGTATATTCTCAGTAGTGCAATTGCTGGGTCAAATGGTGTTGACAACCGAGGGTAAAGAATTAATAATGAGACAGGATACCAAGAATGTAGGAGAAAACAGAGAGCTAAAGCAGGGGAGTGAGCAGCTTGAACAACTGAAGCCTCCAACCCCGCTTCCCTGTACCTTTATTGAAAATCGCCAGGGATCAAATCACAAAGAGAATTCTATGCAAATGAAGCTAAACTCTATTGAAAACCTTATGCTTAATTCAGGAGGGAGGGGTTAGCAAATACATTCCAAGAATTGTGTAAATGCCTAAGTTCTGCCTTGGAGTTTAAACCCTGTGAACACCTAAGGTCTGCCTTGGTGTTTCAGGAGAAATTCTAGCTTGTATGTGGCCTCCCTCATATCAGATATAGCATTTGGTTTATTATCAATATTTAGTTTGAAATTTAACTTCTCCTAAAATGGTATTTCTATTTTCAACTTTTTGAGAAAGTATCAAACTGCCTTCCATGGTGGTTGAACCATTTTACCCAAACAACTTTCATATGGATACAAAAGCTGAACAGTGAATAAGGAAGATCACAGAAGATGCCTGCTTTCGAATGTGGTCTTGGTAAGGACTATCAGATATCCCACGGATTGCCATCAGAAGAAACAAACTTGTCCTGAAGGCAGTGCACCCAGGGTGTTCCTTAGAGGCAAGAATGCTGAAACTTCATCTCACAAATTTTAGATGTATTATCAAGAGGGGCCAGTCCTTAAAAAAAAAAGACATCCCTCAATGAGATGGACTGAAACAGTGTCTGCAGCAACGGGCTGAGCATGGTGGAGACTGAGGATGGAACAGGACAGTCACATTGGACGGCACCTCACAGCATGACTACAACAAACTACTGAGAACCAGAGCCCAGCCTATGCGTTTTAGGGACACAGTTCCATTTCATACCACTTACAATGCCATGTTTGCCTCTAAAGAACAGTGAAAAAATTTAAAAAGAAGAGCCGAGCAGTGTGGCTGCAGTTTTTCTGAGCCATACCTGATGTTCTCTCAGCAAAGACTTAGTGCTCTTCTCTAACACCACAACTCAAAGGCATCAATTCTTCTGTCATCCTTATTCATTGTCCAGTTTTCTGATGCATAACAGGTGATAAAGAAGACCATGGCCTGAACCACCTTATTCAGTTTTCAAACTGTATCATTGCTCTTTAATGCTTTGGACATGTAGCAAGTGAGGCTATTCCTTGGAAAGAGATTTTATGCTTGGAAAGATGGTGGATCAGTGAAAGAGAGGAAGATATTCAAAGAGATTAATTGATACATGAGCTGTACTTGAAGGCATCTAACAACAGTAACAACAACTGCCAATGCAATTTTCTAAAGCAGATATTTTATTCTAACCAACAATGTATGAGAGCTCTGTTTGCTCCCTGTTCTTGCCAACATTTGGTGCTGCCAACTTAAATTTTAGCCAGAACTGGCGGGTGGTTGAATACACGGTGTTAGCTGCCATCAAATTTGCTCTCAACTTATGGCAACTCCATGCACAGCAGAATGGAATAGTGCTCAGTCCTGACCATGTTCCAGAATGGGCTGGGCCGTTGGGATGCACAGCACCTGGTCCTGTGCTATGTTCCAGAGTGGCCTGGGCACCGCGTTTTCACTGGCTAATTTTCAGTAAATCACAGGTCTTTCTCACTTGTCTGCATGTCACATACTTTGAATAAAAATGTGCTCATTGTTTCTCTGCTATCCCAAGTAAGTAAGCATCCTGCATTTTTATTGATTGTTTTGCTAAACCTGATAACCATATTTTCAAGGGACTGTTAGGTTTATGTAGCTTTGTGTTGGCCAACAATTGGGCAAAAGTAGTATTTAAGCACTTCATGATGCTAGTAAACCCTGCTCTATCCTGTGCCAATCGCACTGCCTCTGACACACCCATCCCGATTACCCCAGTCACTGACTCAATCTACCTCATAGAGGGTCTTCCCCTCCTGTGCCGTCCCTCCACCCTCCCAAGCATGATGTCCCTCTCCAAGGACCTGTCCCTCCCTACAACACGTCCAAAGTATGTCAGATGAAGCTCCAGAATCTTTGCCTCCAAGGAGCAGCCTGGTTTAACCCTCTCAAGGATAAATCTGTTTGTTTTCTTAGCAGTCCATGGAATATTCAATACTCTTCTCCAGCACCACAGCGCAAAGGCATCAGTTCTCCTTCTATATCCTCCCTGGTCATTGTTCAACTCTCTGAAGCATAACAAGTGATTGCAAAGACCATGGCCTGTATCAGATGCACCTTAGTCTCCAGAGAGACATCATTGCTCTTCAGTACTTTGGAGAGGTCCCTAACAGCAGACTTTCCCAGACTTTCTTGGCTGCTGTTGCCAAGAGTGTTGATTGTGGAGCCAAGCAGACTAAAGTTGTGAACAATCTCAATCTCTTCACCATCTATCTGGTTAGAATAAGTTTATATCTGAGGACCTTTCTTACTTGGCACCTGGAAGATTCCCCCTTCATTGGCCTTCTGACCCTTGGAGTAAAGGCCAGGTCAGGAGAGCTACATGGAAGCCTCTAGAAGCTTCCATGTAACTTGGTTCTCTGGGGCTCACAAAATGGATGACTCTAGAGAAATGTGACTATTTCCTCACAGTTTTGGAGGCAGGTTACCAGCAGGTTCTTTCTGCTGGCTCTAGGGATAAATTCTCTTCTCTGTTAGTCCCTAAAAGAGGGACTTGGTTCAGTAGCACCAATGTTATGCTCTTGTTTATAGACTCATTGACTTCTGTTGTCACAAATGTCTCTTCTTTGTGTGTACAGACTGTCAACAAAAGGGGATCATCTAAATAGTCCAGATGGCTAATTAGAAATATACATCTTCTCATTTATATAAATAGATGTGAACCGGGAAGCCAGTCATCAAAACAGAGCAAGGAACCTACAACCAGGAGAGAATAAAATAGATAAATTGGAACTTCTACGACGCAAATCCCTATGCATATAAAAAACCTTTTCCTTTCCAACAGGGTAGAAAGGAAAGCCACAGACTAGGAAGAAAAATTTGGCAATGACATGTCTAATAAGGGACTTATACATAGAATTTAAAGACTACTCCAGTACCTCAACAAGATAAACAGCCTAATTGCAAAATGGGCACAGGATATGAAAAGACACTTCAGCAAAGAAGACATTCAGATGGCAAACAAACACATGAAGAAGTGTTCAAAATCCCTAGTTCTAAGAGAGATGCAAATCTAAACAACTATGAGTCATCTCACCCCAATAAGAATAGCAAAAGTGAACAGAGCAGCAAACAACAAATGCTGATGAGTTTGTGGAGAAACTGGAACCCTTATTCACTGTTGGTGGAAGTGTAAAATGGTGCAACCACTATGGAAGGCAGTATGGTACTTTTAAAAAAGTTGGAAATAGAAATACCATTTGACCCTGCCATTCCGCTACTGGGAATATACCCTAAAGAAACAGAACTGCCACCCAAATAGATATATGCACACCCATGTTTATTGATGTTTTGTTCACTCACAATAACAAAGAGATGGAAACAACCCACCGAAGTGCCCATCCACAAAGGAATGGACAGAGAAGCTCCCTCTTAGCCACATCGCGGGTATGGAGTAAGACTGCGCCCTGACACATCGAGCCTTCTTGCTCTTACCTAGGATTTCTGTGTCTTTCATGTAGTGGACTCTCAGAGGACATTGTTGTTGTTATGTGCCGTTGAGTCGCCTGCGACTCATAGAGACCCTATCTCCAACAGCCCTGTATCCTGCTCTATCCTGTGTCAATCTTACTGTTTCTGACACATCTACTCCTATTACCCCAGTACTGAATCAATCCGTCTCATCGAGGGTCTTCTTCCCTTGAGCTGTCCCTCCACCTTTCTTAGCATGACTACCCTCTCCAAAGACTGGTCATTAGAAGCCCCAAATCTGGCGAGCTCTGGTGTCCTACTGGCAAGAAGCTGTACTGCCAATCCCAGAAGTGAGAAGTTGAAATCCACCAGATGCTGTGCTAGAGAAGAAGGAAAAATCTCTTCCTGTACCAGTCAGATCTGATTTGACGGTACACACACAGACACAAATAATAAAATAAAAAAAAGAAAGAAACTCCAAACCTGAGACAATAAGGGTGACAAGGTCCGTAAAAATCTCCCTGTAGGCCAGCTCTGGTGGCCTAGTGGCAAGAAGTTGCACTGCAATCGCAGTGATGCGCGGTTCGAATGCACCAGATGGACTGCTGAAGGAGGAGGGACAATCTCCCCTGTACCAGTCAGATCTGATGGTGCCTGCACGCCGCCCTTAAAAAAACACCTCCCTGCATCCTGACCCGCCTCCACGGCAGGCCCCGCCCCCAGCTGACAGCCCCGCCCACAAGCATCGACCGCCCCCCTTCCAGCAGGCCCGCCCCTCAGGTTTGTTGTTTGTTGTTGTTATGTGCCTGGGACTCATAGCGACCCTATGTACAACAGCCCTAAACTCCGCTCTGTCCTGTGCCAATCGCA
>NW_006399814.1:773608-774311 GCF_000299155.1 Elephantulus edwardii | reverse complement strand
TTGTTGATAAATCGTCCACCAATCTTGACCCCACATTTCCCCTCAGGTTAGCCCCGTCCATACCCGAGTTCCGGCCCCGCCCCCACTAGCTCCGCCCTCGGCCACTCCCACCCGACATCCTGCGCCCAACCCTGCCGCCCCGCCTCCGCCCAGACCCCGCCTCCCCACTCGCCCCCGCCCTCGACCACGCCCAGACCCACCGCCCTAGCCCCGCCCCGCGCCAAGCTCCGCCCCACCAGGCCCCGCCTCTGGCGTGCGTGCGTTGGACGCCGCGGTTGCCGCCATTTTGGAGCGACCGAGAGCGGCCCGCGGCCCGCGCCGCCCCAGCGCCGGTCCCGAGCCGCCGGTCGGCCGCCGTGGGCCCATGCGTGTGCGGCCCGCCCCAGGTCGCCTGCCGCCCGCTCCGGCCAGCATCCTGTCCTCTCTCGGGCCTCCCAGGGGCCGCCGCGACTGCCGCCCGGTCCGGTGGAGCCGGTGAGTGCCCCCGGCCGCGCCGCCCCTCCGACTCGGCTCCCCTCAGCCGCGGGCGGGGCGGGACGGGCTGCCGGGCGTCCGCACAGCGTCGTCGTTCCCCTCAGTGTCCGCGGCCCCGTGCGAGGGCTCGTGTCGGGGGCTCGTGTCCGTGTCTCCCCGTGTGTCACTGTCCGTCTGTCACTGTCCGTGTGTCACTGTCCGTGTGTCACTGTCCCCGTGTCACTGTCCG
>NW_006399814.1:768317-772907 GCF_000299155.1 Elephantulus edwardii | reverse complement strand
GTGTCACTGTCCGTGTGTCACTGTCCCCATGTCACCATCCCCGTGTCAGCGTCCCCCGTGTGTCACCATTCCCGTGTGTCACCATTCCCGTGTGTCACTGTCCCTCGTGTCACTCCCCCCGTGTCACTGTCCCCCGTGTGTCACCGCCCCCCGTGTCACTGTCCTCCCGTGTCGCCGTGTCTCAGTGTCTCTTCCCCGTGTCTCCGTGTCCCCGTGTCACCGTTCCCCCATGTCACCGCCCCCCGTGTCACTGTCCCCTCATGTCACTGTCCCCTCATGTCACTGTCCCCTCATGTCACTGTCCCCATGTCACTGTCCCCGTCTCACTGTTCCCCGTGTGTCACTGTCACCCCGTTTGTCACTGTCCGCTTGTCGCTGTCACCCGTGTCACTCCCCCCGTGTCACTCCCCCCGTGTCACTGTCCGTGTGTCACTGTCCTCCGTTTCAGTTTCCCCCCGTGTTAGTGTCCCCGTTTCAGTGTATCCCCGTGTCAACATCCCTGTGTCAGTGTCCGCTTATGTTTGTTTCCCTAGTGTTAGTGTCCGTCTGTGTCAGTGTCTTTCACTGTCAGTGTCCCCATGTTGCTTCCCCCTATATCAGTGTCCACCCGTGTTGAGGTCCCCCGTGTCAGTGTCCCTCATACCAATGCTCCTTGTCTCCTATTTTTGTGTGCCTCCTCCTGTCAGTGCTTCCTTGTTAGTGTTTTTGCCTGTCCTGCCTTTTGCTAGTGCGTACACACTCCCCTCTCCCCTAGGTCAGGTCCTTCATTACTTCTTGCTAGTCAGTGACCTGTCACAGGTGGTGCCCCAGCTATAGTGTCTTGCCTGCCTGTGCTTCCATGCTTGTATCCCCTTTGTCCGTACGCCTGATAACGCCTCCACGCCTGTGCCCATATACCTGGACTCATGTTAGTGACAGCTGTGTCTCTGTCCCAGCATTTGTCCGCTTGCCAGTGTCTCCTCACATCTCTGTGATTCCACATCAGTACCCCCTGTTTGTCCACACCCGCTTCATGTGTCCTCTGTCTATGCCTCTTATGTCAGTTCTTTTGCCTGTGTGTGCCCCTCCTTGTCAGTCCCCATTAGTGTTGCTCATGTTCATGTCCTCCCATGTCTCGTGTCCCTCATTCTATGCCCCTGCTCATCTGTGTGCCCACACAAATGCTTTCCCATTCCTGCTCTCTCTCTGTGCTCTTGCCTATCAGTGTCCCAGTCTCTGCCTTTAATGGGGCTCCGGGTAGAGGGAGATTATTGTTATATGCCATTGAGTTGCCTGCAACCCATAGAGACCCTATGTACAGCAGCTTGGAGGGAGATTATCAGGAGTTTTGTTGGAGGGGTGTTAACCTCTCAGTTAACCACTCACAGGCCTTGGTCTTGAGGGAACCTGGGCTGAGTGAGTTGGGGAGCCATGATCAGTGAGGTGGGAAGTCGATTGTGGAGGCCGAGATCTTGGTGGTCTATGATTTCTGACATACTCAGGCCCACTGAAGCAGTCCCTGTGCCTTTCCACCTGATTGAGGATCTTACTCTGTTGCTAAGAGGAAAGCTTTGAGGTTGACTCCTGGGCTTTCTGGTGGGACCATATGTAGACAGTAAGTGGCACTGTACACTAAGGTGGTGAAGCTGGGTTGGGGTGATTGGTGGAGTATGGAATTAGGATCGACTGGAAGTAGAAAGCAAGGTGCTCTTTTGACTGATGAAGTAAAAGTCCAGAGGTCATTAAGGAGAGGATCTCTTGTGGAGACTCCATAGCGCAATTCTCAGTGGAGAAATGAGGCTGCCAGCCTGGGGATAATGTTCTTCAGTGTGTGCTGTGAGTTATATTTCAGTTCATGGAACCTTGGTGGCATCACAAAATGAAAAAAGCCTGAGTATAAGTGCTTAGTTAGTAGTTTGAACCTTGTTTTGCCTTTTCATCCCACCAGCGGCTCTTGTCACATTAGGCAAAGATCACAGCCTTGGGGACTCTAGAGGGATGTTTTTTCCTGGCCTATTCAGGGCCCTTAGGAGTTGGAGGTGACTTTAATGGCAGTGATTTTGGCAGTGGTGGTTTTTTTAGTTTTTATTTCACTTAATTTTCACAAGTGTTACCATTTTTCCAGAAGATAGCAAAATGTTCAAAATCGTTCTTCCTTATCTTGTACCTCAGCCACCCTCTTCCAAAGTGACCATTTTCTTTTGTAATATGTTAATAGCTAAGTATGTGGAGTATGCGTTTGGGCAAGTCTGCTGTAGAGGACCTCTTCAAATTACTAACGAGCAGTGATGCAGTTAGAAAAACTAAGGTGCGTCTGGTTCAAGCCATGATCTTTTCAGTTACCTGCTGTGCATCTGAGAGCTGGCCAATGAATAAAGATGACAGAAGAATAGATACCTTTGATTGTGGCGTTGAAAAACAGTATTGAATATCCTGTGGACTGCCAAAAAGAAAAAAAATTTCGGAGAAAGGGCAGCCTGAGTGCTTCTTAGAGGCAAGGATGGCGAAACGTAGGCTCACATACTTTGGGCATGTTGTTAGGGGGGCCTGTTCCTTGGAAAGGGAGATCATGCTTGGAAAGTTGGAGGCTCAGCAAAGGAGAGGAAGACCAGTGAAAGGGGGATTGACGTGGTGGCAGCAGCAGCGAGCTTGACAATGTCAGAGGTGATGAGACTGGCAAAGGATGTAGGCTAGGGTTCAGATCCATGCATGGGGTTGCTGGGAGTTGTGCTTGATGACACCTAACCTCAGTAGCACAGTAGAGACAATCGTCTTTCATCTTCTTCAGAAAGTGTTTCATAGGCCCTCGTTTTGTAAGTGAGGTGTTGTCATCTGTATAACACAGGTTGTTGATGAGTATTCTTTTATTCCTAATGCCATATTCCTTGTACAGTCCAGCTTTTCATTATTTGCATACAGATTGAGCAGTTACATAGAAAAGAGAGAGCTGTTATGCACACTTTTCCTGATTTTTAAAACATGTGGTCCCCATTCTGTTGGTACAAGAATTTCTTGGTCTATGTATATAGGTTTCACATGAGCACAGTTAAGCATCTGGGATCCCATTTCTCTAATGTTAAGCCATAAATTGTTGTGACACTCTCAGTCAAATGCTTTTTCATAGTCAGTAAGATACAAATACTGTCTTTCTGGTATTTTGTCTTTTCCACCAAGATTTACCTGATATTAGCACTGATCTCTTGTGCTATGGCCTCTTCTGAATCTTGCTTGAATTTTTGGCTGTTACTTGTCAGTGTCCTGCTGCAGCTGTTTTTGGATAATCTTTGGCAAGATTTTATTTGTGTGTGGTATTAATGACATTGTTTAATAATTTCAACACTGTTGGATCACCTTTTCTCTGGAGTGGAAACAAGTATGAATCTCATCCACTCAGTTGGCCAGGTATCTGCCTTCCAGACTTTTTGTCATAGGTTAGTGATAATGTCCGGGGCTGTATTTTTGAGACACCTTAAATTGGTGTCTCATATTGTATTCCATAAATATTGGTATTCCAAAAATTCTTGGGGCCTTATGTTTTGTTAATGCTTTCAGGGCAACTTAGACTTCTTTTAGTACTATTGGGTCTTGATCATGTTCTGAATTCTGATATTGTTCATTGTTGACCAGTTCTTATTTGGTACAGTGATTCTTTGTCTTCCTTACATCATCTTTTGATGCTTCTTGGATCATTAAGGATTTTGAGATAGCATCTCCTAGAATTACAGCTCTAGGCTTGATTTGTCTTTCAGTTCTTCCAGCTTGAGAAATGCCAAACAAGTCCTTTCCTTTTTTTTTTAAAAAAGAACAAATCAGTAAAGTAAAATTCCAGTTTTATTGTTGGACAACATTGTTTCACACCTACATCAAACAGGTAAAAAACTCAGTAACTTCATAGATAAAACAAGGAAAAACATTTGTATCTTTGGCCTTTTTAACCATCTCATACAAATTAACTGCTTATGGTACAGCTAAGTACAAACACACACAAAAAAGTTACTGGAATGCTCAGAATAGGATTGTATTGTTTTTGCTTTTTTTTTTTTTACCCAAGGTTTTTTCTCCTTTGAGATAATCAATGTGGTCACACTGCAAGTTAAGGCAGAATTAGGACAGAGAATGCTCTGAAGGTTGGTTTGGTCATTCTGAGATCATTAAAAATGGCTGACTCCTAACAAGATGTATAAAAGTATAAAATGTAAATAAAAAAATACAATTTTTCCTTTTTAAAGTACTTTTAAAAAAAAATTAGTTTCAGTGAAAATTTACAGAGACTTTGGATTTCCATTCACTCATTGTTGCATGTTTTTCCCCTCCCAGCCCTCCTCCCTAGTACACTACCCTCTTGAAGAAGTAAAAGAAAAATTATTTCATTATTTTACAATCCCTCCCCTCCAGGTTCACTCCACTATGCAGCCTTCGTTCTGGACTCCTGTCATGACAAAAATACCTAATCACATATCCCTCTTAAAACGGTTTTCTCCCTCATCTGTTTCAATACAGTATACATTATTTATCCCATCTTTCTCAGTCTCCCCTCAAGCCCGAGGTCAGCCCTGTTTTACAACAGTGGCACCATGCAGTATTTGTCCTTTTGTGACTGAGATACTTCAC
>NW_006399814.1:752653-766457 GCF_000299155.1 Elephantulus edwardii | reverse complement strand
TCTTCTTTTATTTTTTTGGCTGTGGATGCCCTTCAGGATGCCTTCTTGGCCTTTAATGTCTTTGCTTTGGCTTGAGTTTTGGGAGGGGCAGGCGCTTCCTTCTTCGCTTTCAGTGCCATCTTCATAGAAAGGAGAGGATGACTCTTGATGAGATTATTAACACAGTGATTGGGGTAATGGGGTTAGGTCTGTTGGAGACAATGAGACTAGGTCAGAGTGGGGCGGAGTTCAGAGCCTTGGGTGATGGCACATTGCAACAACAGCAACCTCTCTGACTCTGGCTCTGTGGGCAGCAATTCCAGGTTATATCTCTCTTGCATCAGGCCTCTGGTTCTCTGCTGATGCAGCTGTTGCTCATGTAGTTTAAGCCTGACCGAAGCAGGAATCCCTGGCCCTGGAGGACATATGTTGTGTTATCTGCTCCTTCTACCTTGCTGATAGTTCCATTGTCCATTTCTGCTGCTGAACCTGCTCAGTTTAAATCTGGCAGAATGACTCAACTGGCCAATCCCCTCATGGATAGACAGACACACCAGCCTGGCATGTTCCCGCCCAGCCTGGTGGCAGAGTCACACATAGGCCGTGGCCTAGCATAGCCGTTATGAACAGTAGACTCACTGTACCACAGCATGTATCAGGACTCCGCTTCTATGACTGGCTGAGTGATATTCCAGTGTGTGTGTGTGTGTGTACATTTATTTATCCAGTCATCTCTTGATGAATATTTAGGTCAATTACACTTTTTGGCTATTGTAAATAATGCGGCAGTGAGCAGTGGTGTATAAATTTCTGTTTGAGTCTCTGCTTTCAAGTCTTCTGGGTATATGTTTAGTAATGGAATTACAAAGTCCTGCAGTAGTTCTAATTTTGATTTTTTTTAATGAATGTGATGTCAGTTTGAGGACTAAGGTGCATCTGATTCAGGCTATAGTTATTCTGATTACTAGCTGTGCATCTGAAAGCTGAACAGTGAATAAAGATGACAGAAGAAGAATTGATGCCTTTGATCTGTGGTGTTGGAGAAGAACACTGAACATCCTATGGACGGCCAGGAGAATAAACAGATATGTCTTGTAGAGGGTGCAGCTGGAGTACTTTTTGGATGCAAGAATGGTGAGACTTCACCTCACATACTTTGGGCATGTTACTAGGAGGCGCTATTCCTTGGAGAGGGACATGATGCTGGGAAGGTTGGAGGGTCGGCAGAGGAGAGAAGGACTCTTGACCAGATGGATTGACATGGTGACTGCTGTAATGGACTCTTGTGTGTTAGGATGTGTGATGGTGCAGGATAGGCCAGGGTTCACATCTGCTGTTCATAGGGCCAGTAGGAATCGTACTCGACTCAATGGCACCTAACAACAAACCCTGCCACACAATTTTCTGCAATGGCTGTACCAGTTTTAGTCCCATCAGCAGTGGATGTTGTTAGATGCTTTTGAGTCAGCTATGATTGAAACATAGCTCTATTCTGCGCTCTTTACATAGTCTCTGCCATGCTCAAGTTGATTGTTGTGTTCACTGCGTCAGTCTGTCTTGTTGAGGGTCTTTCTTTTGTTTTTTTGACCCTATACTTTTCTGAGCATGATGTTTCCCCCAAAGATTGGCACTAACTGGGGGCTCTGCTAACCCAAAGGTGACGCCTCTCGGTGACTGAAATCCAGCAGCTGCTCTGTAGGAGAAAAACGAGCAGTGTCGTTTACAGCCTCCAGAAAATGTGCTGGAGGGTCAGCAGTGAGTTGGTTCTCTCTACAGCAGTGAGGGAGGCACCTCTTGACAGCATGGCCAAAGTATGGGAGACAAAGATATGCTGTTGTTTGTTTTTTTTTAAATTTTACTTTTATTATTTTTGTGTGAGTGTACCGTCAAATCAGATCTGACTGGTACAGAAGGAGACTGTCCCTCCTTCCCCGGCAGAGCATCTGGTGGACTCGAACTGTGCACCTCTGGGATTGTAGTTGCAGCTCCTTGCCACTAGGCCACCAGAGCTCCCCTAGATACGCTGTTTTTGGCACTGAGGAGCACTGTTGCTGTACTTTCCCCAGGATAGATTGGCAGTCCATGGGATGTTCAACACTTTGCCAGCACCACAATTGAAAAGCCATCATCTGAGTCTTTATTCGTTGTCCAGCTTTCACTTCTATACCAAGCAGTTGAAATACTATGACTTGGATCAGGCACACTTTAAACTGATAACCCTTGTTTTCTTTTTGGCTTTTCTATATTAAAGAGCATGTTTCAGTCTCTTCTGATATTCATTATGGTCTTTTCAGTGAGCTTTCTCTAGTTGTTGGTCATTAGTGTTCAGTATGTCAGATCTATTCTTGAAGGTTTTAAAATTCAGGTGGGATAAACTCACAGGTTGTAATTTGGCTTTGATGAACTTGTTCTAATTATCTTTGTTTACAGTATGAAGCTCCGTATGAGAAATTGATGCTTTATTCCATAGTTGAACCCTGGCTGATAGTAAGTTTCTCTCCTGTCTCACTATGATCCTTAACTCTTGGTGAAATCCATGTGTACAGTGACTGTTTTTTAAAATAGATATTCCTGTCACCAAAGCTATGTTTTCCAACAACCAGTCGTTTGTTTACAACCTTTGTATTCTAGTCACCAGTTATTTTTCCCCTACTTTATTTTGGAAGGAGTGGCATCCATCCACTTCCTAAATAACTTGCCTTCTGAAATTCTATGGACTTGGATAAATGTCGATAGTTTTAGAGGGGCTTCAGGCCTTTTGTTCATAGGGTCGCTATGAGTCATGCTCCACTTGAAGGCAGTCAACAACAAAAACTATTTTATATTGCTTTGCATACAGAATTCATATACATTGTGTATCATTCATGCACATTGTGGTTTTTGTTTGGGGTTTTTTTTTTCATTCAAAATGTGAACATTAATAACAAACAGCAGGTCAAAGTGGGGAGTCTCCCAGGAGCAAGAATGCTGGAACTGGAGACCTCAGGGGGTTCCCTATTTTCCCCTTCAAGGCCTGAAGGTAGGGAAGCAGTGAACCTCACTGGGGGTGAGGGTGCCAAGCTCCGCTCCACATAAGTCCAACTGCCAAGGGCCCTAAGACCCAACATGTAGCAGCAGGTGGATCAGGTTGGGCCCCTGTCTGACCTGGAAGGTCCCAGCAGGGTAAGTGGCCCGGGCTGGGCCCATAAACAGGCCAAGTAGATGCAGAAGCTTTCCTTCTGTCCATCAATGTGATGGAGCCACAGGTAGACACCCATGCCGATGCCCTGTAGGGACTGCAGCCGCAGGGAGCCCCCGAGGTATTCCACGCAGGCTCATGATGTGAGCAGCCTGAAGCCAAAGCCATGCAAGGGTCCTAACTGGCCTCCACTCAGCATGTCCATGTGGCCAAAAAGAGCGCTGTTTCGGGAATCCTGGGTACTGGCCTCAGCCGTCGTGAAGTGGTAGTCTGTGACCTAGTCTAGGTCCTTGTGAACAGTTCTCTCACTCCAATCTGAAATCCTGATGACAAGATCAATATCATTGTTGGTGATGGTGATGACCACATCTAGGACCCTCCATTGTAGCTCTCATGGCGCTCTTGAGCCGCTCAGGCAGGATGTATGTAGTGCAGTGGCATAGGGATGAAGGGGAAAGGAGCTGCCACATGCCCTTTAATGTGGATGCGGGAAGGAGAGGGTGTTGCCATACTTGTGCTTACATAGGCATCTGGCAAAATCCACCCATTGATCTTTTTTGGTGAGAGGTGAATGCAGATGATTTCCACAAAGTCAGGCCAGTCCCTGTGCAGTGCCAGGTGATGTGTAGCCAATGTGTGGATCCCCAGCCGTGAAATCAGTGTCTTGTTCAAGAAATAGCGGACAAGCTTTTCATCCTTTATGTGCTTTCTGCTCTCACAAAGGTCCTCCACTAAGAGTATCACCACATCCCTATGATCATCTAGCAACTGTTGCACCAGCTGGCAGTACTGACCTCTTCTGTCTGGTCCTTGATCGGAAGGAAGTCTGTCAGCTTCTGGAAGGCATGGATGTACAGCTCGTGCACCTGCAGGATGGTGGGGTTGCAGCCAATGATGAAAGGGAGGCTGTGGAAGCTCTTGATGGAGTGAGTGATTCTCACTGGCACCTCTTGCTGTAGATAGCAGGCACTTTTCAGAAGGTGGCTGCGATCCTGAGAGCAGCCAGAATAGAGCATCATGGCCCGGGTGAGATGAACTGAAAGGTGCTCAGCTGCCACATCAGTGACTGACTGGTTGTAGAAAGAGGTGACAGTTTTCGAGTGCTTGTGGGCCATCTCCATGTGGTGTGTGTCTTTGGCCAACATGGAGCGGGATTGGAGTGAAAGTACAGGCCCCAGGGGTGGCCAGAGTGGTGGCCTGCTGTGGGACCACTCCCCAGGACCATTATCAGTAGCATTGTCCTGGTCCTTGATCAAACTAGGTGGGTCTAAGGCTGAGGACCCAACAGATGAAAGTGGCAGGGCAAAGAGAGGGATTGAGCAAGGCTCTTCTCTGACTTCAAGGGCGAGAGCGGGAGGTAGCTAACCAGCTCAACCAGCAGGGTGCAGCTCCAGTAGGCCAGCTACTTGCCCCCGCCACAGCACATTGTGTTTTACATATTCCTACGTTTCTACATATTCACATTGTGTTTTATAAAATTAATCACTTTTGATCCGTGCCTACCATTACCCTGTCTTTTCAGGTCCCCACTGGATCTTTCCTAATTCCTTCATACTCCCTTAGCCCATCAAATTCTGTTTATTCTGGGGATTATCCCTTACCCACATTCTGTCCTCCTGCCCCTCTCCCTTTCCCTTTTTAGACTCTCCCCACTTTTAGACTTTTATATACATCTTATTAGTTATCATTCTAGTTTTATAATGGTCTTTTGCAGTATTTGTTCTTAGGAGACTGAGCCAGTTTACCCAGCATAAAGCTCTCTAGACTCTCCCGTGTTAGATAGTGTTTTGCAGAATTGCTCCTTAGTGCTGCATAGGTTTCATTGTGAGAATGTACCATGATTTCTCAGGTCCTTGTTTTGTTGACTGATATTTGACTATTTCCATTTTCTTGTTACTGTGAATAATACTGCTATGAACGTAGGTGTACATATCTCTGTTTGTGTCTCAGTTCTATTTTCCTTACCAATTATTGTTAATGTATATTGATTGTTCAGTCAATTTCAGGCTGCAGATATTTCTTCTTCTTTGGCTTCATTGATTGGTGTGTATATTTGACCAATAGTTAGCAGGCCTTTCTTGTGTACATATGGATGTTATCATGTCACCAACATCACTGTGCTTCTTGAGGTGGTAGTGGTGGTTCTGTGCTGTTGAGTCAGAACTGATTCATAGCTGGCTCTCTGATGGGTTTTCAGAGGCATTTAATTGCACAAGAGGAGATTGTCCATCCTTCTCACACAGAGCAGTTGGTGGGTTCAAACTGTGTGTCTTTAGAATTACAGCACAGCTTTTTACCACTAGACCACCAGAGCTCCTTGCTTTAGGATTGTTGTTGTTGTTATGTGCCGTTAAGTTGCTTGCAACTCATAGCGACCCTATGTACAACAACCCTAAACCCTGCTCTATCCTATGCCATTCGCACTGCCTCTGACACACCCATCCCGATTAACCCAGTCACTGAATCAGTCAACCTCATATAGGGTCTTCCTCTCCTACGCCGTCCCTTCACCCTCCCAAGCATGATGTCCCTCTTCAAGGACCTGTTCCTCCTTACAACATGTCCAAAGTATGTCAGATGAAGCCTCAGAATCCTTGCCTCTAAGGAGCAGCCTGGTTTAACCCTCTTCAGGATGAATCTGTTTGTTTTCTTGGCAGTCCATGGTACCCTCAATACTCTTTTCCAGCACCACAGCTCAAAGGCTTATTACAGCTTTAAAGGACCTGTTTGGAGAGGCTGGTGCTGCCTTACCCTTGGACGTCCTGACCTATGAAGAGAAGACCTTCTCAGCCATCTTGAGAGTATCTAGCAGTGGTCTTGTCAAATTGTGGAGTTCTTTGACCCTGTTAGGAACTGCTTTTAGAGTGATTCAGGTTTCTCCGTTTCTTCTTGCTTTATCTGGTAACAGTAGGGAGCTTGTATTGGACTGAAGAGTGTGCCGTTTGAGAAGTATTCATCCACTGCCATGTAGTTGTTGGTGCCCACATCCTATTTGAAGACAGAAGCAAGCTTGGAGAATTGTGGGGGCTCAAGATGTACTCAGTGATTTCTAGCCATTGCCTCTGGTGGGGTGGCCTTCAGAGGAGACTCCACTTGAACCAGCCAGTGTTGGGAAGGCAGCACCTTCAGCATCTGTGTGTGTCAAAGTTGGGGACCGGGCTGAACTCAGCAGAGCCTTCACACACAGGGACATTGCTGTCTTTGCACAATTGACAGGTGATGTCAACCTTTTGCATTTAAATGAAGAATTTGCAAAGCGAACCAAGTTTGGGAGGCCAATTGTGCATGGAGTTTTGATCAGTGGACTTATTTCCACTCTCCTGGGTACTAAAATGCCAGGCCCAGGCTGTGCATTCCTTTCTCAGGAAATTAACTTCCCAGCTCCTTTATATGTTGGAGAAGTTGTTAAAGCAACTGCAGAAGTGAAAAAGCTAAAGCGATTCATTGCTTTTATTCAAGTATCTTGTTCTGTTATAGAAAGTTTTTACTTTCTGTTAAGGAAGGCTTGGTTAAAGTTATGGTCCCAGAAGCTCTTAAACCCTGAAGGAGCTCTTTTAAGAGGAAGTTGAATCCTCAATGCTGTTGCCAATAAAGATCCTATAGGGGGAAAGAAAAACCAACCAAAACCAGAGTGACACCTTTGCTCTTCAGTACCCTGGAGAGGTCCCTAACAGGAGACTTTCCCATCGCAATACGTTTTTTTGATTTCCTGGCTGCTTGTGCCAAGAGTGTTGACCGTGGAGTCAAGCAAACTAAAGTTGTTAACAATCTCAAACTCTTCACTATCCATCCTGATGCTGCCAATTGGTACAGTGGCGAGAATCTTTGTCTTCTTGACATTGAGCCTCAGTCCATACTGAAGGCTGCAGTTCTTGACCCTCTGCAGCAAGTGCATGAGGTCCTCCTCAGTTTCAGCAAGCAGGGTTGTGTCTGCATAATGCAGATTGTTAATAGATCTCCCACCAATCCTGACGCTACACTTCTCCTCATAGAGCCCAGCCTCCCGGATAATCTGCTCTGCATACATGTTGAAAAGGTATGGAGACAGGATGCATCCCTGGCGTACACCCTCAAAACAAATTTTCTTTTTCTGTTGGCAGTCCTTGGGATCAACACTCTCCTCTAACACAGTTAAATCAACGGCATAAATTCTTCTTTGATCTTCGTTATTCATTGTCTTAACTTTCAGATGCTTTGGTAGCAATTGAAAAGACTGTGGCTAGGTTCAGGCACACTTTAGTCTTTAAACTGCTATTACTGCTCTTTAGCACTTTAAAGAATTGTTTGACAAGGGAGCTCTGGTGGCCTAGTGGCAAGAAGCTGCGCTGCAATCCTGAAGGCACCTGTCTCAAATCCACCAGATCCTTCACTGGAGAAGGAGGGGCAATTTCCTCCTGTCCTCCAGATGGATCTGATTTGATGGCACACAGCAACAACCCCCCCCCCAAAATAAATTGTTTGATAGCAAATTTTCCTGATTTCTTGAGATGGAACTCACATCAATCAAATCCATCCCTTAAAATATACAATTCAGTGCTTAGTATAGTCATAAAGTTATATTATTATTATAACCACTATCTAATCCAGAATACTATGGGCATTGGCAAAATGAAATGGATTGGCATGGGACATTTTGAATTAGACAATAATATGCTCTACTATGCTGGAAATGAAAAGGTGAGGAAAAAAGAGATCACATTCTTAGTTAAAAAGACTGTTTCTAGATCCATCTTGAAATATGATGTTGTGACAGAATAATATCCATATGCATACAAGGAAGATCTGCTAATTACACTTGTCATTTAAATTTATGCACCAAAAATCATAGCCAAAGAGGAGGAAATAGATGACTTCTACCAACTGTTGCAGTCAGAAATTGATCAAACATGCAACCAAAATACATTAGTAATAATGGGTGCCTGAAATGCAAAAGATGGGAACAAAGAAGAATCGGTAGTCGGGAAACATGGAGGTGATGACAGAAATGAGGCTGGAGGTAGAATGATGATAGAATTTTGTACAATCATTGATTTAGTCATTGCAAATACCTTTTATAACACAAGCGGCAACTTTACACATGGACCTCACTTGACGGTCTACACAGGAGTAAGATTGATTATATACGTGGGAAAAATTGTTGGAGAAGCTAACAGTCAGCTGTGAAAAGCAGGCCAGGTGCTAATTGTGGATCGGAGTACCAGCTACTTGTAGGCAAATTCAAACTGAAGCTAAAGAAAGTAAAATGAAATCTACAAGAGCCAAAGTTTGACTTTGAGTCTGTCCCTCCTAAATTTAAAGACCATCTCAGGAACAGGTTTGAGGCCTTGACCTCAAATGAAGGAACACCAGATGAGCTGTGGGAGGATAGCAAGAATATCATCCATAAAGAATGCGAAAGGTCATCACAAAGAAAGGAGACCAAAATGAATGTCAAAAGAGACTCTGAATATTGCACTAAGGCACTGAGAAGTCAGAGCACAGGGAAGAAATCAAGATGTTAAGGAGCTGAACAGAACATTTCAAAGGACAGTGTGGGAAGACGAAGTATTATAATGAAATGTGCAAAGACCTAGAGTCAGAAAATCAAAAGGGCCGAACTTGCTCAGCATTTGTTAAGCTGAAGGAACTGAAGAACAAATTCAAGCCTCGAGTTGTACTTAAAGGTGCTGTTGGCAGAATGTTGAATGACCCGTTCATTCATCAAAAGAAGATCAAGTACACAGAGTAACTTTACCAAAACAAATTGACTGACAGAAGAATTTCATGAAACAACATAAGATGGAATGCCAGTAGTGATGAAGGAGGAAGTTCAAGCCGCTCTGAAGGAATTGGCAAAACATAAGGCCCCAGGAATTGACAGCTTACCAGTTGACCTATTTCAATAGATGTTGCCTTAGATGAGCTCACCAAGTTATGCCAAGAAATCTGGAGGACAGCCTTCTGGCCTGGAAGAGATCCATATTTGTTCCCATTCCAAAATAAGGTGACCTGACAGAGTGTGGAAACTATTGAATAATATTAATATCACTTGCAAGCAGAGTCTGCTGAAAATTATCCAAAAATGACTGGAACAGCATGTTAACAGAGACCTCTGCCAGATGTGTAGGCTGGGTTTAGAACAGGCCATGGTACCAGGGATATTATAGCTAATGTTAGATGGGTCTTGGCTGAAAGCAGAGAGTACCAGAGGAATGTCTGTGTTTCATTGACTGTGCAAAGGCATTTGACTATGTGGATCACAACAAACTGTGGCTAATTCAGAAAAGAATGGGAATCCCAGAACACTTCATTGTGCTTATGTGAAACCTATTCTTGGACCAGGAGGCAATTGTCAGAATAGAGTAGGGAAACACTGCTTGGTTCAAAATTGAGAAGGATGTAGGCCAGGGATGTGTCCTATCTCCATACCTTTTCAATCTGTATGCAGCACAGATCATTTGAGAGGCTGGGCTTTAGGAGGAGGAATGTGGCCATCAGGATTGGAGGAAGACACATCAACAGTCTGTGTTATGCAGATGATGCAACCTTGCTTGCTAGAATTGAGGATCTAAGGCGTGTGCTGCGGAAGGACTGCAGCCTTAAAAATGGATTGAAGCTCAACATCAAGAAAACAAAGATTCTCACCACTGGGCCAATAAACAGCATCATGATAAACTGAAGATACTGAGATTGTTAACAGCTTCAGCTTGCTTGGCTCCACAATCAACACTCTTGGTACCAGCAACTAGGACATGAAAATATGAATTGCATTGGGAAAATCTACTGTTAGGGATCTCTCCTGAGTGCTGAAGAGCAACAGTGTCAGTCTAGAGACTAAGTGTGCCTGATCCAGACCATGATCTTCACAGTTACTTGTTACGCATCAGAGAACTGTGCAGTGACTAAGGATGATAGAAGAATTGAGCCTTTGAGCTGTGGTGCTGGAGAAGAGTATTGAATATACCATGGACTGATAGAACAAACAGTTCTGCTCTGGAAAGAGTGAAATCAGGCTGCTCCTTGGAGGCAAGGATTTTGAAGTTTTGTCTGACATCCTGTGGACATGTTGCAAGGAGAGAGCAGTCCTTTGAGAGGGTCATCATGCTTGGAAAGGTGGAGGGACAGTGCAAGAAAAGAAGATGCAGGATGAGATGGATTGACTCAGTGACTGGGGCCTTGGGGGTAGGTGTGTCAGAGGTGATGAGGTTGGTTAGGTCAGGATAGAGCAGGGTTCAGAGCTGTTGTACATAGGGTCTCTATGAGTCACAAGTGACTCCGGGGTCCATAACAGCAATAATAGCATTATCCCAAACAGAGAACCTCCACTGAACACTGAATTGAATGCTGCACGACCTCAGGCCTACCCAAAGTTCTTGCTCTCATTGGTTCAGCTCATTGTCTGGAACCTCACTGAATGACCTGTTCCTAAATTCTCTCATCAGCTGCTCTTCTGATCACCCCTGTGCCTCTGTTGATAGCTCCCCCTTCCCTTCTTTGGCTGAGCCAGGCCAAGGACATGGATTTTGCTGTCTGCAAGCCTGAGTCCCAGTACCAGAGCTGTAATTTACTAACTCACTGTGTAATGACAGCCTCCTTCTTTACATTTGACTAGTCTTATGTGAAAGGGTATTTGTGATTGTAGTAACATCAGAATGTGTTTTGACTTTCTGTAGGATAGTGACCAGGAGAACTCTAAGCTGGTAGACCTCCACTCTCCAATCGTTTACTGATTCTGACACCATCCACTCCTCTCATGGCACATTCTACTTCTTTTGCTGATTTTGATAATTTGTTCCTGTGGTTTCATAGACTCACAGATCATACTTACGGTTAAGTGGCTTGCTAAGGAGATAGCAAGTTATAGTTTGGATTCAAGATCAACAGGCTACAACTCAGAGGAAAAAAAAACAACCCAGAAAGCATTGTAGGCCAAGTTTTCTTTCTGAGAGCAGAACAGCTTTCCTATCACCTCACCTTCCCGCAGGACAGGCTCCTCTTAGCTTATGAAAACAGACTCCTCTTCAACCCCTCAGGACAGACTCCTCTCACTCAGTCCTTGAGGAGATTCATCTCAGCCTCTGAGGATAGACTCCTCTCAGCCTGTCAGGATAGATTCCTCTCAGCCCTGAGGACAGACTCCTCTCAGCCTTTCAGGACATACCTCTGTCAGGGAGGAGATTATCCATCCTTCTTTCCTGGAGCCACTGCCCGATTTGAATTTTCCATGAGGCTTGGCCATTAGGTTTGCAGGGCAAACACCATATGGACTTTACCACCAGAATTCCCTTGTAACTTATCCAGGAAATAGCAATCAGCCTGTTGTTTGTTGTGTGCCTTCAAGTTGCTTGTGACTCATAATGACCCTATGTACAAAAGTACCTATGTAACAAACCCTGTTTGAAAATCTAGGACAAAACTAATGTCTCAGACACTCAGAGGAAAAGAAAATCTCCAACTCCTACAGATAAGCAAGGGGAAAAGACCACATAGAGGAACCAGTGCCACCACAGGCTGACATGCTGTGCAGATGCCCCTGCCGTGTGACCTGCACAGGATTGCAGGCAGGTCAGAGGGTGGGTCCCAGAGGGCTAAGGCTGTCAGTGGGTGGATCGGTCTTGAGGTCTTTGGTGTTTTGTGCTCTGATGTGTGTCCATGTTTGCAATGGATGTCTGTTCCCTGGTCTCTGACAAGGCTGTCAGTTGGCCTTTCTACACAGCTAGTGGTCCTGCCCCCCCGTGCTAGCTCAGGCTGTCCCCGGAGTAATGAGTTGGCAATAGATAGGGTGTCAACCTTGTCTTATAATTTCTTCCTGGGAAGTACCTCAGGAGGCTTCTGGGTACAGTGATGTATGCTTTTATATGGACTCCATATACACTTGCCCCAGTCAGTGGACATTATTGGTCCTGGGCCTCTGTCGGTGGGGTCTGGCTTGTCGGCTGTCTTCTGCCTGGGGTCTTTGGTGTCCTAGGCAGCTGTGTTTGGTTCATAGGATCATAGGAGGATAATCTTCCATACAGGGATCAGGAATATCATAGATAGTGGTTTTTTCTCACTCTGAGTGTGATTTCACCTTTGGACATCCACGAGAATGTGCTCTTGAAAGCTGGGGTCTACGACCTCAGTGACTCTGGCTGCTGAAGCTGTATGTTTGTGACACTCTGTTTTCAAAATTACACAGGCTGGTGCAGCAACCCCCTGAAGCGGTGCCACTTCCCAGGGAAGTGGAGGCCTGGGGAATATGCATCTGCCCACTGGGTTTGCTTGCTCCAGGTTTCATCTCCTTCCCACTGATCTCAACAGAGCGACCCACTGCTGCTTGTTCTCCATGCGACCCTGTATCTAGCACCGCTCCTGGCATAAAGTTGTATTCAGAGACAGTTTTGTGGGTTTATTGTTACAGATAGGTAAATTGAGGCTCAGACAGGACTCCTGATTTCCCTGAAGGCCCAGTGGGTCACCAGTGAGACTTAGTATTGGGCCTGGAACCTGGAGAAGCAGAGACAAGAGTAGTCCTGGGCCCACAACCTCCAGGGTGCACCTTCAATATAGTGCTCCTTTCCCCAGTTTAACAGTGAAGAACACTAGATTTGGGTTTTAGTGGTAGAATCATTTCCTGATCCTTCTGTGTAAAAATACCTGGAGGTCTGGCTGTACTTGACTGTCTGTGTGCTAGCTGTGTGTGTGTATGGGGTGTGTGTGTGTGTGTCAGCATTCTGCCCTCTGTGAGCCATGAGAGTGTGTGAATGTGTGTGCATGGTCAACATTCTGTGATCCATGGTGTGTATGTGGTGTCAGAGCTCTGCTGTCTGTTCACACTGTGCGGCTATGGGGGCACTTTCAGGCTGAGGCAGTGTCTATGTGGGTGTGGTCAGCTATCAGGTAGACTCCTTTCTGTCCCTGTGTGATCAGAGAGTGAGGGGAGGATGGACAGCTTTGGAAGGCTCCTAGGTCAGTCTCTTCACTTAGACTTTTTCTTTTTAATATACCACACAACAAATAAAACATTTTAGTTGTGTTGTTGTTGTTGTTATGTGCCATTGAGTCGCTTGCGACTCATAGCAACCCTATGTACAAGAGCCCTAAACGCCGTTCTATCCTGTGTCAACGTCGCCATCTCAAACACACTCATTTACACCACTCCACTCACAGAATCAATCCATTTCATCGAGGGTCTTCCTCTCCTGCACTGTCCCTCCACTCTCCCAAACATGATGTCCCTCTCCAAGGACCAGTTCCTCCTTGCTAACTTTGGAAATTATATTTTAAAACAAAAATACCTTGTGAACACTGCAGGAAGGGTTCACGGTAACCCCCATCAACCCTTCCATCAGGCTATCAAGCCCAACCCATGGCTAAGTGGGCAGCATACTCTGATTAGTTTCAGGTACAGGGGGGCCTTGACTGCAGCCACTTTGAAGTTAAAGTCTTATGTACATTATATTTACATGAGGATATAGTATTTTAAATTAGGCAAACACACATGTAAAGGTGTTACTCTTAGCAAATATCAGGAGATGATACAAACAGCAGTTAAAGTTTGTTTTAATTGTCCCATTGCCACAGTGCTTGTCAAAACCAGTTCTGATTAATCTCCTTTGTCAGTGTGCCCTTTGCCATTCCCTATCACTCCTTCCTGAGAGAGATTTCATCCTGATTCATAAGGAAAAG
>NW_006399814.1:744304-747643 GCF_000299155.1 Elephantulus edwardii | reverse complement strand
CCCCCCAATTCCTAGTACAAGTCAGAATTTGTAATGAGAACGCTTACTTATGAAAAGGAAAGCCCTGGGCATTCTGGGTAGGTGTTTGGCACTCAAAATTTCACCAGAAAAGAATGCTGTTCTTTGTTATCAGACCAAAGTGCAAAGCAGTATAAATTAGAGGCCAGGTCCTCTCTTGGCGATGGATATACTTCTGTGAAAGAGACTCTATGCTTCTTTCATATCAACAATTTACATTTGAAGCACTGGATTTTTTCATTGATGGGGTAGGAAAATTGGCTTCTATTCTATTTGAAGTCGCTGCAACTAAGGGATCTTTCTTAAAAGTAGAGGCTGGGAGTCAATGAGAAATATCAGTACTTGAACAGTTAGTCTGCTTTGCATCTGCCCAGCATATAGAACCAGTTCCAGCTTTCTAACTCAGCTGTGAATGAACTTTCTTGGGCATTTGGTAAGTACGTAGCTGATGTTCAAGCCTAGAAACCCTGAAATGGGTAAAGTGCAGATTCTTATCTGGAGAGGTCAGTGTATGTTCTCGAAGGGGAACAAGTCTCATGCTGGGCACTGGACGGCTCTTTGAAGAAACCCCAAATCTGAATAGTATCATCGTGGGAACTGCTGCTGGTCTGTAATTCATCAAAATGAAGCCAGAGCCCATGTCCAGAATGTTCCACCAGTGTGGGCAAACACGGTGTGCTGCTGCTGCTGCTGCTGCTTTTACAGTGTGCTTCTTGGGGCTTGAGGATCAAGAGCAGATTTCAAGTCCCAGTCTTTTATTTTCCCATCATAAGCTCCACGGAAGGGAGCTCTGGTGGCCTAGTGGCAAGAAGGTGCACTACACTCCAAGAGGTGCATGGTTCAAATCCACCAGATGCTCTGCTGGGGAAGGAGGGGCAGTTTCCTCCTGTACCAGTCAGATCTGATTCGATGATACACAAAAAATAGTAAAAGAAAATAATAATAAAAAAAGCTCCACTGACAATTTACTCATTATCCGACCAATACAGCAGACCAATTTTTCATGTTCATTTAGGACTTTAAATGGGCACCACATTCAGTATCCCATAGCCTAGCATTACCCAGTGATCCACTAACAACCAGATGGTCCCTGTCCTGGAGGTAGGCAGTGCCTCCCTTGTGCCCATTCAGAGTACGAACAGATTCTTGGGTACTTGTGCTACAGACTTTGATGGTCCTGTCTCCAGAGGCGGACACAGTGTATTTATCATCAAAATGCTATGTTGATGGCAGCTCAGTGACCAGCCAGGACATGGTGTAAAGTGATATGAGTGGCAGATGCCATGTCTCATACAGCGTCAGAGCGGTCCTTGGAGCAGGTCACCATCAGTCCATTGCTGAAGCACAGCCTCATTATGGTGGATCAGCGTGTTCAGATCTTCACCTGTGTTCACATCCCAGACTTTCACTGTAGAGTCTGAAGAGCCAGTTACAATGACACGTTTATCATATGGAAACAAAGGACAGACCCATTATGTACCATTAACACTTTCAAACATTCCAAGCTGGTTTTATCCCAAATCCTTATAGAATTGTCCCTTAGGCCACTGATAATTTTTTTCATAATCATACTGTAAACAGTAAACACCTTTACTATTTTCACAGAAGCACTAAATCCTCTGCAAGTTGTGTTTCCACACTATCAGTTAGATTCTATAGTCGCTATATCCTGGATGTGGGATCTCTGGAGGCCTAGCGGTAGGGGCTGTGCTGCAAAACCAAAAGCACATAGTTCGAAACCACCAGCTTCTCCACGGGAGAAAGAAGGACAATCTAGTTCTGTGTGATTGACTGAAAACCTCCTGGAGGGTCGGCTATGTGAGAGTTCTGACTCGATACACAGCAACAGCAATCCCATACTCACTGATATCACATGCAAGTAAAATCCTGCTGAAGGTTATTTGAAAATGACTGGAGCAGAACATTGACAGAGAACTATCAGAAACACAGGCTAGGTTTAGAAGAGGCCATGGCACTAGATGTTGGTTAGATGGTGGTGGTGGTGGTGGTGGTGTTAGGTGCCATTGAATTGAGTACAACTCATAACGACCTTATGAACAAAAGATCTGAACCCAGTCCTGTCCTGTGCCATCCTCATACTTCCTGACAAACAAGACCCCTTTGCAGCAGTCACCATGTCAGTCCACCAGGTTGAGAGTCTTTCTCTCTTTGCTGACCCTCCACCCTTCCCAACATCATTTCCTTCTCCAAGGAATAGCACCTTCTAGCAAGATGCAAAAAGTATGTGAGGTGAAGCCTCATCATTCTTGCCTCCAAAGAGCATTCTGGCTGCACCATCTCCAAGACATACCTGTTTGTTCTCTTGACTGTTCATGGATGTTCAGTGCTCTTCTCCAATACCACAGCTCAAAGGCATCAATTCTTTTTCTGTCATCTTTATTCATTGTCCAGGGATCAGATGAATAGCTGGTAATCCAAAAGACTATGGCCTGAATCAGGTGCACCTTAGTACTCAAACTGACATCACTACTTCTCAAGAATTTGGAGAGGTCCCTAACTGCACATTTTCCCAGTGCAGTGCTTCTCCTTATTTTCTGACTGCTTGTACCAAGGGTGTTAATTGTGGATCCACGCAAGATGAAGCTGTTGACAGTTTCAGTCTCCTCTCCATCCATCATGACACTGCCTATTGGTCCAGTGGTAAGAATCTTTGTTTTCTTGACATTGAGATGTAATCCATACTGAAGACTGCATTCCTTGATCTTTTGCAACAAGCACCTCAACTCCTCCTCACTTTCAGCAAGTAAGGTTGTATCATCTGCATAATGCAGGTTTCTGATGAGCCTCCCTCTAATCCTGATGCTACACTCCTCATAGAGTCCAGCTTCTCGGATAATTTGCTCAGCATATAGATTGCACGGGTATAGAGAGAGAGTACATCCCTGACTCACTCCTTTCCAATTCCAAACCATGCAGTGTTCCCCTGCTCTTTCACACAACAGCTTTTTGATCCAGGTATAAGTTCCACATGAGCACAGTCAAGTACTCAGATTCCCATTCTTCTCAGTTTCAGCCACAACTTGTCATGATCAACACAGTCAAGTGCCTTTGCATAGTCAATAAAACACAAATAGACATTCATCTGGTATTCCTTCATTTCAATCAGGATCCATCTGACATCAGCAATGATGTCCCTGGTGCCGTGTTTGCTGTTGTTATGTGCCGTCGAGTCGTTGGCGACTCATAGCGACCCTATGCACAACAGCCTTAAACCCTGCTCTATCCTGCGCCAACCGCACTGCCTCTGACACACCCATCCTGATTACCCCAGTCACCGAATCAATCCATCTCATAGAGGGT
>NW_006399814.1:742954-744204 GCF_000299155.1 Elephantulus edwardii | reverse complement strand
CGGGATGGGAGTGTCAGAGACAGTGCGATTGGCACAGGACAGAGCGGAGTTTAGGGCTGTTGTACATAGGGTCGCTATGAGTCGCAAGCGACTCAACGGCACATAACAACAACAACAACATTTCTTCCTTAACAATATCTAATTTTCCTACATTCATGGTTCTCACATTCCATGTTCCAGTGTCTATTTACAACTGTTCCTCTTCCTTTGTATTTCCATACTCGAAAGCTCTACCTCAGTTACCCTTTCTGTTAGTCTACGTGTGTTCTGTTGTACATAGGGTTTTCAGAAGCCTGCTATTTTGGAAATGGATGGCCAATCCTTCTTCCTAGTCTTATCTTAATCTGAATATTCAGATTTAGAGAAGTATCTGACACAAGCATTTTACAGAAAAAAGTGAAATATATATTCCTTGGCCAACTGCCTTGAAAGAGATCTATATTTGTTCCCATTCCAAAAACTGGAAACCCAACAGAGTGTGGAAACCATAGAACAATATCATTGATTTCACACGGAAGCAATATTCTACTGAAGATTGTAAAAAAAATGACTGTAACAGCACTTCAGCAGAGAATTTCCAGAAGTCCAGGCTGGGTTTCGAAGGGGTCGTGGTACTAGGGATATTGTAGATAATGTTAGGTGGATCTTAGCTGAAAGCAGGAAATACCAGAGGAATGCCTATCTGTGTTTCGTGGATTATGCAAAGGCGTTTAACTGCGTGGATCATAACAAACTGTGGCTAACTCTGAGAAGAATGGGAATCCCAGAACACTTGATTATGCTAAGGTGAAATCTACACTTAGACCAAGAGGCAGTCCAGAACAGAGCAAGGAAACACTGCATGGTTCAAAACTGGGAAGGGTGTACGCCAGGGATGTGTCCTATGTCTATACCTTTTCAACCTGTATGCAGAACAGATTATCCAAGAGGTTGGGCTCTATGAGGAGAAGTGTGGTGTCAGGATTGGTGGAAGATCTATCAACAATCTGCATTATTCAGACAATACAACCCTGCTTGCTGAAACTGAGGAGGACCTCAGGCACTTGCTGCAGAGGGTCAAGGACTCTAGACTTCACTATGGATTGAGGCTTAATATCAAGAAGACAAAGATTCTCACCACTGGACCAATTGGCAGCATCAGGATGGATGGTGAAGAGATTGAGATAGTTCACTGCTTTAGTTTGCTTGGCTCCACAGTCAATACTTTTGGCACCAGCAGCCAGGAAATTAAAAGATGTATTGCATTGGGA
>NW_006399814.1:737329-742854 GCF_000299155.1 Elephantulus edwardii | reverse complement strand
CCTTCTGTCCTCCCTAGTCATTGTCCAACTCTCTGATGCATAACAAGCGATTGCAAAGACCATGGCCTGTGTCAGGCACACCTTAGTCTCCAGAGAGACAATATTGCTCCTGAGTACTTTAGAGAGGTCCCTAACAGCAGACTTTCCCATTGCGATACACTTTTTGATTTCCTGACTGCTGGTGTCAAGAGTGTTGACTGTGGAGCCGAGCAAACTGAAGCTGTGAACAATCTCAATCTGGTGCCATGGCTTCTTCTAAATCCCCCTTGAACTTCTAGCAGTTCCCTATCTGTGTACTTCAGCAGTATTGTAAATCACAACAGACTGTGGCTAACCTTGAGAAGAATGAGAATCCCAGAACAGTTGATTGTGCTCATGCAAAACCTATACATGGAGTAGGAAGCAGTTGTCAGAAAGAGCAAAGAAAAACTTCAAAATCAGGAAAGGACTCAGGGACTTATCCTGCCTCCGTACCTTTTCAATTGCTATGTGGAATAGATCATTTGGGAGGCTGGACTGGAGGAAGATTCATCAACGACACAGTCTTGCTTACCATAACTGATGTGGACCTGAAGCGTTCGCTGAAGTCAAAGACTGTAGTCTTCAATATGGATTGAAGCTCAACATTGAGAAGACAAGATTCTCATCACTGAGCCATTTGGCAGCACTATGATAGATGGAGAGGAGATTGAGGTTGTTAACAATTACAGCTTCCTTGGTTCCACAATCAACACTCTTGGGACCAGCAGCCAGGATATCAAAAGACTAATTGCTCTGGGGAAAGCTGCTGTCAGGAACCTTTCAAAATTCAAATGAACACAGCAAAAAGTACTGGAAGTGGATTAGGGCATTTGGTTTAATGATGCAGGAAAGGATAAAACATAATTAGAAACCAAATTATAATTAAAAAGTTGGTGTTAAAACAACTATAAGATATCATCTCACCCCAGTCAGAATAGCAAAATTTAACAGAACAGCAAGCAACAAATGCTGGCAAGGTTGTGGAGAAATTGGAACCCTTATTCACTGTTGGTAGGAGTGTAAAATGGTGCAACCACTGTGGAAGGTGATATGGCGCTTTTTCAAAAAGTTGCAAATAGAGATACCATTTGACCCAGCAATTCCACTACTGGGAATATACCCCAAAGAGACTATAACTGCCACCCAAGCAGATATATGCACACCCATGTTTGTCACGGCTTTGTTCACAATAGCAAGGAGTTGGAAACAACCCAAGTGCCCATCAACAAACGAATGAATAGAGAAGCTGTGGTATATTCACACAATGGAATACTACGCTGCATTGAAAAACAAGGAACTCATGCAATATTATTCAAAGTGGGTGACCCTGGAGGACATTATGTTGAGTGAAGTATCTCAGTCACAAAAGGACAAATACTGCATGGTGCCACTGTTGTAAAACAGGACTGACCTTGGGGTTGGGGGAAGACGGAGAAAGATGGCTTTAATAATGTATACTGCATTGGAACAGATGAGGGAGAAAACTGTTTAAAAGGGATATGTGATTAGGTATTTTTGTCATGACAGGAATGCAGAGTGAAGGCTGCATAGTGGAGTGAACCTGGGGGGAGGGTTTGTAAAACAATGAAAGACTTTTACTTTTCCAAGATGGTAGTATACTGGGGGGAGAGGGTTGGGAGGGGAGAAATATGCAACAATGAATGAATGGAAACCCAAAGTCTCTGTAAGTTTTCATTGAAATTACTAATAAATTTTTTAAAAAAGGAAAAAAGTTGATGTTGAAGATATTTTTAAAAAAAGATGTCGAGGAGCAATAATATCAGTCTAGAGACTAAGGTGTACCTGATCCAGGCCTTGCTATGCACAGTGACCAAAGATAACAGAAGAAGAATCAGTGCCATTGAGTTGTGCTGGAGAAGATTGAACGTACCATGGACTGACAAGAAAACTAACAGGTCTGTCCTGGAGAAGATGAAACTAGGCTGTTCCTTGAAGGCAAGGACTTTGAAGCTCTGTCTCTCATACTTTGGGCTTGTTGCCAGGAAGGGCCAGTCTGTGGAGAAGGACATCATGCTCAGGTGGGTGGAGGGTCAGTACAGGAGAAAACCCCAGATGAGAAGGAATGACACCATCGCTGGGGTAATTTGGGTAGTGTGTCAGAGTCAGTGAGACTGACTCAGGACAGGGCAGGGTTCAGAAATTTGGTACCTAGGGTCACTAACGATGAGTTGCAGGCGTCTTGATGGCACATAACAACAACAACAATAACCTGGATGATTTTGGGTATGATGACCTATAAAATGAATTGAAGGGGAGCTCTGGTGGCCTAGTGGAAAGGAGCTGCAACTACAATCCCAGAGGCGTATGGATCAAATCCACTAGATGCTCTACGGGGAATGGAGGGACAATCTCCTCCTGTACCAGTCAGATCTGATTTGATGGTACACTCACACAAAAATTAAAAAACAAAACAAAAAAAATGAATTGAGAGGGCTATCTTTGGGTGTGTTTTTAAACAGGTACTGATTCCATCCTCTTACAGAGGATCAGTGTGTACCATTAATTCAGTCAGTTTCTTCCAGAGCATTTCCTCTGAGATCACTCCCTGCTGTTTTTTATATACCAGCTCTGCTGCATCAGAGACCTGGCATCCGGGTAGGAAAGAATGTTTTCTGCTATATGTTCTAAACCTTGCTCTGCTACAGTGGTAATGAACTCCTGCTTCAACATGGGCTTCAAATAAGAGTTGATATGTCTATGCTGATCATGACACTTTTGTGAAGTAAGATGTTCCACGAATTCCTCTTGATTTGATTCAGACCACTCATCAAAATATTTAATACATATTTTCCTTCTGATGGACTCGTTCTGGAGATGATCACAGTTGATGGCCCATTATCATAAGCTCTGTTCTTGTCCTCAGTTACCAAGTCTGGCTCCATAGTAACCTTGCTTCAGTCTCCCTGTGCAGCTGTGAATGGCCTGGACCATTTGTTTTAATGTTCTAGATGTGATATTAGAAGATTTCTAGAACTGCTTTCATTTTAGGATATACTACTTTTCTGTGATATGTGGTGGTGGGGTTATGTGCCATCGAATCACCTACAACTCATCGTGACTCATAGTACAATAGCTCTGGACCATGTCCCATTCTGCACCATCTCATCATCTCTGACAGACCTATCCCCATTATCCCAGTTACTGTGTGAGACTATCTCTTCAGGGTCTTCCTCTCTTCATCCTTCCAGAAATGATGTCCTTCTCCAAGGACTGGTTCCTTCTAGCTGTGTGCCCAAAGTATGTGAGATGGTGCTTTGAAATTCTTGCCTTCAAGGAGAAACCTGATTTCACACTCTCCTGGACAAAACTTTTTTTGTCATTCCTTGGTGTGTTCAGTACTCTTCTGCAGCACCACAACTCAAAGGCATTAATTCTTCTGCACCCTTTGTCGTTGTCCAGCTCTCTAATGCATAGCAAGTAGTTGTGAAGACCATGGCCTGGATCAGGCACACCTTAGTCTCTAGACTGACATGGTTGCCCTTTAGTACTCTGGAGAGGTCCCTGACAGCAGATTTTCCACATAACAACAACAACAATTTCTCTTTGGATTTTCTGACTGCTTGGTGACAAGAGTGTTGATTGTGGAGCTGAGCAAGCCGAAATTGTTAACAACCTCAATCCCTTCTCTATCTGTCATGATGTTGTCAATTGGCTCATGGTGAGAAACCTTTGTCTTCAGACTATATTGAGTTTCAAACTATATTGAAGACTATAGTCTTTTACCTTCTGCAGCAAGCACTTCAGGTCTTCATCAGTTTCGGTGAGCAAAGTTGTATCATCTGTATAACTCAGGTTGTGATATATGTAGGGGAAGTTTTTATCTTATAAAGGGCCTTGAAGAAATTATGTGTGAAGGAAACCTAGCAGATGGCTAATTTGAAGCCCATTTTTCACTTGTGAAATACATATCTGGAGAGAGTCTATACACCCTAAGACCTCTGTACCCAACTTCTCACCACCATTCTCAGCCCGTGGTTTCCTTTCTCTTCTTTTTTTCTTTTCCTTTTTTTTTGTTATTATTGTGTGTGTGTCTGTTTGTCTGTGTACCATCAGATCAGATCTGACTGGTACAGGAGGAGATTGTCCCTCCTTTCTCGGCAGAGCATCTGGTGGATTTGAACCATGCGCCTCTGGAATTGCAGTGTAGCTTCTTGCCACTAGGCCACCAGAGCTCCCCTAGTTTCCTTTCTCTTCTAATCCTCTCAGAGTCCCAGATGGCTGTTGATGCTTCACCCCTTAGGAGGATGTTCTAGGCAGGAAAGAGGGAGGGTCAGCAGGCAGGGTCCTGCCATGTCAGTCCCAGGAAAGGACCTTTCTGGACACTCTACCCATTACTGGTCTCCTCATTACAGTTCAGATTAAAATTGAGGTTCTAATGGTTAAACAGGGGAGAGGATGTGTAGCGACTGCCCAAGTGTCTTTAAGCACTTGTTTCTGAGGGAATGAGTATATGTTGGGGAACAGAGCCTGTGAAAAGGAGTTCAGGGTGAGTGGGCTGGGCTGGGCTTTGCCCACTGCGATGTATGCTCCTTGGGCAGAGCTGGTGTACCTGTTGCAGGTGCATGTTGAATTTCAACAAACATTGTAGAGTGGGCATGAGGACAAGGAACTTGCTTTTTGTTTCTTCACTTTAGCTTTTGGTGACCTTTCTCCTGTGTCAGTTTATATGCTGTTGTCAGATACTTTCAGCTTATCTCAGTGCATGATGACAGTATGCCTGAGGAGAACTGCTCCATGAGACTTTCTAGATTGTATCTTTGTGGGAGCAGAGCCTCAGGTTTTTCTCCCACAGAGCTGTTAGAGAGATTGAAATTGCCAGCATTTCTGTTAATGGTGGTGTTATGTGCCATCAAGTTGACTACGATTTGTAGCAACCCCTTTAACAATGATTCTGAACCTTGCACTGTCGTGAGCCAGCCTCACTGTCTCTGACACACTTGATGCTATTGCCACAGTCACTGTGTCAGTTCATCTCATCAGAGGTCTTCCTTCTTCCTCTACTGTGCTGACTCTCTACCCATCCAAGCATGATATCCTCCAAAGACAGACCCTTCCTGCTAGCATGCCGAAAGTATCTGAGATGGAACTTCAAAATCCTTGCTCCAAAGAGTAACCTGGTTTCACTCTCTCCAAGACAGAGTTATTTGTTCTCTTGGCAGTCCATGGTATGGTCATTACTCTTCTCCAACACCACAATTCGAAGGCATAGATTCTTCTGTTACACCTTTGCATAATCCACGAAACACAGGCATTCCTCTGGTATTCTCTGCTTTCAGCTAAGATCCATCTAACATTAGCTATAGTATCCCTAGTACCACGACCCCTTCTAAACCCAGCCTGGACTTCTGGCAGTTCTCTGCTGATGTGCTGTTCCAGTTGTTTTTGGATAATCTTCAGTAGAATATTGCTTGCGTGTGAAATCAATGATACTGTTCTATAGTTTCCACACACTGTTGGGTCACCCTTCTTTCGAATGGGAACAA
>NW_006399814.1:724326-731580 GCF_000299155.1 Elephantulus edwardii | reverse complement strand
ATTGATTCAGTGACTGGGGTAATCGGGGTGGGTGTGTCAGGAGACAGTGCGATTGGACATGGCAGAGCAGAGTTTAGGGCTGTTGTATATACTCGACGGCACGTAACAACAACAACAACAATAACAACAACATTGTTCCTTTGCTCTGTTCACACAACAGTCTCTTTCTCTAGGTATAGGTTTTGCAAGAGCATTATTAAATTTTCTGAGTGTTCTGTTATTTTCATTTTTCTCAATGGTAGCTGTAGTTTACTTTGTTCTACATTGGCAAATGCCTTTGTCATAGTCAATAAAGCATAAATAGACATTTTTCTGGTATTTGCTTTTAGTCAGGATCCATCTGACATCAGTAGTGATATCCTTGGTGCCATAGCCTCTTCTAAATCCTGCTTTTAACTTCTGGCAGTTCTCTGTTAGAACTCTGGCAGTTCTTTGTACTGTTCTAGCTGAATGATTTTGGCAGTATTTTGCTTGAATGTGATGTTAATGATACTGTTCAATAACTTCTACATTGTCTTGCATCACAGAAGAAATGAATTCCCATTTCTTGAGAATGAGAACAAATATGGATTTCCTCCAGCCAGTACGCCAAACAGCTGTCCTTCAAATTTCCTGCCACAGACTGGCGAGCATGTCCAGGGCTGCATCTGTCAGTTGAAACTTGTCACTTGGTATTCTGTTGATTCCTGGGTATTCCTTTTTTGCCAGTGCCTTCATTACATTTTGAACTTCTTCCTTCATTACCATTGTTCCTCCCCCTCCACATTGGTTCTTGATCATATGTTACTTCCTGAAATATTTCACTGTTGGTCAATTCTTTTTGGTACAGTGATTCTGTATATTCCCTCTATCCCCTTTGATGTTTCTTGGGTCATTCAAGATTTTGTCTGTGGCATCTCTAAGTATTGCAACTCAAGACTTGAATTTGCTTTTCAGTTCTTTAAGTTTGAGAAATGCCAAGTGAGTTATTCCCTTTTTATTCTCCAATTCTAGCTCACTGCTCATTCCCTAATAGTTTGCTTTGTTTTCTTGAGCTGCCCTTTGAAATCTTCTGTTCAGCTCTTTTACTTCAGCATCTCTTCCCTTTGTTTTGGCTTCTCAATACTCTAATGCACTTTTCAGGATCTCTTCTGATACCCATTTTAGTTTTTTTCTCCTCTGTCTTTGTAGTGACCTTTTGCTGTTTTTATGGATGGTATCCTTGATGTTATCCTACAACTAATCTGGTTTTCAATCACAAGTGTTCAGTTCTTCAAACCTATTCTTAGAATTATTTTTAAACTCAGGTGGTACAGACTCAAGATCATATTTTAAAGGGCTCTGGTGGCTGCCAACCTAAAGGTCAGTGTTTTGAAGCTATAGGTTTGCTCTCAGAGAGATATGTGGCAGTCTGTCTGTGGAGGCAGACTGAAGCTGGGTTGTAGAAGAGACCCTGGCACCAGGCAGGTTAGTACTGATATTGATGGATCTGGGCTGAAGTCAGAGAATACCAGAAGAATGTCTATTTGTGCTCTGTTGATTATGCAGAAGTATTTGTGGATCGCAACAAATTATGGCTAACATCGAGAAGAATGGGAATCCCAGAGCACTTACATGTGCTCTGAATAGACCAAGAAGATGTAGTGTGAACAGCACATGGGGAAACTGCATGATTTGAAATCAGGAAAGGTGAGAGTCAGGGTCATGTTCTTTATTCATATTATTCAGGCTGTGTGTTGAACAAATCATTTGAGAAGCTGAACTTTATGAGGAAGAATCAGGATTAGAGGAAGACTCATCAACAACCTGTATTATGCAGATAACACAACTTTGCTTGCTGAAAATGAGGAGGACTTGAAATGCTTGCTGCTAAAAGATCAAAGACTATTTACAGCCTTCAATATGGATTGCATCTCAACATCAAGAAAACAAAAATCATTTCCATTGGATCATAGGTCAACATTGTGATAGATGGAGAAAAGATGGAAATTATCAATTATTTCATCTTACTGGGATCCACAACACCCTTGGTTCCAAGATTCAGGAAATCTATTAGTCTTTCTTTGCATCCAACTTTTGTATTTCAGTCATCAGTTATTATTGCACCTTAAATGCATAGTTGATAAATTTCAGTCTGCAGAAGTTGATAGGAATCCTCAGTTTCATATTTGGCTTTAGTGGTTGGTACACATATTTGAATAATAGTTATATTAACCATATTTTAATAACCTGTCGATATTACCCTATCAGTGACAGCATTATACTTAAGGGTGGATCTTGAAATGTTCTTTTTGATGATACATGTAACACCAATCCTTTTTAGTTTGTCATTCCTGGCATAGTATATCATATGCTTATTTGATTGAAAGTGACTAGCACAGTCCATTTCAACTTACCAGTGTCTAGGATATTGATCTTTATGTTTCAGTTAATTTTTGAAAACTTTCAATTTGCCTAGATTCATACTTCATACATTTTACTTTCTGGTTAGTGGCTGTTTGCAGTTCTTTCTTCTCCCCCCTCCCCCATCAGCAAATTAAAAGGTCATTCATTAGGTGAAAATTTGACTCCCTTGTTGTCATTTAGGTAGGCTGTACTTTCAAGAGGCAGCTCTTCTCCAGCACTGTTTTGAGTGCCTTACAATCTGAATCATTCGTCATAGTAATGTGGGACAATGTGGTTGCTATTTATAGGATTTTCAATGGCCTGTTGTTCAGGGTGCATGACCAGTCTTGCTTCTTAGGTTTTTCTTTTCTGGAAGTGCTGCTGAAACCTGTCCGGGATGAGTGAGTGAATTTTCAGGTGTTCTGTGATCACAGAAGGTAGGCATTCACGAGAGATGATTAAGGTGAAAGGCTAAACACTCCGTCAGGCAAATAGCAATATGGAGCTATCCTGTCCTCTCTTTTATTACAGAAGCGGGCATAGCATACGTAAAGAAAGTCATGTACACTTTTCACAGGTTAAAGAAAAACAGGAAACATTCTTACTAAGTTATCTTTGATTAATCAGCGCTCTTTGTTCTTTCTCTTAATCTTATTACAAGAAAGCAAATGGGTAAGTCAGTCTAATCAATGACTGTTGATTTGAAGTGGGAAGTATTCCAGGGGAGGTGCCGAGGCTCTTTGCAAATAAGAACTCCTCAGATATATTTAAACCTTAGGAGTAAATGGCCCAACGAGTGCTGATTTAGAGCAATTCTTAGAACTAGATCAGAGTTGTTTTCAGCCCTGACCTTCCCGTGGGTCCCTCGTGTTCTAGAGCTTCAGGTGTTCCTGGAGCATTTCCTTGCACAGCAGACGCCTTAATACCATAAACCTTCCGTGAGCATGCTGGCATTTGAAATACTGGTGGCATAGCTTCCAGCATCACAGCACCATGCAATCTGGCACAGTATGACAAACTCACAGGCTAAGTGTATACCTCATATCTGTTATTGACAACCTGTGCTATGTAGGCGACACAGCCTTGCTTGCTGAATGGGAGGGGAATCCTGATGCACTTGCTGTAGAGGATCCAAGACTGCAGCTTCACATCAAGAAAACAAACATGTTCTCCACTACACTAATAGTTGACAACATGTTAGGTGGAGGAAAGGTTGAAAGTGTCACTGATTTCATCTAGCTTGAATCCGCAGTCAGTATCCTTTGTATCTGCAGTCAGGAGATCAGGAGATGTACTGTAATGGGAAAGTCTGCTTTCTGGGATCTTTCCAAAGTCTTGAAGAGCAGTGGTTTCAGTTTAAAGACTAAGATGTGCCTGATTTAAGTCATACAGTCTTTCCAATCACCTGCTATGCATCTGAGATCTGGACAGTGAATTAGGATGACAGAAGAATCAAAGCATTTGAATTGCGGTGTTGGAGAAGAGTGCTGAGTATCCCATAGACTGCCAAAGGAACAAACATAAATATTGGAAGAAGTGCAACCAGAGCGCTTCTTTGGAGGCTCACATATTTTGGAAATACTAGGAGAGGCTATTCTTTGGAAAGGAACATCATGCTTACAAAGGTGGAGCAAAGGAGAGGAAGATTTTCAGTGAGACGGATTGATAGAGTGATTGCGGGAATGGACTGAAATATGTTGGGGATGTTAAGGATCGTGCAGGACAGGACAGGGTTCAGATCTATTCATAGGGTCACTGTTTGTCATATTCGACTTGATGACACTTAACAACAACAACAACAACATATTTAGAGATCCATATTTGTACTTCAAAAAGAAGTGATTCAGTACAATGCAGAAATTATCAAATAGTATCATGGGTGTTGTTATGTACCAAGTCACTTGTGACTCAGTGACCCTGTGAGCAGCAGCTCTGTGTTCTGCTCTATCTTGAGCTGATTTTATTGTCTCTGACACACCTACCCCCATGACCCTAGTCACTGAGTCAGTCCATCTCATTCAGGGCCTTACTCTCGCTCCACCTTTCCAAGCATGATGTCCTTCTCCAACGGCTGGTCCCTCCTGCAACATGCTCGGAGTATGTCAGATGGACCTTCAAAATCCTTGCTTCCAAGGAACACCCTGTTTTCACCCTCTCCAGGAAAGACCTGTTGTTCTCTTCATAGTCCGTGATATATTCAGTACTCCAGCACCACAACTCAGAGGCATCAATGACAATTCTTAGTCATTGTCCAGCTCTCTGATGCATAGCAAGTAATTGTGAAGACTATGGTCTGGACCAGGTTCACCTTAGTCTCTGGACTGACATCATTGCTTTTCCATACTCTGGAGAGGTCCCTGACAGCAGATTTTCCTATTGTAATTAGTTTTTTTATTTCCTGGCTGCTGGTACCAAGAGTGTTTATTGTGGAGCTGAGCAAACTGAAGCTGTTAACAATCTCAGTCTCTTCTCTGTCTGTCATGAAGCAGCCAGTTGGCCTTGTGGTGATAATCTTTGTTTTCTTGATGTTGAGCTTCAATCCATATTGAAGGCTGCAGTCTTTGACCTTCTGTAACAAATGTCTCAGGTCATGAGTATTACAAGTAATAAAATCTTCTGAAGATACTTAAAAAAGGATTACTGTTATTGTTTGGTGCCATCAAGCTACAATTCGTAGCTACCCTATGAACAACGGATCTGAACCCTGTCCTAACCTAACCTGTGCCATCCTCATCCTCTCTGAAATACTTGAGACCGTTGCTGCAGGCATTGTGTCAGTCCATCTCATTGAGGGTCTTCCTCTCTTTTGCTGACCCTCCACCTTTTTAAGCATGATCTTTCTTTCTAAGGAATTGGCCCCTCTTGACCTTCTCAAAGTATGTGAGTTGAAGTTTCAGGATTCTTTCCTCTAAGGTATATGCTGACTGAACTATATACAAGTAGACTTATTTGTTCTTTTTGCAGTCCATGAGATACTCACTACTCTTCTACAATACAACACTCAGAATCATTGATTCTTCTTCTGTCTTCATTCATTATCTAACTCTCAGATGCATAGCGAGTGGTTCAGAAGACCATGGCCTGAATCAGGTGCACCTTAGTCTTCAAACTGAAATAATTACTTCTTAGCACTTTGGAGAGGTTTGTGACAGTAGACTTTCTCAATGCAATCCATCTCCTGATTTCCTGACTGCTATTACCATTCCTGACTGCTATTACCATTCTTGACTGCTGGGACCAAAAGTGCTGACTGTGGATTTAAGAAAGATGAAATTATTGACAACTTCATTCTTTTCTCCATCTGTTATGATGCTGCCTATAAGCTGAGTAGTGAGGATTTTTGGTTTTGCCCATAAGCTGAGTGGTGAAGATGATGACATGTAAGCCACATTGAAGACTGTAGTCTTTGATTTTCTACAAGTGTTTCAAGTTCTTCTTTCACAAGCAAGATTGTGTCATATACACAATGCAGGTTGTTGTTGAGTCGTCATTCTTCTTCAGGAAGTATTTGCTGTAAAAAAAAAATCAACAAAAAAAAAACCAAAAAGACAACAACAAAAAAAGTAAGTGTTTGCTGTATTATAGGTCTATTTTTTGTGTGGAAGTTGAATCCCAGAAATGAGAGAATTCAGTTCCAGACTCAGAGTGACCAAAAAACATAGTCTTGAGGATTCCATATGTCTCTCAGACCAGTGAGCCTGGCCTGGTTTTGGTGATGTTGAGTTTTGTTTCACATTTTTTTCTTGTCTGCTCAGTGAGGAAGTAGGTCACCCGAGGGGCCTTGAGGTACATTGAAGCTACCAGCATTTTAGTCAGCAGCAAGCATGTTAATGGTTTATTTCTCAGGGCTCCTGTAAAATGACTACACCTTCTTTCATCTGTGATGTTTTACTTAAATTTTTTCAGCATTTTTTTGTGAAATAACTATGCAAGACTAACCATAAAATAAGTTTTTCCTTTTATTTTTCAGACAAAGGGATTATAGAGAAATCACCACAACTGAATGAAAAATAAATTCTGAAAGTTGAAATTATCTACTAGAAAAATCCCAAATGTTTTCATGTTTTGCCTAAATACAAGATTTAAACAAGTTTTCACAGAAGGTAAGATGTTTCCTTTTAGTTTGTTTTTACTGTTATATAATTTACACAAATATATAGGTTAAATTCACAGATCGTTGTTAGGTGCCATCTAGTGAAGAATGACCCATAGTGATCCTTTGAACAACAGATCTGAACCCTTTTCCTGTGCCATCCTCACACTTAGAGCCCATTGCCACAGTCACGGTGTCATCCCCTCTGGTTGAGGGGCTTCTTCTCTTTTGCTGACCTCCCACCTTTCCAGGACTGATGTTGCTCTCCAAGGAAAACCCTCTCCTAGCAACATGCCCAAAGTATTTGAGACAAATCTATCATCTTTGCCTCTGTTCTGCCCGTGAAATGCCCCTCAAAAGAATAATCCACACGTTTGTAAATACAAATAAGCACTTTATTCCAGAGTATCTGCTAGTGGAGGCTTTCTCCCTCAGTAAGTAAGGTGGCGAGGGAAAAAAGCCCCGAGTCCCCCCCCCAACTACTTTTATGGCTTTCCTGGGTGCCACTGTCGGGGTGGGGAGATTGAGATCATATTTGGTGCATCGACTTTTGACGGGCTGGCTACTTTGTCCGCCTTTACTCTTTTTGTGTCACATAGACACAAAGCAAAATATTACAATGAAATGTGCGAGGAGCTAGAGTCGTAAAGTCAAAAGGGCCGAACTCATTCAGCATCTCTTAAGCTCAAGGAAATGAAGAACAAATTCAAACCTCGAGTTGCTACAATCAAGGATGCTTTGGGCAGAATGTTAAATGATCCAGGAGGTATCAAAAGAAGATGGAAGGAATATACTGA
>NW_006399814.1:712109-723086 GCF_000299155.1 Elephantulus edwardii | reverse complement strand
TGGAGAAGAGTATTGAATGTACCATGGACTGCCAAGAAAACAAACAGGATAGAGCAGGGTTTAGGGCTGTTGTACATAGGGTCGCTATGAGTCGCAAACCACTCGATGGCACATAACAACAACAACAACAACAATGTTTCAGAGCTATCAGTTCTTCTTCTTTCATCCTTAGTCATTGTCCAGGTCTCAGATGCATAGCAAGGTATCTGAAAGACTGTGGCCGGAATCACACATACCTTAGTCCTCAAACTGACATCATTACTCCTCAGTCATTTGAAGCAGTCCCTGACTGCACAGACTTAACACAGTGCAATGCGTGTCCTGATTTCCTGACTGCTGGTACCAAAGGTGTGGTAGTGGATCCAGGTAAGATGAAATCATTGACATCTTTGATCTTTTCTCCATCTATTGTGATGTTGCCTGTTGATCCAGTGGTGAGAATTTTTGTTTTGTTGACATTGAGATGCCGTCTGTATTGGAGGCTGTATTCCTCTGCAACAAATGCTTCAAGTCCTCCTAACTTTGAGCAAGCAAGGTTCTGTCATATGCATAACACAGGTTATTGATGAACCTTCCTTCGATCCTGATCTACATTCTTCTTGACAGAGTCCATCTTCCTGAATAATTTGCTCACCATACAGAATGAATAGGTATGGAGAGAGAATACAATCCTGATGCACCCCCTTCCTAATTTTAAAACATGTAGTGTTCTCTTGCTCTGTTCACACAGTAGGCTCCTGGTCTAGGCATAAGTTTTGCATGAGCACAGTTAAGTGCTCTGGGACTCCTATTCTTCTCGGTTGTAGCTATGACTGGTTACGTTCCACACAGTCAAACTGCATAGTCAATAAAGTGTAAATAGACTTGATTCTGGTATTCTCTACTTTCATCCAGGATCCATCTGACATCAGCAATGATATCTCTGGTGCCACGGCCTCTTCTAAATCCTGCTTGAACTTCTGGCAGTTCCCTATGTCTGTACTATTCTAGCCGTTTTTGAGTGATCTTCAGCAGTATTTTCTTTGCATGTGATATTAATTACATTCAGTAGTTTCCACATTTTGTTGGATCACCTTTCTTGGAAATGGGAACAAATATGGACCTCTTCCAAACCATTGGCAAGAAAGCTGTCCTCCAAATTTCTTGGCATAGACTGGAAGGTGCATTCAGATGTACATCTGTTAGTTGAAACATGTCAATCAATATCTCATTGATACTGAAGGGAAAAAAAAGTTCAAAGATAGACAACAGCAAAGAATTTAATTTTTAAAAAAATTATTTTATTTTATTATTTTGTGTGTGTACCGTCAAATCAGATCTGACTGGTGCAGGAGGAGATTGTCCCTCCTTCTCCAGCAGAGCATCTGGTGGATTTTGAACCATGCACCTCTGGGATTGCAGTGCAGCTTCTTGCCACTAGGCCACCAGAGCTCCCTAGGATTTAATTTTTTTTAACAGTCATCACTTTATTGATCCTCATCAAATTTCAGGAAATGCCCTTCTCTAAAGTCTCAACTCCGCCCAGTGAATTCTTTCCATCTCTAAACAGAAATCAGGAGTGAAAAGACAGGAAATCTCTCTTCATTTATTAGACATTATATGCTTTTAATAGTTCAGTACTTGTAATACTTAATAATCAAGAGTAAATTAATAAGCTAATATTTAAAAATGTATACTTTAAAAGTATAAAGTATATAAATGATCAGGTAAGCTTGTGAACTGACTCAGATACCTAAATTAGGATATATAAGTGTCCACCTAAATTTCCTATCTTTTAGTATTTTTTACAGCATATTTCCTTAAGGTTGCTTAATGTACAATTTCTCATAGGTCATTTTGGAAGTCCTTTATTGTAAAGATAATTCTTTTGTCTGATGGCAAACAGCAGCCACGCTGTCAGTGATTATTCGGGACCTCCACGTTGGATAAACTCCATTTCTTCTAGAGACATAAGTTTCCTTCTGTATTTCTGAGGTAATGTTTTTAGTATTTCCACAGTGTCCGGTGGCCCCTGATGCATCAGCAGGTCTGGTGATTTACTTCCCTTCGAATGCTGTGACATTGCAGAGGAGTGCGATGGGATTCCTGCTGATCTCAGAGCTTCTGATACATTGAGTTTAGGGTTGTCAGTTCTATCAGGGAACCTTATTAACGGAGTATGTGGCTTGACCACCTGAACAACCCTGTTGGCGGATGCCATTTTGCTGCCCATCATGACCCCCTGAGTAGGGGCAGCTTCCGGGGTGAGCTGCAGTGAAAAACTCGAGCTGCCGACTAGAATTTAATTTTTAAGGTATGCATATGAACTGCTGTCTTTTCCATTTCTTTAAAAAAATTGTAGTAAAAGACATTTAAAAGTTTCTGTGTTAACCATTTTTAAGTATCCGTTTCATGGCATTAGTTCTCGTCATGGTGGTGTTTATTGTGACCCATTTAAGTCTGTCTTTGACCTGCTGTACATCAGAGGATAAGTTACTTGGCTCTTCAGAACAGAGTCCAGCCCCAATAAAACCCATCATGTGTGCAAAGTGCTCACACCTTGCAGATAGTTAGGTGAAGAAAGGCTGAAAGCAGTTCTTCCAGCAGTGTTGTTGTGTGCTGTCAAGTCGCATGCGACCCATAACGACCCTGTGTACAGTAGCCCTGACCCAGACCTGTCCTGTGCCAGTCTCACTAAGTCCAACACACCAACCTCATTGCCCCAGTTACTGTATCAATCCATCTCATTCGTCTTCTTCCTCTCTTGTGCTGTCCCTCCACTCTTCTGAGCATAGTGTCTTTCTCCAAGGACTGGTCTCTCCTCGCCATGTGCCCCAAGTATGGGATTCAGAGCATCAAAATCCTAGCCTCCAAGGAGAAACTTGGTTTCACTCTCTCCAAGATGGACCTATTTATTTTCTTTTGTCACTGATATGTTCAAGACTCTTATCCAGCACCACAATTCAAAGGCATTGATGCTTCCTCTGTCATCCTTAGTCATTGTCCAGCCTTTGGTGTTAGATGTATCTAAATGAAAGGGGCTACCATTCTTGTGTGCTATCGAGTTGCCTGTTACAGCAGTCCTGTGTACAATAGCTCTGAACCATGCCCTATGTTGAGCCGATCTCACTGACTGACACACCAAATCCTATTGCCTCAGTTACTGTATCACTTCATCTCATCTGAGATATTTCTGTCCTGTTCTGTCCCTCTGTCCTTCTGAGCATGATGTCCTTCCCTAAGGACTGGTCCCTCCTGGCCACATGCCCAAAATATGTGAGACAGAGCTTTAAAATCCTTGCCTCTATGGAGAAACTTGGTTTCACCGTCTCCAGGACAGACCTATTTGTTCTCCTGGTGGTTCATAATATGTTGTTTGGGGTTTTTTTAAAATAAAATTTTTATTTTATGCTGGTTTACTTACAAAGTTTATATACATTGTTTTTCACACTGAATCTTTCCCATTTCCTTTACCCATACCTCCCTCATCCCATCAAATTCTGGGACCCTATGATTACCCTCAACCCTGCCCATCCTGACCCCTCTGCTCCTCCCCTCCCCTTCTTGGATCCTCATACATGTTGTAGAAGTTATCTTTCTATTTCTACTGATGGTCTTATACAGTAGTTGTCCTTATAGGACTGAGTTAGTTCACTTAGCATAATGCTCTCCAGACTCTCAAGTTAGGTGGTAATTTTCAAAATCATTGTTCTTGCATGCTGTTCAGTATTCCGTTGTGTGAATATATCATAATTTCTCAGTCCATTCTACTGTGGTTGAACATTTGAGCTGTTTTCATGTTCTTGCTATGGTGAATAACAGTGCTATGAACATTGGTGTCCAAATCTCTATTTCTGCCTCAGTTCTAATTTCCTTGGGGTATGTTCCAAGCAGTGGAATAGGTGGGTCATACAGAATTTCTATGCTCAGCTTTTTGAGGAACCAGCACACTGCCTTCCAGAATAGTTGTACCATTTTACAATCCTACCAATAGTGTGTAAGTGTTCCTATCTCTCTATATCCTCTCCAAGATTTCTTACTTGCTGTCCTGTTAAACTTTGCCACTGCTATTGGAGTGAGAAGAATGGAAATCCCAGAATACTTGATCGTGCTAATGCAAAACCTATACTTGGACCAGGAGGTAGCCATCAGAACAGAGTAAGGAAATACTGCATGGCTCAGAATTGGAAAGGGTGTATGCCAGGGATGTGTCCTATCTCCATACCTTTTCAGCTATTTACAGAACACATTATCTGGGAGGCGGGGCTGTATGAGCAGGAGTGTGGTATCAGGATTGGTGGAAGATTCATCAACAACCTGCGTAATTCAGATGACACAATCCTGCTAGCTGAAACTGAGGAGGACCTGAAGCACTTGTTGCAGAAGGTCAAGGACTGCAGCCTTCAATATGGATTGAGACTCATTATCAAAAAGGCAAAGATTCTCACCACTGGGCCAATTGACAGCATCAGTATGGATGGTGAAGAGATTGAGATTGTTAACAACTTTAGATTGCTTGGCTCCACAGTCAACACTCTTGGCTCCAGCAGCCAGGAAATTAAGATTTACTGAGATGGAAACTCTGCTGTTAGGGACCTCTTCAAAGTACTGAAGAGCAATGGTGTCACTCTGGAGACTAAGGTGTGCCTGATACAGGCCATGGTCTTTGCAATCACTTGCTATGTATCAGAGAGCTGAACAATGACTAGGGATGGTAGAAGGAGAATTGATGCCTTTGAGCTGTGGTGTTAGAGAATAGTATTGAATATATCATGGACTGATAAGACAACGAACAGGTTTATCCTGGAGAGGGCTAAACCAGGCTGCTCCTTAGAGGCAAAGATTCTGAAGCTTCATCAGACATACTTCGGACATGTTGCAAGGAGGAACCAGTCTTGGGAGAAGGATGTCATGCTTGGGAGGACAGAGGGACGGCGCAGGAGAGGAAGACCCTCTATGAGGTGGATTCATTCAGTAACTGGGATAATGGGCGTGGGTGTGTCAGAGACAGTGAGATTGGCACAGGATAGAGCAGGATTTAGGGCTCTTGTACAGAGTCGCAGGCACTCGACGGCATATAACAACAACAACAGCTGGGGTGAGTTGCCATCTCATTGCGGTTTTTGATGGTTTATAATGTGTTGAATACTCTTCTCCAGCACCAGAACTCAAAGGCATCAATTCTTCTTCTGTCATCCTTAGTAGTTGTCCAGCTCTCTGATACCTAACAAATAATTGCGAAGACCATGGCCTGGATTAGGAGTGCCTTTGTCTCTAAATGGGCATCCTTACTCTTTAGCACTTTGGAGAGGTCTCAGATAGCAGATTTCCCCAATGCAATTTGTCTTTTGATTTCCTGACTGTTGGTGCCAAGAGTGTTAATTGTGTAGTTGAGTAAGCTGAACTTGTTAACAACCTCAATATCTTCTCCATCATGATTCTGCCAGTTGGCCTTGTGGTGAGAATCTTTGTCTTTTTGATGTTGAGGTTCAATCTGTATTGAAGACTAGTCCTTGACCTTCTGCAGCAAATGCTTCAGGTCCTCCTCAGTTTCAGCAAGCAAGGTTGTGTCATTTCCATAAGGTTGTTGATGCTAAATCCAGTCAGCTTACACACAGTTGTGAAGGAAGTAAAAAAAAAAACCCTCAAATAGTTTATACTTGGCTTTAAACTAAAACAAGAGAATCTACCCACCAGAATCCAATTGCTTCACACATGAGCCTCCAAACTGGAGATTTAGTTAGGGCCCAACCAAGTTTTAAACACAAAGGCCTGCCCACCTATAGGCTGGAAATCTTTTGTTTAAGTCAGTCAGGATGGGTGGGCAGGCCTTTGTATTTAAAATTCCACCGGGCCCCCTGGCCGTGTTGCTTGTGTTTAGGGTGCACATTCTCCTCAGTGGTCAAGCACTGGTCTGTTAGTTTGCTATACAGGGATAGGTAACTTGGATTGTTGTGATGCTGAATGCGCTACCACTGCTTTGTCCAGTGCCGTAAAGGTCACCCATGGTGGACAGTGTTTGTTGGAGCTCCCAGATTAGGACAGGCTTGGAAGCAGGATTGGCATCTACTTCCTAAAAAACATGCCTTTGGAAACTTTGAAAATTAGGGAAATGGCGATATATATAGAACAGGGTTCAGATTTTTTTTCATAGAGTCACTGTGATTTGTGCTCAACTCGACGGTATTTAACAACAAAAACAACAAGGCTGTTGATGAATTTTCCTCCAGTCCTGATGCCACACCCTTCATAAAAATCCAGCCTCTCATGTGATTTATTCCACATACAGATTAAAAAGGTATGGAGACAGGGCACATCCCTGATGCATTCCCTTCCTAGTTTTGAACCATGCAGTGTTTCCTTGTTCTGTTCTGATAGCTGCCTCTTGGTCTAAGTATAGGTTTTGCATGAGCACAATCAAGTGTCCTGGGATTCTTACTCTTTTCAGAGTCAGCCACAGTTTGTTGTGATCCACACAGTCAACTACTGCAGTGGGCTTCTGTGCGTTAGGAAGTGTGAGGATGGTGCAGAATAGAACAAGGCTCAGGTCTTCTGTTCATTGGTTGCTGTGAGTTGTGTTGGACTCAACAGCACCTGACAACAGCAACACACAGTCATGTACCTTAGTGTGGTCAATGAATCACAGATGAACATTCCTCTGGTACTCAGCCAAGATCCATGTGACATTGGTGATAATGTCTCTAATGCCATGGCTGCTTCTAAACCCTGCTTGTATTTCTGGTAGTTCTCTGTTAATGTACTATTGCAGTTGTTTTTGGACAATCTTCAGCAGGATTTTGCTTGTGTCTGATGTTAGTGATATTGTTGGATAATTTTCACCCTTTGTTGAATCACTTTTTTTTTAAAATAGGAATAAATATGGATCTCTTCCAGTCAATTGGTGAGGTAGTTGTCCTTTGAGATTTTTTGGCACAAGCTGGTGAGCAGGTCGAGGGCAGTGTCTGCTTTTTGAAATATGGCAGTTCATATTACTTCAGCTCCTGGGGTCTTGTTTTTTTCCAGTTTCTTCAAAGCAGCTTGAACATCCTCCTTCATCACCACATATATTGTTTCTTGAGATTCTCTCGTGTCAGCCAATTTTGGTGTTGGTTGTTTTTTTCTTCTTTTTGGTACAGTGACTATGTCCTCCTTCCATCTTCTTTTAATGGTTCGTGGATCATTGAATATTTTTCCCATAGCATCCTATACCTCAGTTAGATACTAAGGATGTGATAATGAACTTGATTCCTTTTTTAAAAAATACTAATTTTGTTGTTAAGAATAAATATAGCACCTATACGATCAGGAAAGAGCTAACTAGGTGAAGGGGACCTTCTAAGAATCAAATCCCTATGCACAAAAAATCTTCTCCCACAGGGTAAAAAGGGAAGCCACAGACTGGGAGAAAAAAATTTGGTAGTGACATATCTGATAAGAGACTCATATCTAAAATTTATAGACTACTCCCATACCTTAACAAGATAGAGGTAAACAACCCAGTTGCAGAGTGGACACAGGGTATGAATAGACACTTCACCAAAGAAGACATTGAGATGGTGAACAAATGCATGAAGAAATATTCAAAATCCCTAGCTCTCAGTGAGATGTCAAATAAAAACGGCTATGAGATATCTTACCTCAGCAACAATAGCAAAGTTGTAGAGCTGCAAGCAACAAATGCTGGCGAGCTTGTGGAGAGATTGGAACCCTTACGCGCTGCTGGTAGGGATGTAAAATGGTTCAACCACTATGAAAAAATTGGAAATAGAAATACCATTTGCTCCTCCAGTTGTACTGCTGTAAATATACCCTGAAGAAACCAGAACTGCCATCCAGACAAATGTATGCACACCTATTTATTGCTGAGTTATTCACAGTAGCAGAGAGAGGGAAGTAATTGAAATGCCCATCAATAAATGAATGGATGGATAGAAAAACAATGATATATCCACACAATGGAAGACTATCCATCACAGGAAAAAAAAAAGAACTTGTAAACGATTTCACAGTGTTGGTGACCCAGGAAGACACCATGCGGAGTGAAATGTCTCAGTCTCAGAAGCGTAAGTACTGATCCTTTTCCGGTTCACGAGCATGACGATTGGGTATTCAGGCTTTTGCTCTATCATGTGCCTCCTTTAAACCTTGTTACTTCACTTCAGCACATTACCCATCTGACATTAAAAAAAAAAGAGAGAGGACAAATACAGAATAACACCATTGTTATGAAGCAGGATTGACATGGGTCCTGGGAGGAGAATAGGGAAAGAGTGGCTAGTTAATGAACACTATATTGGAACAGATGAGAGAAAAAAACTGTTTAAAAGGAATATTGTTGTTGTTATGTGCCGTTGAGTTGCCTGCAACTCATAGAGACCCTATGTACAACAGCACTAAACCCTGCTCTATCCTGTGCCAATCTTATTGTCTCTGACAAGTCTATTCCCATTAGCCTAGTCACTGAATCAATCCATCTCATCAAGGATCTTCCTCTCTTGTGCTGTCCCTCCACTCTCCCAGGCACGATGTCCCACTCCAAGGACTGATTCCGCCTTGCAACATGTCCGAAGTATGTCAGACGAAGCTTCAGAATCCTTGCCTCCAAGGAACAGCCTGGGCTCACCCTCTCTAGGATGAACCTATTCTCCTAGTAGTCCTTGGTATATTCAGTACTCTTCTCCAGAACCACAGCTTAACAGGCATCAGTTCTCCTTCTATCATCACTAGTAATTGTCCAGCGTTTTGATGCATAGCAATTAATTGCAAACATTATGGCCTGGATCAGGTGCACTTTAGTCTCCAGAATAACATCGTTGCTCTTCAGTACTTTGGAGAGGTCCCTGACAGCAGACTTTCCCAATGCAATTCTTTTAATTTTCTGGCTGCTGGTACCAAAAGCGTTGATTGTGGAGCCAAGCAAACTAAAGCTGTTAATAATCTCAATCTCTTTAACATTTATCATGATGCTGCCATTTGGCCCAGTGGTGAGAATCTTTGTTTTCTTGATGTTAAGCTTCAGTCCGTATTGAAGTTTGCAGTTTTTGACCTTCTGTGGCAAGTGCTTCAGGTCCTCCTCTGTTTCAGCAAGCAGGGTTGTGTCATTTGCATAACGCAGATTGTTAAACATTTTCTGTAGGACAATGGTCCAGAATAAGAGGTACATTGCAAAAAGGACTGGAGGAAGGGGAGGAGAGAGGGAGAGGAAGGCAAATGTGCAACAATGAATATATGAAATAGAATTTTTCTGTAAACTTTTGTTAAATTTACAATTCAAATAAAATTTTAAACAAAGAATACAGATAGCAAATCTTTTTTTATTCTTTTTAAAAAAATTTATTATTTCAATGAAAATTTACAGAAAATTTGCTAATTTTAAACCATGCAGGATCTGTTTAAGAAATTGTCTTTTCTGTATTTAAGCTCTTTGTTGTTGTTTCTATGTGCTATCTAGTCACTCGAGAGTTTTACTTTTTATTTTTTTTTAACTACAGTTTTTACATATACTGTTTAGTGACATTGATGATAGTCTTTGACTTGTATAAACATTGTCACCCTGTTTTTCTGAGTTTTTCCTCCCTATTCATAGACAGTCACTGCTTCCTAAGATTTTCTCTAATCTTCTGAGCTGCATTGTCCTTCGGATCACATAGAAATATTCCTTGCTCCCTGTTGTCAGATTGAGACTGGCTCACAGTGACTGTTCTTTGGCTTCTTAAGCTGTAAATGTTTTTGGAAGAAGGTGATCCATCTTCCTTCCATGGAGCTGCTGGTGGCGTTAAAGCCTTTAGGTTAACAGCTCAACGTGCAATATCCTATGTCACCAGGACTCCTTAAAGATAGTTCTTAAATTGTCTTCATCGTGTCTTTGTTATCTAATACTACTATGACAGAAATGCCACAGATGTGTGACTTTTTCAATTCTACATTTACTCTCTCACGGTTTAAGAGACTGATGTTGTTGAGGTACTGTTGAGTAGATTCTGTCTGATGGTGATCCTTTTTAGAACAGAAAGAAAAACTGCATGGTGGAGCGCCATACCCACAGAGGCTGTTGGGATCAAGGCTGTTGATGGAGCTGTTATATCAGCCCCACTCACTGGGACTCTACCTCTTTTTCATTCACTTTGCCAAACCTAGGCTTATTATTTAGTGTAACAGGTCTTCCGTGTCTGTGGGTTAGTCTTGCCATCCTCATTTTCCCCCATCCTCATTTTTAAGAAGCATTCTCACTGTTTCTTCTAATATCTGCTAGCTCTTCTGATAGTCCAGGATATGTTCTGTATTCCTTTCAAATACCATAACGAAAAGGCATCTATCATCGTTCTTCTTTATTAATTGACCAACTCTTTCATGCATATGAGGTGATTGAAAATACTCTCTTGGATTATTCATATCTTGATCTGTAAAGTGACATTCTTGCTTTTTAACATTTTTCAAGAGGTCTTTTACATCATATTTGGCCATTGAAATATATAATTTGATTTCTTGCTTGCTGATTCCTTGGGTGTTGATTGTGGATTCAAGAAAAAGGCAATCTTTGATAGGGTCAGTCTTGCCTCAGTTTCTAGTGCTTTGGTCATTGATGCAGTTGTGTAAGGATGCAGTTTTATGTCGTGGTATAATCCAAGCTCGAGGCTGCATTTATCTCCAACAAGCACTGTGTGATTGTACTGTCTGACTGGGAATGGTTGTAAGAGATCCTTCTTTCATTTTTAATGCCACTTTCTTTTGTAAATAGTCATATTTTCTGGATTATTTGCTCAGTACACAGATTAAATAAGTGAAAGGTTACAACCCTGATACACCCCTTTGCTAATTTTAAACCGTGCAGGATCTGTTTAAAAAATTGTCTGTTCTGTATTTAAGCTCTTTGTTGTTGTTTCTATGTGCCATCTAGTCACTCGAGACTCATAGTGACCCTATGTACAAGAGCCCTAAACCCTGCTCTATCCTGTGCCCACCTCACCATCTCTGACACACTCACTCCCACCACCCCAA
>NW_006399814.1:704738-711619 GCF_000299155.1 Elephantulus edwardii | reverse complement strand
ATGCTGCCAGTTGGCCCAGTGGTGAGAATCTTTGTTTTCTTGATGTTGAGCTTCAATCCGTATGGAAGGCTGCAGTCCTTGACCTTCTACAGCAAGTGTTTCAGGTCCTCCTCAGTTTCAGGAAGCAGGATTGTGTCACCTGCATAATGCAGGTTATTGATGACTCTTCCACGAATCCTGATGCCACATTCTTCCTCGTACAGCCCAGGATCACGGATGATCTGTTCTGCATACAGATTGTAAAGGTACAGGGTCAGAATACATCCCTAACGGACCCCCGTCTTGATTTTGAACCATGTAGTGTCTCTTTGCTCTGTTCTGACGACTGCCTTTTGTTCCAAGTATAGGTTTCGCATAAGCACAATCAAATGTTCTGGGATTCCCATTCTTCTCAGAGTCAGCCAGAGCTTGTTGTGATCCACACAGTGAAAAGCCTTTGCACAGTCAATGAAGCATGGATAGACATTCCTGTGGTGTTCTCTGCTTTCTGCCAAGATCCATCTAACATTAGCTATAATACCCCTAGTACCACGATCTCTTCTAAATCCAGCCTGCATATCTGTCAGTTCTTTGTTGACATATTACTCCAAACATTTTTGGATAATTTTCAGCAGAATCTTGTTTGCATGTGATATTAATGATATTGTTTGATAATTTCCGCACTCTGTTGGGTCACCTTTCTTTGGAATGCGAGGTTAATTAAGTGTTCTGAAATTCCTGATCTTCACAATGTTATTTGTTATTATGAGCCACACAAAGTCAAATACATGTGCATATTCAGTAAAACACAGGTAAACTTTCTGGTATTTTTTAATCCTTTAAGCCAAGATCCAGCAATATTTTCCTTTTCCTTATCTTTCTGAATCCAACTTGTATTTCTAGCAATTGCTAGTTGATGTTATGCTTCAACCATTGAATTATCTTCATGTTGTTGTTGTTGTTATGTGCCATTGAGTCGCTTGCGACTCATAGTGACTCTATGTACAACAGCCCGAAATCCTGCTCTATCCTGTGTCAATCGCACTGCCTCTGACACACCCATCCCTATTACCCCAGTCACTGAATCAGTCCACCTCATAGAGAGTCTTCCCCTCCTGCGTGGTCCCTTCACCCTCCCAAGCATGATGTCCCTCTCCAAGGACCTGTCCCTCCTTACAACATGTCCAAAGTATGTCAGACGAAGCCCCAGAATCCTTGCCTCCGAGGAGCAGCCTGGTTTAACCCTCTCTAGGATGAATCTGTTTGTTTTCTTGGCAGTCCATGGTACACTCAATACTCTTCTCCAGCACCACAGCTCAAAGGCATCAATTCTCCTTCTATCCTCCTTGGTCATTGTCCAACTCTCTGATGCATAACAAGTGATTGCAAAGACCATGGCCTGTATCAGATGCACCTCAGTCTCCAGAGAGACACCAGAGGTCCCTAACAGCAGACTTCATAGAAACTAGAATTCTGAATCTTGCGTAACACCTCCAGCAGAAGGCATGCTCTTTCTTTGCTGACCCTGGAGAAACGTTCTTACCTCCTTTCAACATCTGTCTGTCTGGCTTCCTCAAAGATCCCCATGATGGTGCTATTAGTCTTCCCTGGGTTTTGGGCTTCTCAACAGAGGTGCCCTGGCTTCAGAGGGTGCACTTAACTCCCACCTCTGCTCTCTTTGTGATACCTAGGTCTCTCTCTTTTGGTCTTCTTTTCTCTCCTCTTATCTTTTGTAAGGTAGCAAGTGATGTAGGCTATTCTCCAGGTAAAGTGCTTTTCCATCAGATCAAGGCATGTCATTGATAAAACCTATCCTCATTCTCAGAAGCCTAACTTGAAGCAGTCTCTGAGGTTTCAGAGTATTGTCAAATATGACCCAGCCTCATTGCCATGTATTTTTTCAAGATGCAGTTCAATACCTTACAGTGTTCAAGGGAGACTTTTTTTTGCCAGTTAAATGGACTTCTTGTTTGTAAGCACACTTTGGGAACTTTTTGTGGTTCAGAGATTATTTCAGGACAGAAGTTTCAGTGATTCATCCAGAATGTCTGCAGTCCAGGGGGTGTTGAAATTCTGTTCTACATTTCCCTCTTTTCATCAGAAGATCTTTAAAAACTTTGATTGGAATGAGTGAACATGGTTTCTTCTGAGCTCTTTATCTCGGTAAGAAGAAAGATAACTCTCTAAAGATTAAAAGGAAATGAAAATCTAAGCAAAGTTGTTTTGTCTCTTCAAATTGGAACTGACTCATAGCTGACCTTCCAGCAAGTTTTTAGAGGCACAGGAAGAGATTGCCCATATTTCTGCCTTGGAGTAGTTGGTGGATTGAAACCACAGCCTTTGGGCTGGCAGTGAAACTCTTGACCACTAAGCCACCAGAGAATACTAACCTAGTGTGAAAGTTACTGGGGCCAAAACCTAACAGCAATACTGAGCCAAAGGTCAGTATGTCTCAGATGTATGGTACAGCACAGGTGCTGGCCCACTGTAATAGCCATCTAAAACCAGGCCCCAGAAATGACTCAGGTGGCCCCAGATTCATAAGCACTTCTTTGCACATTGCTAAAGAAAATGTAAATCCTCTTTCAGAGTAAAACATTGTTGTTATTCTTTGTTAGTGTTTCTGTGGATTAAATTTAAGCAAAACTGCGTTTCAGTCCGAACTGTACTACATATGTATATAAGGAAACTAGCCATTATGTGGAAGAGTCATTAGAAACAGCTAACAGATTAAATACCCCAGGCCTGTAGATTCAAAATGCTTAGATGTTGTTTATATAGTAATGATGTATGACATGTTTGACAGACTCATTGCTGTCATGTTGTAATACTTCATAGTTGACCCTCCCTTGGGTTTTTAGAGGCAGTAAATCACATAGGAGGAGATTTCCCATCTTTTTCCTTCAGAACTGCTGGTGGATGCAAATCACTTTGCAGTTACCACTTTGAGTTAGCAGTGCAGCTTCTGTGGGCTACTCCACCAGAGCTCTCTTTAGGAAATACAAGAATTGTTGTTGTTGTTGTTGTTATGTGCTGTCAAGTCACCTCTAACTCCTAGTGACTGTAATGTACAACAGCTGTGAACCCTGCTCTATCCTGAGCCAACCTTATTGTCTCTGACACATCTCCCCCTTTACCCGAGTCACTGAGTATCGAGGGTCTTCCTCTCTTGTTCTGTCCCTGTACCCTCCCAAGCATGATGTCCTTCTCCAAGGACTGATTCTGCCTTGCCACATGCCTGCAGCATATCAGACAAAGCTTTAGAATCCTTGCCTCCCAGGAGCAGCCTGGTTTCAACCTCTCCTGGATGAACCTGTTTGTTCTCTTAGCAGTCCATTGTATATTCAGTACTCTTCTCCAGGACCACATCTCAAAGGCATCAATTTTCCTTCTGTCATCCCTAGTAATTGTTCAGCTTTAATTGCGAAGATCATGGCCTGGACCTTAGTCTCTAGGCTGACAACGTTGTTCTTCGTTACTCTTGAAATGTTCCTGACAGCAGACTTTCCCAATACAATTAGTCTTTTGATTTCCTGGCTGCTGGTACTAAGTGTGTTGATTGTGGAGCCAAGCAAACTAAAACTGTCAACAATCTCAGTCATATCACCATCTATCAAAATGCTGCCAATCACCCAGTGCTGAGTTAATACCGAAGCCAAACGGTGAAAATGATCAAATAGAATTTTTAGAAGTGGAAAAACAAAACCAAACGAAATAGAAATTAAAACCTCAGCATGGGAATTAAACCCTAAATTTGACTGAAGAGATAATTAAAAAAAAAATCTATGTATTGGAATAAATTACTCAAACTTTAGCACTGAGAGAAGCTAAAAAGAGGCTATGAGAAATTGGAGGAGGTTGAATGAAAAGTCTGGTAAATGTACAGTTGAAATACTGAGAGGAAAATATGGAGGATATATGGGCGAGATGTGTTAGGTAGACTATTAATAGCTTGGGACTTTCCAGAAACTTCTAAAAGATGTAATAAGCCTATAGATTTATGTACCAAGTGGTGTGAATAAAAAGAAACCAGTCCATACATTGATATTGTAGAAATGTTTTGAGGAGTCATCCTTGTTCTTTATGTTTGTGTAGTATTGCAGCATATACATGCAACTACACTATTTTGTTTACCCATGATGGCCACTTAGGAAATTTCCATAGGTTTGTTATTGCAAGTAATGCTGCAGTCAATGTAAGTGTGCATGTCTCGTTTTTCTCCATTTCTTCATTTGGATCTCTGTGTATATATCCAGGAGTGGGATTGCTGGATCATAGATATTTCATCATCCTTGGGGGAAAAAAGAGGAAGAGCCTCAGTAAGAGGGGGTGACACAGTGACTGTACAAATGACTGTGCAAATGGACTCAAAAAGTGATGAGTGTCAAGACGGTGCAGGGCGAGATAGTCTTTTTCTTCTGTTGTACCATGGTCACTGTGAATCAGGACTGACCTAGTATGAATTATGTGTTTCTGGATGTTTTGAGGATGTGCCATCATTTTTATCTTAGTGATTTTACCATTTTATAATTTCACCAGCAGTGGATCAATGTTCCAGTCTTCCCTTGTCTTCTCTGATATTCCTTGTTTTCTCTGTACGTGTGTGCTAATTTTAATCAGTGTTGTTTTTGAGATGGTATTTTTTAGTCTTGATTTATAGCTCTTTTGTGACTGTTGTGTTGTTAAGTGCTAGGGGGGAGGGAAGTCATGGGCGACTCATAGTGGACCCTATGAACGAAAGTCCTCAACACTTTTTTTTATGACTAGTGGTTGAAATTATTGAACAATGTAATTAATAACACATGTAAATAAAATTTTGCTAACAGTTATTTAAAAATGATAAGACTGGTAGGAATATCAGCCAGGAACTTCCAAAGATTCAAGCTGAATTCAGAAGAGGCTATGGAACCAGGAATATCATTGCTGGTGTAAGATGGGTCTTGACTGAAAATAGTGAGTACTAGGAAGATGTTAATTGACATTTTATTGACTATGAAAAGGCATTTGACTGTGTGAATCATAACAAGTAATGGATAGCTTAGAAAAGAATGAGAATCCCAGAATTGTGTGAAACCTATGCTTACACCACAAAGCGGCTATGGGGCCTTTCTGGCCCTGGCCACCCCAGAGGGGGGAGCTGCCCATGTCTGCCCACCTGTAGTGGATGGTGGTGTGTAACTGCTCCAGCATCCTGGTCAAGAACAACAAGCAGACCTGCAGCTCTGAGATATAACCTCAGAGCCCGCAACTCCTTGTGCTACTGCAGGCTTGTCCACCACAAGACCGTGGGCCTGGAGCTGACTGCCGGCAGAGGGGTGGGGTGGGACTGAAGGAGATCAGGCTGGAGGAAGCCAGCCTCCGCCTACATGTGGACCACCATTCACCCAGGCCCAGCCACTCGCAGTGCCATCCTACACATGATCCACAAGAAAAGTACTGGCCCGACCTATGCATGGCTGCCATCTGCAGGACCAGCGCCATCCTGCGCAGGCAGAAGCCCACGAAGGTAAAGAGGATGCGGACCATCCCACCAAGAGCTCCTGAGCACCTGCCACCCCAGCAAGAAAGGCCACTTGTCTCCACCAAAGAAAAACAAAATAAAACAGAAAAACAATTGTCTGAATAGGACAGGGGGATACTGCATGCTTTAAAGTCAGGAAAGGTGTGTGTCAGGCTTGTATCCTTCTTTCCATACCTATCCAGTTTCAATTCTGAGCAAATCATTTGAGAATTTGGACTCTATGAAGGAGAATGTGGCATCAGGATTGGAGGAAGACTCATCACAACCTATGTTATGCAGATGACACAGCCTTGCTTTAAGCCAAGAGGACTTGAAACACTGTAGAAGATCAGACTACAACCTTCAAATGTTTTACATCTCAACATGATGAAAACAAAAAGTCCTTACCTCTAGAACAGTAGATATCATCATGATAGATGGAGAAAATACTGAAGTTCTCAAAAGATTTTCTTTCACTTGGATCCACAAGTAACACCCATGGTAACACCAGTCAAGAAATCAAGAGATGTGTTGCACTGAAGAAGTCTGGTATCAAGGACCTCTTAAAGGGATAAAGAGCAAAGATGTAATTTTAAAGACTATGGTGTGCCTGATGCAGGCCACGGCATTTCCAATTGTTTCCCATGCATCTACAAGTTGAAAAATAAATAGGAAGACCAAATAAAACTCAGTATCTTTGAACTATGGAGTTGGCTAAGAGTATTGACTGTACCATGAACTGCCAAAAGAACAAATAAATCTGTCTTAGAGGACGTGTAACCAGGGTACTCCTTAGAATAAGGATAGTGAAATTTCATCTACTATACTTTGGGGATATTGTCAGGAGGGCTGCCTTGGGAAAAGACATTGTGCTGAGAAAGACAGTGGGTCAGTGAAAGAGAAGATGGTCCTCAGTGAGATAGATTGACACAATGACTATAACAGTGGGTCATTTAGAGATGTGAAGGTAGCACAGAATAGGGCAAGATGAGAGGAGGAGTGGAGGAGACTCGATGGCATGAACAGTGGTTAGAGGCTCCACAGATATTTTTTTAATTGCTATCTTAATGAAAGTTTACAGAAAACTTGGATTTCCATTTATTCATTGTTGCACATTTTTCTCCCTACCCACCGTCCAGTTCACTTTTCTTTTTAAAAAGATTCTTTCATTGTACAATTTCCTCCCTCCACCTGACCCCCCAGTGCACTTTGCTATGCACCCCTTATATTGGACTGTTGTCATGTAAATACTACCTAATAATTTTTTTTCTTTTTAGACAGTTCTTTACCTCATCTATTTGAATGCAGTGTGCATTATTTTTTTTTCTTCTAATTATATTTTATTAATTTTCATAAACATTTACAGAGATTTTGGGCTTCCACTCATTCATTGTTGCACTAT
>NW_006399814.1:695152-698183 GCF_000299155.1 Elephantulus edwardii | reverse complement strand
CGGCAGCGCAGTGTGCATTATTTATCTCCTCTTTTCTTAGGTTGCTTCCATCTCTTTGCTATTGTGAACAAGGCAGTGATAAACATGGGTGTGCATATATCTGTTTGATGGCAGCTCTGGTTTCTTTAGGGTATATTCCCAGTAGTACAATTGCTGGGTTAAATGGTATTTCTATTTCTAACTTTTTGAGAACGCACCATACTACCTTCTAGAATGGTTGCAACCATTTTACACTCTCACCAACAGTGAATAAGGGTTCCAGTTTCTCCACAGCCACACCTGCAATTGTTGTTAGCACACATATTTTTTCATGTGTTTCTTGGCCTCTTCAGTGTGCTTTTTGGTGAAGTGCCCCTGAATGCCCTTTGCACATTTTTTTCTTTTTATTAAGATGGATTGTTTAACTTTTCGGTGAGTAATTGAAGTTTTCTATATATTTTAGAGATTGTATTATTATAGGATGTATTCTGAAGATTTTCCCCCCATTCTGTAAGTTGACATTTTACTGTTTTGATATGGATGTTTTTGAGCATTTGTATTTAGTTTTTAGGAGGTCTCAGGTGTCTTGTCTAATTTGTTTTCTGTTCGTGCTTTTTTAGTTGTATTTGGCAATCTATGAAAAAAACCCAAACACTCCTAACAGTCCAATAGTTTTGTCTCTGTTAATTTTCCAAGAATTCTCTAGTTTTAGTGTTAGTGAAACAGGTTATAAAACTAGAGTTCTTTTAATGTCTTTACTACTTGCTGTTATTTCCGACGAGGCGGTGAGTTGAGTGACTGTAAATAAGTGAACTGACGTACACACACAGTTTTAATTAAGGAAAAACATGTGAAAAGGTTTATTAAGGTAATGCAAAGAAGGCATGGTTTGTGAGGAAGAGTTCAAGTAAAGAGTGAAGAAAGGAGGTAAAAAAAAAAAAGAAAGGAGGTGAGGCATCCCTGAAAGGCAGGGGTGGACCCAGACCTTAAAGCATGCTGCCAGGAGGAGAGTGAACCTCAGGCGGGCCCTGCTGTTTATTGGCTCCAGTCCTGTGAGGATGCTCATGGCCTAGACTTGTCTAGGAGCCTGTGGGAGTTCTTGGGGTTTAGATCCCTTGCATTCCTAAGGAGGGAGTTCTTCACCTTGATGTATGTGTCATGTGTCATGTGTTTTTTTTTAAATTTCCTTATAGCTTTTTTTTACATTAATTGTTGCACATTTCCCCCCACCCTACAATGTACCCCTTGTTTGAGATTGTTCTCATACATACATGTAATACATAATCATATATATCTTTTTGATGGTTTTTTCCCTCGCCTGCTCTTTTTTTTTAAATTAATTTTAATGAAAGTTTACAGAGATTTAGGGTTTCCATTCATTCATTGTTGTACTCTTCTCCCTGCCCACCCCTCCCCCAACACTTCACTCTTCTCTTTGAAAAGTAAAAGAAAAATTCTTTCATTGTTATACAATCCCTCCTCCCAAGTCCACTCCACTGTGCAGCCTTCATTCTGGACTCCTGTCATGACACTAATACCTAATGATATATTCCTTTTAAAACAGTTCTCTCCCTCATCTGTTTCAATGCGGTATACATTATTTATCCCCTCTTTCTCAGTCTTCCCTCAACCCCAATGTCAGTCCCCTTTTACAACAGTGGCCCTCTGCAATATTTGTCCTTTTGTGACTGAGATATTTCACTCAGCATGATGTCCTCCAGGGTCACCCGTTTTGTATAATATTTCATGAGTTCCTTGTTTTTCAGTGCAGCATAGTATTCCATTGTGTGAGTATACCACAGCTTCTCTATCCATTCGTTTGTTGACGGGCACTTGGGTTGTTTCCAACCCTTTGCTATTGTGAACAGAGTTGCAATAAATATGGGGTATGCATCCCCTCACTTGTTCAAATGCAGTGTTCATTATTTATCCACTCTTTCCTCATTCTCTCCCCACCCGCCGTGTCCTGTTTTGTAATAGCAGTGTTATGCAGTATTTGTCCTTTTGTGACTGAGATATTTCACCCAGGATAATGACCTCCAAATTCTCCCATGTTGTATAATGTTTTACAAGTTCATTGTTTTTTCAGTGTTGGATAATATTCTATTGTGTGAATGTGCCATAGTTTATCTATCCATTTGTTTGTTGATGGGCACTTGGGTTGCTTCCATGTCTTTGCTGTTGTGAATAATGCAGCAATAAACATGGGTGTGCATACATCTGTTTGAGTGTGGCTCTGGTTTCTTTAGGAAATATTCCCAGTAGTGGAATTGCTGGGTGAATGGCATTTCTATGTCCAAGTTTTTGAGAAAGCACAGGCCACCTTTCATAATGGCTGTATCATTTTATATTCTCACTAGCTATGGATAATGGTTCCAGTTTCCCCACAACTTCACGGACATTTGTTGTTTGGATACATCTGTCTTTGACTTGCCTTCTTACTTCCTCTGAGAAAAACTTGCTTTTAATCTTCTTCTATGGGAGTGGATGTTAGATGGATCTTAGCTGAAAGCAGGGAATTCCAGAAGAATGTATATCTTGCTTCATGGATTATGCAAAGGCGTTTGACTGTGTGGATCATAACAAACTGTGGCTGACTCTGAGAGGAATGGGAATCCCAGAACACTTGAGCGTTCTAATGCAAAACCTATACTTGGACCAAGAGGCAGTCGTCAGAACAGAGCAAGGGAACACTGCATGGTTCAAAATTGGAAAAGGTGTAAGCCAGGGATGTGTCCTATCTCCATACCTTTTTAACCTGTATGCAGAACAGATTATCCGAGAGGCTGGGCTCTATGAGGAGAAGTGTGGCATCAGGATTGGTGGAAGATCTATTAACGATCTTCGTTATGCAGATGACACAACCCTGCTTGCTGAAACTGAGGAGGACCTCATGCACTTGCTGCAGAGGGTCAAGGACCATAGCCTTCACTATGGATTGAGGCTCAATGTCAAGAAGACAAAGATTCTCACCAGTGGACCAATTGGCAGTATCAGGATGGATGGTGAAGAGATTGAGATTGTTAACAACTTTAGTTTGCTTGGCTCCACG
>NW_006399814.1:693633-694732 GCF_000299155.1 Elephantulus edwardii | reverse complement strand
ATTCAGTGACTGGGGTAATATGGATGGGTGTGTCAGAGACAGTGCAATTGGCACAGGACAGAGCAGGGTTTAGGGCTGTTGTGCATGGGGTCGCTATGAGTCGCAAGCGACTCGATGGCACATAACAACAACAAACAACATAGGTGATTGTGCCAGTGTACATTATTGTCGTTGTCGTTGATTGCCTTCAAGTCAAGCATGACTCATAGTGACCCTATGAACAAAAGGCTGGAAGCCCCTCTACAACATCGACATTTGTCAAAGTTCATAGAGTTTCTGGAGGCATGTTGTTTAGGAAGTAGATGACACTCCTGCTTCCAAAGTGTGCATTAGTAAATAAACATTTTCTCCACTGTGCTGAAATTTAACCTCTGCCACATGTTGTGTGCCTAGGTTGCTTACTCTCAGAAGCTCTTGCTGTGCATTGAATTACATGTGGGGCTGTTGACTTAAAGCTGACAGTTCGAATCCACCAACTGCTCCTTGGGAGAAAGATGAGGCAGACATCTCCTATTAGGACTTAAAACCTTGGAGACTCAGTAAAGGGTCACCATGAGGCAGAATTGACTTGAAGGCAGTGGGTTTGTTTTCATCCTGGAAAATTCTGTCTTCATACTTGTCTGTTCTTGCCTGGCTCCTGTGAGGCAGAGGTAGAACCAGTGGTGGATACAGGAGCAGGAGGGAGTGGTGGAGGGTCCTGACAAAAGATAAGATCAGCTACAGAGTCAGGCCGTGGTCATATGGCCGTAGTGGTGTAGACTGAAGGTGAGGATATAGTCGAACATGAGGTGGTATAGTTGATGAGAAGGTCAGTTGATGTAGACAGAAGACGAGGTAGTGTAGATGGAAGGTGAAGTGGTGTCAACTGAGGGGGTGTTGGTGTAGTTGAAGATAAGATGATGTAGAGTGAAAATCATGTGGTGTAGTTGAAGATGAAGAGGCATACAATGAAGGTCAGTTGGTGTCAGTAGACTGAAGGTGAGGTGTTGTAGATTAAATGTGATGTGATGTAGACTGAAGGTAGGGTGGTGGAAACATAAGGTGAAGTAGTGTAGACCAAACATGAGATGGTGTAGACCTAAGGTGAGGTGGTGTAGAC
>NW_006399814.1:682202-693264 GCF_000299155.1 Elephantulus edwardii | reverse complement strand
ATAACTGAAGGTGGGTGGTGTAGACTGAAGTTAGGGTGGTGCAGACTGAAGATGAGGTGGTGTAACTGAAGGTGATGTGGTGTAACTGAAGGTGGGATGGTGTAGTCTGAAGGTGAGGTGTAGACTGAAGGTGAGGTGTAGACTGAAGGTGAGGTGTGTAACTGAAGGTGAGGTGTAGACTGAAGGTGAGGTGTGTAACTGAAGGTGAGGTGGTGTAGACTGAAGGTGAGGTGTGTAACTGAAGGTGAGATGGTGTAGACTGAAGGTAATGTGGTGTAACTGAAGGTGGGGTGGTATAACTGAAGGTGGGTGGTGTAGACTGAAGGTGAGGTGTGTGACTGAAGGTGAGGTGGTGTAACTGAAGGTGGATGGCATAGACTGAATGGGATGTGATGTAACTGAAGGTGAGTTGTGTAACTGAAGGTGAGGTGGTGCAGACTGAAGATGAGGTGTGTGAATTGAAGGTGAGGTGGTGTAACGGAAGGTGGGGTGGTGTAGACTGAAGGTAGCATGGCAGTGTGGGCACAGTGGAAATGCGTCCTCTTTGCTTCCAAGCACATTTGGAGTTTGTTTTGCCGAGTGCTTTACAGATATTATCATTTAACTTTTATTCGATGACCCTGAGAGGATCATGTGTGAGGAGATGTGAAGCGGAAGGCTGCCATGCTGCTGCTGTGCTTTTGCTCCCTTTGGTTCCAGCTGTGATGGAAACTCTTGTGTCAGTTGGTTTTTACTGCGTAGCAAGCTCTCCAAAGCATAAAGGCTCAAGTCAGGGTCCACTTCATGGTCGCACGTAGTCAGTGATCCTGGACTTTGCCCTTTTTTGGTTCTTGGGCCAATGCACATACTGCAGTCACCTGGTGGTGAGTGAGCAGGCTGAAGATGGCCAGGCCTCTAGAGGCCACTGTGCTGTGGTCACAGACTGTTCAGCAGGCCACCACAGGTAAATGCTTACTCATCTGGGGTTCCAAGATGAATAAGGGAGCAGATGGACTTGGTTAGGTCACATCTGGCCACAGGTGGATTTGGTGCTTGTCAGCTAGCTGGGAAGAGTCTGTACCATTTGCAGTCCACCCAACTTGTTTGTGGGGACATACTTGCAGGCAGACCGACATCCCCTCAGGGGCAGCAGGGAGTTGCAGGGTTGCCAGAAAAGTCTCTGATTCTATGGTTGGGACACTGCCCAGCAGTCTTAATGAGGGTAGACAGCCTGGCTCTTCTGACTGCACAGTCCTTATCTGTGCTGGTGGCAGGTGTGAGGCCTGGTTTTCTGCCTCTCATCCAGTGGCCCCTACGGGTGTGCACTTCCATCATACAGAAAGGGTGATGGCTTAAGGCCTTTATTTCAGCTCTTACTCATTACTTGTGGAATTATGAAAGGCAACCCCCCCCCCGAAATCCAAGTTAAGCACTTGCAATGAGAAGACATTGCTCCCAAACTAAACAGTGTAAAATAACATGTATGCTTAAAAATATTGTCATGTCAGTTCTGACTCATTGGAACCCTGTGTACAGAAATAAAAATCTTATCTACTCTAGAGCCATCCTCACAAACTGAAGCCCATTGTTGTAGTCACTGTTAGTCTATCTTGTTGAAGGTCTTCCTCTTCTCTGACCTTTCACCTTTCCAAATCTTTTTCCAAAGACTGGCCCCTCCTGACAACATGCCTAAAGTGTGTGAGATGATGTCTCACCATTCTTACCACCAAGGATCCCCTTGTAGCACTACTTCCAAAAAAAAAAATAATCTTTTAAATCCTCCAGAAGTCTATATGCACAAAATTTAATAGTTTGCTAGTGCTGTTGGCCAGCCAGCCCTAAGGACATTGCTATTGTGCTAAGTTCTGAACAGAAAGCACCGGTGTGTATAGTTGCGGGAGGTGACAGAGCTGTGTACAGGTATGGGGGCAATAGGGTGGAAGAGGTGTGTAAAGGTATGGGGGCAGTGGGGTGGCAGAGCTGTTACAGGTGTGGGGGCAATGGGGTGACAGAGGTGTACAGGTGGGAGCTGTAGTGTCAGCAGGTGTAGGGGTGATGGCGTGACAGAATGTGTACAGGTGTGGGAGGCAGCAGAGGGAGTACTAGGTAGTCATTTCACTATGGGAGTAGGTGGCATTTTGTCTCATTGTAAGAAGTGGACTGTCCAAGTGCATTTTGTATTTCATACCTGTTGGCAGGCTCAGAAGAGGGAGCATAGGTGAGGGACAGTGTACAAAGCAGCCTGGAGATGTGCTGGGCATTTTTGGCCATCAGCAAGTGTTCCAGAGTGGTGTAAGATGACTGCAGTTTAGAGACAGTAGCTTGGTTCAGTACAGACACAATAAAGAAGTGAGGGAGGGACAGGGAGCCAGCTGCTAGTGCCCGGTGTTGGGGTCTGGGAGCAGCATGGTTTCAAAAACAAATAGGGTTTTGTTTAACGTAGATGGCATTTAATGTTTTGAAATAAAAAGACTAGAAAGATAAATCCTGTCTTCTGTAACCATAATTTGATAATGATTCAGACCATTTTAAAAAGATCTATAATTTCAAATGATGTTTTACTTTGTTAATGATGCAGCTTTATTTTGCTTTTGACCTACTGCTGTTGCCTCCGTCCCGACTCACAGTGACCCTCTAAGACTAGGTGAACAGCCACATGGTTTCCAGGCCTTCCGTCTTTCTGGAAGCAGAGAGCCTCATTCATCATCCGTTGAGCTGTTAGTGGATTCAAACTGCTGGCCTTTGAGTTGGCAGCTGAGTACACTAGCCACCATTTTCCCCCAGGGCAGTGGAGACTGTTGCAGATGAGGCCTGTCCCACAGGGTGATCTGTAGAGGCCCATCTCAGAGTCCAGGCTGGCAGTGGTTGAGGTGCAGTGAAGGGGTGTCTTGCTGTAGGGGTATTCAGGGTGCACTAAGTGCTCATGTGAGAGAGGTGGCAACTATAAGGGAAGTTCTGGTTATCATTCACCAAGCAGGAACAGTGGTAGGGGCTGGGAAGCAGGGCAATGTGAGATGTCTTGAGTCTGACTTTTTGATGCTGCGTTCTGAGAGATGTCTTAGAAAGTGGCTGGTGTCTGCTCAGGGCAGTGCTCACCCCTGAGGCTGTGGGCTTGGGAGTAGTACTGTCATGTGGAGGGATGTCCTGGTCAGTGCACTACGTGGGAGATGGTCCTGGTTGAGTATAGCCAAAGATTGATTGGTTGAGTGTTTAGGGCTGTCACGTGAGGAAAGCCTGTCAGCCAGGGTATGTCCTGGGCCACTGGGCAGGGGTGCTGGCCTGGGGGCCCCGAGTGGTGATCTTTGTGAGGTTTTTCCCCTCTGGGGCCCCTGGGTGGTGCACGCTTTCATGGGGCTGGACCCAGGCTTTGTAAGCTTGCGCACCTCCTTGTCTGGGAGTTGTGACCCTGCTGCCTGTCTTGCAGCTCTGTGAGCCATCACCATGTTCTGGAAGTTTGACTTGAACACCACCTCACATGTTGACAAGCTGCTGGACAAGGAGGATGTGACGCTGCAGGAGCTGATGGATGAGGATGACCTCCTACAGGAGTGCAAAGCACAGAACCGGAAGCTGCTGGACTTCCTATGCCGGCAGCAGTGCATGGAGGAGCTGGTGAGCCTCATCACGCAGGACCCGCCCCAGGACATGGAAGAGAAGGTCCGCTTCAAGTATGTACTGCTGCCATGCCAGGCAGGCCACATGTCACAGGGCAGAGCCACAGGCAGGCAGCAGGCTCTCTGGGAACAGCAAGCCACAAGGGTTTTCCGATTGAGAAGCTGGCCTTAGACTAAGGTGACTCATGCCAAGAAGAGTTTGATGGTTTGGTAGGGTGGGGAGAGGGCAGCAGTGGGGAAATGCCATCTCCATGGGAAGGTGTCCTATAAGTGGGCACACAGTTGGCAGTTGGTGTGAACTGTGAATGGCACTTCCTGTTCATACTAAGGTGACCAGGCAGCAACTGGGGTCAGGGAAAGAGCTAAGAAGTCTCTCTGTAGTGACTAAAATTGGTTAAGCAAAAAGGAACCTGTATATACATACTAAACAAGGTGGTTAGCAAAGAAAGTAGGTAAGAAAACGAGTAGCTTGTATCCTGTTGAGGCTGTGGATTGGGAGTAATAAAGTGTGGTGGGCTAGAGGCTGCTTTTCACAAGAGCTCTTCTGTACTAATTGACTGTGTAAAGCTTGTGTGAGTATTATTCTTACTTTAAAAATCAGTTTTTTGAGATAAGGAGATCGATGAATGGATAGGTGTATAAAGAGTACATGGATGGGATGGTGACTAGGTAGAAGGATGGACAGAATCATCAGTGGCTGGATGGGTGAGCAGGTGAACAGGTGGTAGGTGTCTGGGTGGATGGATACATGGAAGGATGAATAGAATGAAGGGTTGATAGGTAGATGGACGAGCAGGTGAAGTAGGTGGTAGTGTCTGCATCGAGGGATTGATACGTGGAAGGTTGGATGAATAATTGATGGCTGGATGGGTGAACGGATGAACAGGTGGACGTGTCTGGATGGATGGAATTGTGTCTGGATGGGTGGATAGAATGGAATGGTGAATGGAAAGATGGATGGTAGATGGACTGAATGCCTAGAATGGTGGATGAATAGAGTGGTGGCTAGATGGATTAATGGGTGTTGTTATTGTTTACCATTGAGTTGGAATTGACCATAGCTGACCCTCCAGTGGGTTTTCAGAGACAGTAAATAACATGGGAGGAGATTGTCTGTCCTTCTACAGAGCAGCTAGTGGATTGTAACTCCGTGCCTTTGGGATTGCAGTGCAGCTTCTTACCCCTAGGTCACTGAAATATGGGTGGGATAGAAGGATAAGTGAATGGGTAGGTGGATGGCAGCAAGAAGAGAAAGTAGGATTGCCATTGCTTTTCATAAGTGGGAGAATAGAGATATATATAAGGAGCGTGAGTTGGCAGACTTTTTCTATAAAGGGTTGGATGGAAATGGTTCTGTGAGCAGGTACCTGTGTTAGATCCGCAGCTCTGCCACTGTGGTGTGGAGACCACTTTAGATGTTGGCAAATGAGTGCATGTGGCTGTGTGCCAGCAGGACTTAATTTCACACAAGCTGATGCTGCCTCTCGAGTACTGGTCACTTTTGTACTTGGCCAGGCTCTGCTGCCCAGGTGCAGCGTGGTCAGGTCTGCAGATCTGATAGAACAAGTGGTTGTTTTACCTTAGTGGCTGAGGGAGGGAGGCCCTTTCTAGAGTCAGCACCCTGCATGCCAGCCTGTGTCCAAGCCTGTACAGGACATGCTGCCCACCAGGTTACAAGTGTGGCACATGGTCAGCCTCAGAAATGTGCAGCTGAGCCCAGCTTCTTCCTTGAGGTGCCTCAAGCGCCTGCTTGCTGAGTTCGGTCCCTTTTGAGGAATGGGATGAGAGAAGCAGCATACAAATACCCAGACTTCAGTTCTGTCATAAAGCAGGTGTGATGATGCTGGGCTGCTGTCTCACAGTTTCCACCTCGGGCTGAGACAGGACTGCCCATCAGGTGACCCCTAAAGGAAAAGGAGACAAGGGGGCTGGGCGGGCAGCACCCTGTCTGGAGTTTGGAAGCCCTCCTAATCTGGGGCTCCCCAGTGCCCTCCAACACCCTTCAGTGCAGCTCTTGGAGGTCAGCCGTGTAAGGAGCACTTGGTCCTCCTCTGCTCTGCTTCAGCATTCTGCCTAGGCAGCCTCATCCAGTCACTGCAGACTGCTGTTCTCTCCCCTTCCACCTCGCAGAGCTGTTAGGGCTTTTTCTGGTCTCTCTTGTTCCAAATTTCCCAGGAATGTGATGATTCCATGCTGGTGGTTTTCAGGTTGGGTTCTCTGTCAGCCCTCTCACATCGGAATACATGGGTAGGCGCTCATGCAGTGCCTGTCTAGAAGGTTCTCCCTTCTGTTCTCCACCCTTTCTTTGCAGATGCGGGTGGGTGCTGACCACCGGATGCATACTCTGACCATTGTGCCCGGGCTGAGGGCTGGCTTCTGCTTCCATGCCTGTACTGACTGCTTTGCTCTCAGATTTTCTTGGTCTATTGTTCCTGTCTCTGAGTGTCAGTTACTGTTGGGACCCGTAGGCTCACTTTTCTCCTCTACATTCTTCCTTTTCTCTCCTGTTTGTTTGTTCAGTCATCATTTGTGTTGTTTCTGAGTGAGCCATTTCTGCACGGAAATATCCAGTGGAGCCTGTGAACTCCCTGTAAGGTTGTGCTGAATGGAGGGGCTGTACTGTCACTGCCTCCCTACTCAGGGTAGTGCCATGGCCCTCCCCACTATGCCCAGCATTCCTCTGTCCACAGCCGCTCTGACCACATCTTCTGCAAGGAGGTGGTCTCCTCATTGCTTGTAGGATGATGTCCCTCCCCATCTCCTTCCTGGCTTCTAGAACACCACTGCCTGCAGCCCCTCCCCTCCCGCCATTGTGCTCTGCTGACTGCCCCCTGCAGGCACCCTCTCCAGGTGCCCCACCATGCCCCTGCCAGCCCCTTCCACATTCCAGGTCTAGTGGTGTGTGCTCTGCTGTCTTGGTTCCTGCCTTGCTTGCTGCTTTATCCTCATGGGTGTCAGACCTTAAGAGGAAAGGTGGCCAGCCTGTGGGTTTGGTTTTCTGATCCTCCTAGCTGTATGTGTCTGCATGTGTGAGTGTGCACACAGTGTGTACGTGTGTGTCTATGTGAATGCACGTGTCAGTGTGAGTGTACCTCTTTGTACATGTGTATATTTCTCTGTGTGTGTGTGTGTATGAATGTATGTGTGCAGGCACATGTGCACCAGATGTGCATGCATGTGTTGTGTCTGTGTGTGGATGTGCATGCACTTGTGTAGCTGTGTGTGTGCACGTGCACATGTGTGGATGAGGTGGAGGGCCTTCTCTCCTGAAGAGCTCTGCAGAGGAGGGCCTCTTCCTTTATCTGTGTCCGGTGTTTCCCTTTCTTCATTTGAACTTGGCTCCTGTGTCCTCCCCGAGTGTGTCATCTCTGGCTTTGGGGATGCTCAGGAAAGACATGCTTCCTCGCACTATTGCTGCCCAGATCCTCCTGGGTAGTTGTCTCCCTGCACTACCAGTGGCTATCACACGACAGCCCTCCTGCATGTGGGGCACCCCATGGTCTGACCTGATGTTAACCCTGCAGAACAGGTTTGTGTAGAAGGGGCTCCATACAGGCCTGTAACAGAGCTCGCCTTTCTGCAGCAGCCGCCAGTCTTCTCTGCCTCCTCTCCCGGCCTGCACTGACCATGCTGCCCTGAGTCTTCAAGGCTGGTAGTCACTTGTTGCCCAGGACCCCCTCTGTGCCTGGTTGTGCTGCTGCTATCGCTGTCCCATATGGCACTGTGTGTACTCACCTACACTCTTCAGTGGGTCACTCTGAACTCGCTGGGCCCATGAGTAGAGCCTGCCTCATGGGCACTGCCTGCCCTCCGTAGTATGCCCACTCTCCTCTGCACTGGTCAGTCATGCCCTCACTGATAATATTTTCATGCTTTCATGCCTGGTGATGGCATAAGGTCCATGGGGTACAGAGGGAGAAGTGTGTGCAAGGGGTCCATGGGTGCAGTGAGACCAGTGAATGTGTGACACAGAGTGGGTGCAGGGGTCAAGGTGGGCACAGGAAGAGAAGTGGACACGAGAAATGAGTTCAGAGGGTAGGGTTGGTGCAGGATGAGAGGTGGATGCAGGGGGAAAAGTGGATGCAGAGAGTGGGGTGAGCACAGGAGGAGAAGTGGGCACAAAGTCAAGGTGGGTGCAGGGAGGAGAAGTGGATGTAGGGGGTGAGGTGGGCACAGGGGTAGACATAGATGCGGGGGTTGGGATGGGTGCAGAGGGGAAGGTGAGCACAGGAGGCCAGGTGGGTGCAGATGGTGAGGTGGGTGCACAGGGGGAGAGGTGGGGCAGGGATGGGTGCAGGGGTCAGGGTAGGTGTGGGAGTTGGGGTGGGTCCAGAGGGGGAGGTGGGCAGTGGGGGTCAGGGAAGGTGCGGGAGTTGGGGTGGGTGCAGAGAGAGTGGGGGTCACAGGGGAAGAGGTGGTCACATGGGGAGAGGTGGGCACAGGGGAGAGATAAATGAGGGGATTGGGGTAGGTGCAGAGCGGGAGGTAGTGGCAGGGAGAAAGGTGGGTGTGGAGTTAGAGATGGGCACAGGTGGGGAGGTGGGTGTGGGGGGAGAAGTGGGTGCAGGGGGAGAGGTGGACATGGGGATCAGGGTGAGCACGGAGGTTGGGGTAGGCACAAGGGTGGGGGAGAGGGGCACAAGAGAGCAGGGTGGAATGCAGGGGTCAAGGTGGTGCTGGGGAGAAATAGGCACAGGGGTCAGGGTGGGTACATGGAACAGGTGGGGGCAAGTGGAGAAATAGGCGCAGTGGGTGAAGTGGGCACAAGGATCGGGGGAGGAGTGGATGCAGCGGTCCGGGTGGGTTCACGTGGTGTGGAGGTGCAGAGTATGATCTGGAATGGACGTTTTCAAACTGTTGCCCATGAACTACCAGAGTCGATATAAACTATACGCTTTGCAGAGTCACAAGTATGCTTGTGCCAGGGTGTTCAGGTTTTTGTTTTGTCTGTGATAGATTCTGTTTTTTATTTACTTCTGTATATTTATTACATTTTATTGCATCAGATGCATGAGGACTTTGGAGGATAGGGGTCACGCTCAGCCCTTCTTGACAGCCATGTACCTCATGGAGGCCAGGGCATTGCTGAGTTCTTCTCACTTCCTTTTGGCACGGATGTGTGTCACCACCCTTTTCTTGATGAACTTGAGGGCCTGCTTTTCCTTGGAGACCTTGAGCAGCTCCAAAGCACAGTGCTCACAGGATGTGAAGCTGTACACCTCCCAGATCATGCCCTGCACAAACATGGTGTGCTTAGTGAGGCACCCACGACACCTTTGCCTACCTTGCTTAATGTTCCTGGTTACTTGGTGGCCTTTATTGAAGCCCACGGCCATGGGGTGGTGCACAGCCCTGGCTGTTGGACTTCAATGGCTGCTGCATCCAATTTAAAAAAATTTTTATAGTAGGGATTTTCCTTCCTCCAAGCATGTTTTTAACTGCTTTCTGAGTGCCTTGAGAAGTCTCTTTTCACCTTCAGTTGCTTGGTTTGTACCCTTTCAGATACCCAAACACGGCTTGTGAGCTCCTGACCTCAGATGTGCCACAGATCAATGACAGACTTGGTGGGGACGAGGCCTTGCTGGACCTCCTGTACAGCTTCCTGACCCATGCGGCACCCCTCAACCCTCTGCTTGCCAGCTTTTTCAGCAAGACCATCGGCAACCTCATTGCACGGAAAGCTGAACAGGTGGGTCAGCTGAGACTGCATGATGTCAGCCAGCTTTGATCACAGATGTGTCATGTGTGCCATGAGACATTGGGAGGGAGAGAGAGTGTATACCTGTGTGGTGGTGCTAGTGGTCGCTTAGGATTTAAGTGAGTCCAGAAGGGAGCTGGTGGCTCTTCTCTCTGAGCAGACATAGACCTAGGAGTATACCTTTGTCACTCAGGCCCATAATATGTACACGGGGTGGTCCCTGACCAGGGACAGGCATTGTCCTTAGGCCCTGATTGGCACTTAGATTCTTTTCTGTCTTCTGCTTGTGTCATTGGTGACTGGCAAAATTATGTACTAATGTGTTGGCTTGTAGGTCTCTCCTCTATTTTAAAAAAAATTGTGTTTTTAACGAAAGTTTACAGAAAAGTTTGATTTTCATTCATTTATGGTTACACACTTTCCTCCATACCACTCTCCCAGTTCACTTAAAAAATAAATAAAATATTCATTGTTGCTCTCTTTTTCAAAAAACCCCAACAAAATAGAAAATATTTTCATTGTGATGTAACAGTGTACAGAGGAGATCACTTCCTTTGTGGAGTTTCTTTGCTGCTGCTCTGTCAGGTCGTCTTTCTCTGCACTTCTGGGTGCAGGCCTTTGCTGACCTTGTTCTGCAGCTTCTGCTTTCACCTCACACTTGCATTTTCTCCTTTCTAAGAGGATGTTTTTACGAGTACAAGTTCCAAGTTTAAGAAAACCAGTTCATTCTTCTTTTTTACACACACACACACACACACACACACACACACAGACACACGTTGTTGTTGTTGTTGTTATGTGCTGTTGAGTCGCAGGCGACTCATAGCGACCCTGTGAAGGAGAGTCCTCGACGCTTGAGTGCCTTTCATCCTCTCTCTAGGGTTTCCGGAGGCAAGCTATTATGGAAGTGGCCGCCACTCCTCCTTCCACGCTTGTTTAATCGGGGAGCTCCACCCCACTCTCAGTCCACACTGGGTAGCCAACCATTGACGCATTTGACACATCTGTGTTATATATATAATTGGTTTGTTTACAAAGTTTGTATACACTGTGCTTCACATTTTTCCTCGCTCACATTGTGTTTCATACAATCATTCTCATGCATTATGTTTTATAAAATTAATCACCATTGGACCTTGCCCATCATGACCCTGGCTTTTTGCCTGGATCCTTCCCATTTTCTTCCCCCCTGCCCGCTCCCTTCATTATTCTTTTTTTGTTGTTGCTGTGTGCCATCAAATTGGATCTGATTGGCACAGGAGGAGATTCCCCCTCCTTCTCCAGCAGAGAAGGGTTCGACCCGTGCACCTTCAGGTCATTATTCTTTTTATCTTTGGGATTTTTGTTTTGTTTTATAGTGGTGTATGTGTGTGAACTCTATTAAGAAACCTTTATCTGCCAGAAAGTCTATGAAGATATTCTTCCGTGTTTTCTTTCAGAAATGTTGTTTTACTTTTCCTGTTTAAACAATGCACCTGGAATAGATCCTTGTGAATGGCATAAGGGTGTAGTGTTTGCTTTTTAAATATATAGATATCTGGTTGATCCAGCAGCATTTCCTGAGAAGAGCATTCTTTTTCTGTTGCTTGACAGTGGCCTTATTGTAGTCAGGCGTCTGAGTCTGTCCTGGGCTCTGTCCTCTTGGTAATTGCACAAGTACAATGCTGTCTGTTTTTTAAATTTTTTTATTTTATGTTTTTATTAATTTCAATGAACATCTACAGAGATTTTGGGCTTCCATTCATTCATTGTTGCACTTTTCTCCCCGCCC
>NW_006399814.1:678131-682063 GCF_000299155.1 Elephantulus edwardii | reverse complement strand
CGGACTCTTACAATAATCATAATGCCCTAAAATATATTACTTTTAAACTATTCTCTCCCTCATTGGTTTCAATGCAGTAAACATAATTTATCCAGTTTTTCTCAGTCTGACCCACACCCTGATGTCAGCCTCATTCTACAACAGTGGCACCATATAGTATTTGTCCTTTTGTGACTGAGATATTTCACTCAGAATAATGTCTTTTATTAGTGTGTGTGTGTGTGTGTGTGTGTGTGTGTGTGTGTGTGTATACATACTGTCAAATCGGATCTGACAGGTACAGGAGATTACCCTTTCTTTTCCAGTAAAGCATCTGATGGATTCAAACCATATGCCTCTTGTAGTGCAGCTTCTTGCCACTAGGCCACCAGAGATCCCTAGTACAATGCTGTCTTAATCACAGCAGCATATACCAAGCCCTGATATCGGAAAAAGTCATGCCTGTCACTTTGTTTCCTTCACAGTTGTTTTGATTCTGTTCTCTTTGTATTTCTGTATAAATGAGCTTTCCGTTTCTGCAATGAAAACCTGCTGATATTTTGATTAGGCTTACATTGACTACATCTGGATGGTCAGACTCTGGCAGAAGGTAAAGTCAGCCTGTAAATGAAATCCTAGAGAACACAGCTATAGCCACGGTTACATGCTGCCTGTGGTTTCCATATTACAACAGTGGAAGTGAGCAGATGTGACTGAAAGCCTAGGAGTGAGCCTTTGCCAGCTGGAGGTCAGTTGGGTATAAATGACATCTCTGCAGTCACATAACTAATAATCCATGAAAATAGTATGTTCATTCATATACTCCAACCACGTCCATTTGAGTCAGTTCCGACTCAGGATGACCCTCCGTCAGGGTTCTGAGGCGTAGTAGGAGGGGACGGCCTTATTTTTCTCCTTGGGGGATGCTGGTGGGTTTGAACTGCTGATCTTTCCATTACCCCCTGCTGCAATACCAGGGCTCCTTATCTTTCATTTCTCTCCATATTGTTACCTATTCCTATAGTCATCTTTTATAGCTTTAATTTTATTTATTCTTAAGTTTTTCATATTTCATGTCATTCTGCTGAAAATATTTTTAATAGATTTTTTTTTTTACCTTTAGTGAAATGACTTTGGAAAAAATGTACATTTCCGTGATACCAACACTACAGTTTCTGGAGTCACAGTAAGATAACAGAATTATACCCATTTCATAATTAATATGAATGCCAATGTTTCTAGTAGTTATTTCTGTTACATAGCAAACAAAATCAACAAAGCAGCCATCTAACAAAAGACACCCATTGCTTCAGACACGGCAGATCCCAGGACAAGGTTTGAGAACAAGTGCTGCTTCAGTGAGGGGGTTCCAGCATGGCCAGTGATGAGGCTTGCCAACCAGCCATTCCTGCTACTGCAGCTCCTGCACCAAGACATTTGGCAGCAGTATCAGTGTCTCTGCTCATTGCACTGGTTTGAAACTCCCTTTGAATTAGCAGAGACTTAGCGTTCTGAGCCCCACTAAACACTGCTGAGCCCAGTCCTAGCTTCAGGTTGAGATAATGCTGGTGCAGTAATTGGTTTGTATGCAACCCTGGATCTAGCTCTGATCAGAGTGGGGGTGCAGGCGAGCTGGTGAGACAAACAACTTTTTGGGGAGGCACACTGAAGGAATTGAGTGACAGGTGGCATGGGCCACCTCTCTTGCTTTGTCCTTTATCTGGTGGCAGCAATGGCAGAGGTTGAAGTAGTGGGCTTAATAGAATTTTTTATTAGGAATTTAACAGCCCAAGACTAGAGCTTACCATTTAAATAGAAATTTCTATTGAACCAATTTTAGTTTTCATGTTGTATTAGGAATCATTCTAAGAAATTCCCTTTACACATTGCCCAGTTTTCTACAAAATACAGTAGTAGTGACAAAATGTTCATAGAAAATCACAACCAAGGTATTTATTCCAGTCTCTCGTTTCTCTGTACAATGTGTCTGCATGTGTCTTTTCCAGTATCTTAGCTCTCTGTACATGGTGTGCACATGGGTTTTCTGAGATTTCAGTTATATGTACATGTGTACACATGCGTTTTATGACCTTCCAGTTTTCGAAACACATGTGTACATGTGTGCTTTCTGATCTTTCTGCTTTCCATACACATGTGTGCACATGTGTATTTTCTGAACTTTGAGCTTTCTGTACACACTGCCCATGTGTGTTTTCGAACCTTCTGGCTTTCTATATACATTTGTTCATATGCATATGATTTCCAGTCTTTCTGCTGTCTGTAGATGTGTGCACGTATGCTGTCTTTCTGTTTACTGTACATGTGTGTGCACGTGTGCTTTGAGCTTTCTAGACATGTTTGTGCACTCGTATTTTTTGAGCTTTCTGTATAGTCGTGTGTGTTACCTGACTTTCTGTACACTTTTATATATGTATGTGTTAACTTACTTGTTGCCTTTCTGTTCACTTGGATGTGTGTGTGTGTTATCTGACTTGTCAGTTTTCTGTTCACTTACATGCGTTCATGTTTATAGAGTGTCATCACCTGTGTGAGTGCCAGTATCCACCATGACATTTCACACCCTGGACATTTGACATACATAATAGTTTTATCACCACAGGAGTCCCTTGTGCAGACCTTTCATAGCTACATCCACCCATCCTTCATTCTTGATGCCTAAAAAGCAAGTGATTTTAGAAAGATTACATCCGTGGAATCATAGAACGTGTAACCTTTTGCAGCTGGCATTGCCCATTGATATGCACTTGTCTGTCTGACTCCTGTTTTGCTTTCTTCCAAGTGTATATACCAAAGTATGGGATTTCTGGGTTGTATGGTAATCTTTTTAAGTAAAACTATTGTACAGCCTAGAAATTCCATACATGGCACATATACTCGGAAGAACTTAAAAACAGAGTCAAGTTGCAATACTGAAAAATGCTATGGGCAAAGTCTTGAATAATCCAGGAAGCATACAAAGAAGATTGAAGTAGTACACGGGGTCACTGTATGAAAATGATAGTCAACACTGAAATATTTCAGGAAGTAGCATATTATCTCATAACCAATGGTGATAAAGGAAGAAGTTCAAGCTGTATTGAAGGCCTTGGCAAAAAATAATGCCCCAGGAGTTGATGGAATACTAATTGACATGTATCACCTAACAGATTCAGCCCTGGACATACTTACTAGTCTATGCCAGGAAATTTGGAGGATAGCTACCTGACCAAGTGACTGGAAGAGATCCATATTTGTTCCCATTCCCAAGAAAGGTGATCCAACAGAATATGGAAATTATCAAACAGTTTTTATTAATATCACACACAAGCAGAACACTGCCAAAGATTATCTAAAAATGGCTAGAACAAGTACATTGACAGAACTTCCAGAAGTTCAAGCAAGGTTCAGATGAGGCCATGGCACGAGGATGTTCAGTTCTGCTGTCAGATGGATCCTGGCTGAAAACAGGGAATATCAGAAAAATGTCTATTTGTGTTTTATTGATACACAAAGGCATCCAGCTCTGTGGATTAGAATAAATTATGGTTAGTGCTGAAAAGAATGGAGATCCCAGAATATTTAATTGTGTTCATATGAAACCTGGTCATTAATGGTTGGGGGCTGGGAGCCTCTTACTTAAAGCATTTGGGATCTGGAAGGTTGGTCTTATTAGCCAAGTTATGTTTAATATTGAGAAGAATGGGAATACCAGAGCACTTAATTGTTCACATATGAAACCTATACTTAGAGCAAGAGGCAGTTGTGTGAACAGAGCAAAGGAACACTGGCTGTTCTTAGGTGCTGTTGAGTTAAGCACAACACCTAGCAACCCTCTTAACGAAAGATCTGAATCAAAACAACTATGAGATATCATCTCACTGCAGTAAGAATAGTAAAATTTAACAGAGCAGCAAACAACAAATGCTGGCGAGGTTGTGGAAAAACTGGAACCC
>NW_006399814.1:674088-676474 GCF_000299155.1 Elephantulus edwardii | reverse complement strand
ACTCAGAGTCTCATCTGACATCCTTCTTGGTCTTTTCTTCTTCTTTAGCCTTTGTAATGATCTTTTGCATTCTTCATGGGCGATTTTCTTGATATCCTCCCAGAGCTTATTTGGTCTATGCTCATTGGTGCTCAAGGCCTCAAACCTGTTCCTGAGATGGTTTTGAAATTCAAGTGTGACAGACTTAAGGTCAAATTTTGGTTCCCGTGGACTTGATTTAATTTTCCTCAACTTCAGCTTGAACTTGCATATGAGTAGTTGGTGGTCTGTCCCACAATCAGCACCTGGTCTGGTTTTCACTGCTGATATTGAGCTTCTCCACCGAGTCTTTCCACAAATGTAATCGATTTGATTCCTATGCATACCATCCGGTGAAATCCATGTGTATAGCCTGCATTTCTGTTTCCTATAAAAGGTATTTGCAATGAATAAATCATTGAATGTGCAGAACTCTATCATTATATCTCCAGCCTCTTTTCTCTCACCAAGCCCGTGTTTTCCAGCTCTATTGATCCTTCTTGGATGCATAGCTAATAATTGGAAAGACTATGGCCTGAATCAGATACACCTTAGTCTTCAAACTGACATCACTACTCTTCAATAATTTGGAAAGGTCCCTAACTGCAAATTTTCCCAGTGCAATGCATCTCCCAATTTCCTGACTTCTAGTGCCAGGGGTTTTAATTGTCAATCAAAGCAAGATGAAGCTGTTGACAGTTTCAGTCTCCTCACCATCCATCATGTCTCAGCCTTTCAGTCCAGTGGTAAGAATCTTTGTTTCTCTGACACTGAGATGCACTCTATACTGAAGACTGCATTTCTTGATCTTCTGCAACAAGTGCTTCAAGCCTTCCTCACTTTCAGCAAGCAGGATTGTGTCGTCTGAATAACACAGGTTATTGATGAGTCTACCTCCAATCCTGATACCACACTCCTCCTTATAGAGTCCATTTCTTGGATAATTTGCTCAGCGTAGAGATTGGATACATACGGAGAGAGAATACAACCCTGGCACACTCCCTTCCCACTTCCAAACCCTGTAGTGCTCCCCTGCTCGCTGTTTACACAGCAACCTCATTGTCCATGTGTAGGTTCCATATGAGCATAATCAAGTGCTCTGGGATTCCAGTTCTTCTCAGCATCAGCCACAACTTATTAAGATCCACTCAATCAAATACCTTTGCATACTTAATAAAGCACAAATAGACATTCTTCTGGTATTCCTTACTTTCAGCCAGGATCCACCTTACATCAGCAGTGAATCCCTAGTGCCATGACCTCTGCTAAATCCTGCTTGAACTTCTGGCAATTCCTTATCTATGTACTGTTCCAGCCATTTTTGAATGCTATATTTTGGTTGCATGTGATACATGGTTTAAAATTAAGAAGGGAGTGCATCAGGGTTGTATTCTCACTCCATACCTGTTCAGTCTGTATGCTGAAGAAATTATTTGAGAAGCTGGACTCTGTGAAGAAGAATGTGGCATCAGGATCAGAAGAAAACTCACCAGTAACCTGCATTATGCAGGTGACATAACCTTGCTTGCTGAAAGTGAGGAGGACTTGAAGCATTTTTACAGAGGGTTAAGGAATACAGTCTTCAACATGGATTGCATCTCAACATCAAGAAAACAAAAATTCTTAGCACTGGACCATAGGCATCATCATATTTGATCGAAAAAAGACGGAAATTGTCAACTAGTTCACATTACTTGGATCTGTGGTCAACACTTTTGGTACCAGCAGTTAGGAAGTTAGGAGACACATTGCATTGGGGAAGTCTGCAGTCAGGGTCCTCTCCAAATTATTGAGGAGCAATGATATCACTTGGAAAACTAAGGTGAATCTGATTCAGGCCATAGTCTTTCCTGTCACTTGCTGTGTATCTGAGAGCTAGACAGTGAATGAGGATGACTGATGGCAAATTCATGCTTTTGAGCTGTGGTATTGGAGAAGAGGCAAGGATGATAAAGCTACATCTCATGTACTTTGAGCTTGTTGCTAGGAGGGACTACTCTTTGGAGAGGGACATGGTACTTGGAAAGGCAGAGGGTCAGTGAAGGAGAGGAAGACCCTCAATCAGATGGACTGCCATGGAGACTGCCGCAATGGGCTGTAGTGTGTCAGGAGGTGTGAGGAGGGCACAGAATAGAGCAAGTTTCAGATCTATTCTTCTTAGGGTCACTGTGGGTTGTACTCAACCCGACAGTATCTAACAACCACAACAACATACAAAACTTATGCCTAAACCAAGAAGCTATTGTCCAAACATAGCAGGGGAAGAGTGCATGGTTTAAAATAAAGAATTAGGGGTAAGGATGGGGTAATTAGGGGTAGTGGTTGATCATAGGGTTGCACAATCGGATGAGTGGAAGGAGGGCGGTCA
>NW_006399814.1:668438-673988 GCF_000299155.1 Elephantulus edwardii | reverse complement strand
TGTATGCTGAACAAATACTTCAAGAAGCTGGATTCTATGAAGAAAAATGTGACATCAGTATTGAAGGAAGACTCATAACCAACCCTGTGTTATAGAGATAACACAACCTTGCTTGTTGAAAGTGAGGAGGATTTGATATGCTCTCTGCACAAGATCAAAGACTATAGTTTTCAATATAGATTACATCTCAACATTGAGAAAACAAAAACATCCATTGGGCAAACAGGCAACATCACGATGAAGAAAAGATTGAAATTACTAATGACTTCATCTTGCTTGGATCCACAGTCAACACACATGGCATCAGTTAAGAAATCAAAGACATATTGTGTTGGGGAAATCTGCTGTCAGGGACCTCACCAAAGTACTGAGGAGTGATGATGTCTGTTTGAAGTGCACCTAATTCAAGCCACCATCTTTTCATTCACTTGTTATGCCTCTGAAAGCTGAACAGTGAATAAGGATGATAGAAGAAGAGATGCCTTTGAGTATTGGCACTGGAGAAGAGTACTGAATATACTGTGGACTGCCAAAAGAGCAAATAGATATGTCTTGGAGAAGATGCATCCAGGGTCTTCATTAGAGCCAAGAATAATCTGACATACTTTGGGCATGTTGTTAGAAGGTGGTTTTTCTTGGAAAAGGACATCAGTCTAGGAGAGTTGGAAGGTCAGGTCATGAGGAATGACATATTCCTTAACATAGAGTCCAGCCTCTTGAATAATTGGCTCAGCATACAGATGTAGTAATAGGTATGGAGAGAGAATATAACCCTGACACACTCCCTTCTTAATTTTAGACCATGTGGTGTTTTCTTAGGACACATCCCTGTCATACACCCTTCCCAATTTTGAATCATGCAGTGTTTCCCTTCTCTGTTCTGACGACTGCCTCCTGGTCGGTCCATGTATAGGTTTTGCATATGCACAAATGTTCTGAGATTCCCGTTCTTCTCAGAGTCAGCCAGTTTGTTGTAATCCACACAAATGCCTTTGTATAGTCAATGAAACACAGGGAGATGTTCTTCTGGTACTCTCTGCTTTCAGCCAAGATCCATCTAACATCAGCTATAATATCCCTAGTACCACAGCCTCTTCTAAACCCAGCCTGCATTTCTGGCAGTTTTCTGTTGATGTGCTGTTCCAGTAATTTTTGGATAATTTTCAGCAGAATCTTGCTTACATGTGATAGAAATGATAATGTTTGATAATTTCCATACTCTGTTGGGTCACCTTTCTTTGTAATGGGAACAAATAGAGATCTCTTCCAGTCAGTTGGCCAGGTGGCTGTCCTCCAGATTTCTTGGCACAGCTTGGTGAGCACATCCAGGACAGCGTCTTTATGTTGAAATATGTCAGTTGGTGTGCCATCAATTCCTAGGGCCTTGTGTTTTGCCAGTTCTTTCAGAGCAGCTTGAACAACTTCTTTCATCACCACAGGCGCATACTTTGTTTCATGAAATTCTTCTTTGTCAGCCAATGCCTTTTGGTACAGTGACTCGATACTCCTCCCATCTTCTTTTAATGCTTCCTGGATCATTTAATATTCTGCCTAAAGCATCTGTAAGTATTGCAACTCGAGGCCTGAATTTGTTCTTCAGTTCCTTCAGCTTAATAAATGCCAAGCAAGTTCAGCCCTTTTTGGTTTTCTGACTCTTGTTCTTTGCACATTTCATTATAATACTTTACTTTGTCTTCCTGAGCTGCCCTTCTGTTCAGCTCCTTAGCTTCTTGATGTCTTCCCTTTGCTTTGGCTTCTCGGTGCTCTAGTGCAATATTCAGAGTCTTATCTGACATCCATTTTGGTCTTTTCTTCCTCCTTTGTAATGACCTTTTGTATTTTCCTAGATGATATTTTTGATATCCTCCCATAGCTCATCTGGTTTTTGCTCATTAATATTCAAGGACTCAATCCTTTTCCTGAGATGGTTCTGAAATTCAGGTGAGATAGACTCAAGGTCATATTTTGGTTCCCGTGGATTTGATTTCATTTTCCTTGCTTTCACTTGAACTTGCATATGAGTAGTTGGTGGTCTGTTCCACAGTCAGCCCCTGGCCTAGTTTTCACAGCTGATATTGAGCTTCTCCAGTGATTCCTATGCATACCATCAGGTGAAATCCATATGTATAGCCTGCCTTTGTGTTTCTTATAAAACATATTCGCAATGAATAAATTGTTGATTGTACAAAATTCTCTAATTTTCTCTCTAGCTTCACTTCTGTTACCAAGTCCATGTTTCCAACTACTGATCCTTCTTCTCTGTTTCTAGCTTTTGCATTCCAGTCACCCATTATCATTAATGCATCTTGATTTCATGATCATCTGCGATCTTGATTGCTTGATCATCTGGGAGAAGCTGGGCTCTATGAGGAAGAGTGTGCCATCATGATTGGAGGAAGCCTCGTCAACAGCTTAATGACACAACCTTGCTTCCTGAAACTGAGGAGGACCTGAAGTACTTGCTGCAGAAACAATCTCAGACTGCAGTCTTAAATATGAATTGAAGCTCAACATCAAGAAAACAAAGATTCTCACCACTGGGCCAATTGGTAACATATGATAGATGGTGAAGAGATTGAGATTATTAACAGCTTTAGTTTGCTTGACTCCACAATCACCACACTTGGTACCAGCAGACAGAAAATCAAAAGATGAATTGCGTTGGAAAAGTCTGCTCTCAGGGACCTCTCCAGAGTACTGAAGAGCAACAATGTCATTCTGGAGACTAAGTGCACCTGATCCAGGCCATAGTCTTCGTAATTACTTGCTGTGTGTCAGAAAGCTTGACAATGAGTGTGGTTTATAGAAAGAGAATTGATGCCTTTGAGCTGTGGTGCTGGAGAAGAGTATTGACTATACCATGGGCTGCAAGGAGAACAAACAAGTTCATCCTAGAGAGGGCGAGACCAGGCTGCTTCTTGCAGGCAAGGATTCTGAGGCTTCGTCTGACATATTTTGAGCGTGTTGCAAGGAGGGACCAGTCCTTGGATGGGGACATCATGCTTGGAAGGGTGGTGGGACAGCCCAAGAGAGAAAGACCCTTGATGAGGTGGATTGATTCAGCAACTGCAGTAATGGGGGTTAGTATTTCAGAGACAATAAAGGTGGCACAGGATAGAGCAGGATTCAAGGCTGTTGTGCATAGGGTTGCTGTGAGCCACTTTTGATGGCACATAACAACAGTGTTCTCTTGCTCTGTTCGCACAACAGCCTCCTGGTCTAGGTACAGATTTTGCATGAATATGATTAATTGCTCTGGGATTACCATTCTTCTCAATGTTAGCCATAACTTGTTATGATCCACACAGTCAAATGCCTTTGTACAGTCAATATAGTATAAATAGACATTCTAGTATTCTTTACTTTCAGCCAGGATCCATCTGACATCAGCAATAATATTTATTGCTGGTAGGTACCAAGGCCTCTTCTAAATCCAGCTTGAACTTTTGGTAGTTCCTGTCTACATACTATTTTAGTTGTTTTTTAATTATCTTTAATATTTTACTTGCATATGATATTAATGATATTGTTTGATAATTTCTACATTCTGTTGGATCACATTTCTTGGGAGTGGGAACAAATAAGGACCTCTTCAATCCATTGGCCAGACAGCTGTCCTCCACATTTCCTAGCATAGCCTCGTAAGCGCATCCAGGGCTGAATGCAGCTTCTACTCCCTCCTTCATTACTGTTGGCTCCTACTCATATAGTACTTTCTAAAATTTTTCAGTATCAGACTGTTCTTTTTGGTATAGTAATTCTGTGTATTCCCTCCATCTTTGATGCTTTCTGGGTCGTTCAGTCTATTTCCCATAGCATCTTTTAGTCTTGTGACTTGAGGCTTAAATTTGTTTTTCAGTTCATTCAGCTTGAGAAATGCAGAGTGAGTTCTTTTTATTCTACAATTCTAGCTCTTTGCACATTCTGTTATAATACTTTGCTTTATCTTCCCAAGCTGCCCTTTGAAATCTTCTATTCCACTCTTTTACTTCAGTATGTTTTCTTTTTGTTTTGGCTTCTTGACACGCTAATACAATTTTCAGGATCTTTTCTGACATTTTGGTTTTTTCTTTTTCCTCTGTCTTTGTAATGACCTTTTGCTTTCTTTGTGGATAATATCTTTGATTTCTGCATAGGATTCCATCTTGGAATGTACCAGTTTCACAATCCATTCAGTGTGGTTAGACAGTTGGGCTCTTTCCAGATCCTTGTGATGATGGTGAATAATGCAACTATGAACATTGGTGTACAAATCTCTGTCTGTGTCTCAGTTCTCATTTTCTTGGCCTATATTTCTAGCAGTGGAATAGCTGGGTCATAGGGAATTTCTGCCTTCAACTTTTTGTGGAAATGTCAAACTGCCTTCCAGAGTAGTTGTACAATTTTACAATCCCACCAACAGTGTATTATAGTTCCTGTCTCTCTACATTTACTCCCACATTTATTGCTTGCTGTTCTGCTAAACTTTGCCACTGCTACTGGAGTGAGATGGTATCTCATTGTAGTTTTGATTTGCATCTCTCTTACTGCCAGTGATTTTGAGTATTTAATTTTTCAGGTGTCTGTTGGCCATATGAATGTCTTCCTCGGTAAAAAGTCTTTCCATGTCTTTTGCACATTTTGTAATTGCACTATTGGTCTTTTTCTTGTAAAGGCTCTGCAGTATTCTGTAAAGTTTTGTTATGAAACACTTGTCTGAGATGACGTTGCCAAATGTTTTTTCCCAGTCAGTAGGTTTTCTTTTTACCCTGTTGAATAAAGATGTTTATCTGCCTAAGGATTTAATCTTTAGAAAAAAATTCATCAATTTTATCCTCTCCTTATTGTGTATTTCTAACTGTATTTGTCAGCCTTCTAAGCTTGGTCCCGTTTTGTAGCCTATGATCTTTACGGTTTCGGTTTTACACTTAGGTCTCTGATCCACCTTCAGTTGATTTTTGTGTATGGTGAGAGGTGTGTATCCTGCTTCAGGTTTCAGCAGGTAGCCATCCAGTTTTGCCAGCACCATTTATTGATGAAGTTATCATTTTGCTATTTGACATGTTTTATTTCCTTGCCGAATATCAGTTAACTATAGACAGGCCCATTTCTGGGTTCTTAATTCTGTTTCATTGATCTACATGCTGGTCATTGTACCAATATTATGCTTTTTGGATTATTACAGCTGTGTAGTAGGTTTTGAGATCAGGGAGTGCTATGCCTCCCACTTCATTCTTGTCTCCAGAAATGCTTTGCTTGTTAGAGGTCTCTTTCCTCTCCAAATAAACTTGCCAGTTGCCTTTTCTGTCTCTTTGAAGAATGAATTTGGCATCTTTATTGATATTACATCAAACATGTAGATTGCTTTTGGTAGGATTGTGATTTCCACTATATTGAGTCTTCCTATGCATGAACAGGGAACAGTTTTCCATTTATTTAGTCTTACTGTTTCTAGCAGAAATATTTTGTAATTTTCTTAGTGAAGGTCTTTTTTGGTGTCTGTTGTTGTTGTTATGTGCCGTCGAGTCGCTTGCGACTCATAGCGACCCTGTGTACAACATCCCTAAACTC
>NW_006399814.1:665197-666803 GCF_000299155.1 Elephantulus edwardii | reverse complement strand
ATAGCAACTCGAGGTTTGAATTTGTTCTTCAGTGAGTTCGGCCCTTTTCCTAAATATCTCAATTTGTGGTTGGTTATTGTAAATGGTATTGCTTTTTTGTTTTCTTTTTGTTTTCTTTGTTACTATAGAGGAATCCCACTGACTTTTGTATTTTCATTTTGTATCCTGCCACTTTACTAAATTGGTCTACTAGTTCTTAACATTTTTTTTGTTTGAGTCCTTGGCATTTTCTATGTACACTGTCATATCATCTGCATATAGTAACAGTTTCACCATCTCTTTGCCAACATGGTGGCATCTTATTCCCTTCTCTTACTGTATTATCCTAGCAAATACTTCCAATACATACAATATTGAATAGGAGTGGAGACAGTGGGCATCCTTTTCTAGTCCCATTTCACAAGGAGAATTGAGAATTCCATTGAGAATTGAGAATGCAGTTGGCTCTTGGGTTTGTGTATAGACTTTTCACTGTATTGAGGAAATTCCCTTCTATCTGTTTTACTGAGTGTTTTAATTAGAAAGGAGTGTTGAATTTTGTCAAAAGCCTTTCTGCCTCAGTTGCTAGGATCATGTGTTTCTTATTCTTTGCTTTGTTAATGTGATGAATTATATTGATTGTTTTCTTATGTTCAGCCATCCTTGCATGCCTGCTATGAATTCCACTTGGTCATAATGAATTGTTTTTTAGATAACCTGTTGGATTATATTGGCTAGGATTTTGTTAAGGACTTTTCCATTTATATTCATGAAAGATACTGGTCTTTAGTTTTCTTTTTTTGTAATATCTTTGCCTGGTTTTGGTATTAATAGTTATGCTTGCTTCATAAAATGACTCTGAGAGTGTTACTTCATTTTCTGCTTTTTAAAGTAATTTAAGTGGAATTGATGATAAATATTTTCTTAATGTTTGATAGAATTTAGCCACGAAGCCATCTGGTCCAGAAATTTTTTGTTGGATAATCTATTTATGACCTGTTATATTTCTTCTTCTTTTTTTTTTTTTTACAAAAAAGTGGTTTTATTCGAATTTATATCAGTCACTCATTTTAAAAACAGTACTTATTTTTTATCAACAATTTGAAATGGAATGTGAATGCTAGACACAGTCTTCTCAGTGTTAAGTTCGACCAGAAGTACCCAAAACTTAAGCACTAAAATTACCTATGATGTAATACTGTTTGAACGACTTATTAGATGTTTACTAGTTTTTACACAAGAAGTTATTATGATAGGATGAAAGCATTTGCTGTGGAAATTATATTTCTTCTTTTGTGATGGGTTTGTTCATGTGTACATCTGTCCATGTCAGTCTGAATAGGGCCTGAGTTTCAAGAAATTTGTCCATTTTTTTGGTTTTCAAACTTATCAGCATACTTGTTGTTGTTGATGATGATTGCTGTCAAGTTGAGCATGATTCATAGCGACCCTATGAACAAAAAGCCTGAAGCCTTTCTATAACTATCATCATTTCTCCAAGTTCATAGACTTTCCAGAGGCATGTGGTTTAGGAAGTGGATGCCACTCCTGCTTCCAAACCTGAATCAATTTGGGAGCTCCACCAAACACTGCTTGTGATGGGTAGCCAATTATGGTGTTTGACATA
>NW_006399814.1:661924-663000 GCF_000299155.1 Elephantulus edwardii | reverse complement strand
GCATTGGGAAAATCGCTGTCCATCATCTCTCCAGAGTACTGAGGAGCAGTGATGTGAGTCTATAGTGAGTCTAGACCATGAACTTCTCAATTACTTGCTCAGCATCAAAGAGCTTGACAGTGACTAAGAATGATGGAAGAATAATTAATGCCTTTGTGTTGTAGTCCTGGAAAATAGTATTGGATATACCAAGAGAATAAACAGGTCTGTCCTGGAAAGGATGAAACCAGGCTGCTCCATAGAGGCAAGGATTTTGAAGCTCCATTTGACATACTTTGGGCATGTTGCCAGGAGGGACTAGTCCTTGGAGAGGGACATCATGATTGGAAGGGTAGAGGAGCAGCACAAGAGAGAAAGACCCTGGATGAGATGGATTGACTTAAGTGACTAGGGTGTATTGGAGACAATGTAAATCGCTCAAGATAGAACAGGGTTCAGGCTGTCACTGAGTTGCAAAATTACTTGACAGCACACAACAACAATAGCATTGATATGAACTGTCCTCGAGGACTGCCTTAGCTGCATCCCAGAGGCTTTGCTATGTTATATTTTCATTTGTTGGAAGGAACTTTTGTATTTAATTCTTTATTTCTTCAGTGACCCAGTTGGGTTCTAGCAGGGAGTTACGTAGCTTCCACATGAGTGTAAGCTTTACCCACTTGTTAATTTCTAGTTTTAGGACATTGTGGTTTGAGAAGATAATTTGTATTATTTCATTGTTTCTGAGTTTGTTGAGGCTTGCTTTGTTTCCTAAAATATGATTAATTCTGGAGACTGTACCATGGGTACTTGAGAAGAAAATTAATTGAGTTTCAGTTGGGTGCAGTACCCTGAATACATTTACCAGATTTAGTTGACTGATTGTATACTTTAGATCTTCTCCATTTTTGTTAAGTTTCTTTTGAGTTGACCTGTCCTTTGGTGAGACTGGTATGTTAAAGTCTACCACTATTGTGCTGCTGTCTTTTTCTTTCTTTAATTGTTTTAACTCTTGTTTTATGTATTTTGCAGGTCTATCATTTGGTAAAGATGCACGTGAGAAAGGCAGGGACAACACTGACACTAAAGTTAACTCC
>NW_006399814.1:653507-658950 GCF_000299155.1 Elephantulus edwardii | reverse complement strand
GGAGTTTAGGGCTGTTGTACATAGGGTCGCTATGCCTCACAAGCGACTCGACGGCACATAACAACAACAACATTATTTGGTGCATAAATGTTGACCAAGGTTATGTCTTCTTGATGTGTTGTGCCTTTAATCATTATGTAGTGTCCTTCCTTATTTACATGGTGATTTTCATTCAGAAGTCAATTTTATCAGAGATTAGTATTGCCCCTTCTACTTTTTTTTGTGGATGCCATTTGCTTGCATATTTTTCTTTAGCCTTTGATTTTGTTTATCTTTCTCTTTGTTTCTTAGATATGTCTCTTGTAAGCAACATATGGATGGCCTTTGTTTTTTTAATCCATTCTGCTATTTTTTTCTTTTAAGTGGCACATTTAGTCCATTCTCATTAAGTGCAATTACTGACAGGACAGGACAGGTTTTATCATTGCCATTTTTCTGTGTTTCTTTTTTTTTTTTTTTTTTACCGATCAAGTCTCGACTTTATTGAAATCATACAGAGATATATATAGGAGAACGAATCGATGGTTTTCTTTTAAAAAAAATTTTTTTTTGTATGTACCGTCAAATCAGATCTGACTGGTACAGGAGGAGATTTTCCCTCCTTCTCCAGCAGAGCATCTGGTGCATTTGAGATGGTTTTCTTATGTGGTCTAGCTGATTTGGTCTTCACTGAACTTCTTGATGTAGATTTCTTTGTTCTTCATAACACCTGGGAAGTTTCCTCCTAGTTCCTTTTCCACAGTGATTTCTCAGTGATTTCCGTGTTCCTCTGATGTTCTGGAGTTCCAGTCATACACATGTTGTTTATTTTGATGACATCCTACATGATTCTTAAGTTTTCTTCATTTTCTTTATGTCTCTGCTGATTTTTCTTTAGTCCATTTCAGTCACTCACTCTCTATTCCATCTCTTCTGTTGTACTTTTTTGTCCCTCCAGCGTGTTAGACACTTTTGCTACTTTGGTCTTAATATTCTGGATTGCATTTTCATGCATTTCTGTTATTTCTAGTACTGTGTTGGCTGTATCCTCTCTGCCTTGTGATGATTTCTTAAGTCTTTGTACTTTTTTGTCTATAGTTTCAATTCTTTCTTTTATTTGTTCCATTTTCTTTTGTAGTTGTTTAATTTGCTCTTCATTGATATATTTCTTCAGGCTCCCTGCCTCTGGAGTATCCACTTTCTTAATAGCTTCCATTGTTTCTTCCATCATTTGCATCTTCTTCTGTAGCTGTTTAAGTAACTCTGTGTCAAAATATTTCTTTTGGTTTTCTGTATCTGGGGTATTCATTGGGTCTGCAATATGCTCTGCCTTTTTAGGAGAAGGGTTGTTTTTTCATGGTGTTTGAGGCAGCCTGCTGCTTTCTTGGTAGATGTTAGGCTGTTACAAGTGTATAATGCCCCAGGGAAGGGCAATGTTCTATGAAGGACCTGGATATCAGTGCTCCCCTTTTGACCTGAAGCAGGTGAGTGCTGTTCTCTGGAAAACCACTGCCAGGTCACACCTGTTCCCCTTTGGCTTAAGAAATCCCAAGCCTTCTCTGTGTGTACAGGCAACACTCTTGGCATCAGCAGCCAGGAAATTAAAAGACGTATTGCATTGGGAAAGTCTGCTGTTAGGGACCTCTCCAGAGTACTGAAGAGCAGTGGTGTCACTCTGGAGGCTAAGGTGCATCAGATCCTGGCCATGGTCTTTGCAATCACTTGTTTGCCTCAGAGAGTTGGACAATGACTAGGGAGGATAGAAGGAGAATTGATGCCTTTGAGCTGTAGAGCTGGAGAAGATTATTGAATGTACCATGGACTGCTAAAACAAACAGATTCACCCTGGAGAGGGTTAATTCAGGCTGTTCCTTGGAAGCAAGGATTCTGGGGCTTCATCTGACATACTTTGGACTTGTAAGGAGGGACAGGTCCTTGGAGAGGGACATAATACTTGGGAGGGTAGAGGGACAGAGCAGGAGGGGAAGGCCCTCTATGAGGTGGATTGATTCAGTGACTGGGGTAATCAGGATGGGTGTGTTAGAGACAGTGCAATTGGCACAAGATAGAGCAGGGTTTAGGGCTGTTGTACATAGGGTCACTATGAGTCACAAGCAACTCGATGGCACATAATAACAACAACAACATGAATGAATGATAAATTTCATCAGATGTGTTTATTGTAACTGTGGAGTTGATGGTATGATTTTCCCCCCACTCTGTTCTGTTGAGGGTGAATTACATTGATTGACTTTAATGCTCAAACAACTTTGCATTCTTAAAATTCACCCAACTTGGTTGTGATGTGTTCTGCTATCTTTTATATTGCAGTATTTTTTTTGTATCTCTATTTATCATGACACTGCCTATAATATTTTTCCACCTCTTAGGCGGTTTTATGTATCAGGGTTTTATATCTTTGTTCAGTGCCCTGCGGTAGTTTCTCATTTGCCTGTTTCTTGGAACATTCTGTGTGAGATGAGGGTGTTCCTGTTACATGTTTCATAGGTTCCATCACGAAGACTCCTAGAGCCTAGAGTTCTCTGCTTAGGAAGGATTTCAATTGTGAGTTTTATTTCTTTCAAAGTCACAGCCTATTCAGATTTTCTTTTTGTCACCTTGGATAATAAAGTATGTCTTTCAAGAACATTTTTTTTTTCATTATTCCGAATTCACACAAATTTACAAAAAGTGGCTCATGATAGCACCTTCTAGTGGTTCCAGTATCTGTCGTGTGTGTCATAATGTCCCTGGTTTCATTCCTTCTTTTATGCATTCTTCTTCTTTCTGAGAGTTTATTTATTTTGCAGAGAGGCCATTCCCTTCTGTGCACCCTTCTAGCGTCTCTTTCTTGCTCCCTCCTTTCTCATCCCACACAGATGTATAGTCTCAGACTTCAGTTGCTTTTTTTTCCCCCAGAGGCTGAGGTTGGCTTTGAGCTGATTTCCTGTCATGATTGCATTCAGAGTGGACTCAGCCCAAGCCCCGCTGTACCTGTTCTCATTTAGGGATTCCTTAGTGGCCTATGATATCACTGGCTGACACTTTGGTAGCCCTATTCCATAGCTTTGTTGTCCACAGCCTATTGGTACTGGTCCTCAGGCAGGGCTGGGACACCATCATTAGTTCAGAAACCTCAGTCTTCCTTTTCCCTTCTGGAATGTCAGCCGTCTTGCTGGCCCATGCTCTTCTTGACTTTGCTCACCCTCATGTGTCCCTCAGGCCTGGCCGGCAAATGGGGCCTCCTGGCACTGGCTTAGCCTTGTTGATTTGTACACGTAGCACATTTGTGTTGATGGGTGCTGTGTATGCAGTCCTGCTGCCTGACAGCATGTGTGTGAGCCACCTACAGGATGTGCAGAGTGTGGGCCCTCTGACTATGTAGGGATGGCCTCCCCCACTCCTTCCCTGTGTCCATCCCGTGATCCCACTCATCCCAGGTCAGCGCCTCGGACAGCATTTGTGTCCAAGTACTGTTTGTGTATCTGCCATCTGCATGATGTCCTTGGATTCCTACCTGTGGGTTCCACCCTTGCTTGCTGACAGGACTGTCTGGTTGCAGGTGGTCGTGTTCCTAAAGAAGAAGGATGGGTTTCTCAGCCTGGTGCTGCAGCACCTGGGCACCTCAGCCATGATGGACTTGCTGCTGCGCCTAGTCAGCTGTGTGGAGCCGGCCAGCCTGCGGCAGGAGGTTCTGCATGTGAGTTCTGATGGGTCCTCAAGGGTGGTCCTTGTTACTGCTTTGTGAGACTAAGGAGACAGCTCTCTGTCCACAGGCTCCCAAGGGATAGAGTGTGTGCTGCACAAGTAGCAGGTTCTTGGCTGGAGGAGGCCAAGGGACTGGTGAGGGCTTAGAGGGCACTGCACGCCCACACCGAGAGCTCCTCAGGCTTTTGTTAAGGCTTCTGGGTGAACTGGGGCCTCCAGGGGCACAGAGCAGAGCCGATTCCTTTCCTCTAAGGCTGCAGAAATGGCCTTCTCTGTGGTCATCTCCCTCCCTCATCTTCCCTGGCATCTCCTATGGCCTTGGCACAGGTTCATGCCTGTGAGAACAGTGTTTGTGGAGAGTCTCTCCTCAGAGCCCAGAGCAGCAGTGCCCATCCAGAGTGAAAGGGCCTGGGATCACCGTCCAGCAGGGCAGTCCTTCACCGAGTGCTGCCTCCCCTTCTAACTCTTCCTGAGAGGTGGTGGACTTTCAGACTTTCAGTCTGGGATGGGAACAGTGCCTAGTACTATACTATGGTCACTGCTGGTTCCTGTGAGGGAGGCCAGCATTCCCCAGGCCTGAGTGTTGTCACTGAGGTGTGGTTCCCATGGAGGGTCTGTGACGCCAGGCAGCACTCAGGCACTCATTGGGGTGGGCTGTCGTTGTCACTGATTGTACAGTGTACAGTTCCCATCAAGGGTGCATAATGACACCCGGTGCTCCCTGGGTGTGAGCGAGTGATGCTGTAAGGAGTGGTTAGAGCTGTTGTGTTGGGTGCCCCTCACTGTGCCACCTCGTTTGACTCTTGAGCAGCATGTGGGACATAACCACTGGTGTTTGGATGTGAGACCTGAGCACTAGGGAGCAGCGTGTGGTGCCCGTGGGTTTGTGCACACTTGCTCTGGACCAGAGAACATGGTTTTCCTGCTCCTGGAATGGCCCTGGATCCTGTGCTATGAGCAGTCTGTCTCACATTTGGAGTGTGTGTACTGGGACGGAGACGCTGGGTCTCTAGCTCTTTTTGACTCACGTCATAGTCGTTCAAGATATGTCCTAAAGACAGCGCTTATTTAGCCTTCCAGCCTGGCAACTGGACCCTCCACTCAACATCCAGTCACTCGACGTTACTCCTGTCCACTTCGGCCTGAGCAAATGCAGGTACTGCCCGTTGGAGGACTTCAGGATGGGCCAGGCTGTGCTCTGGCAGCAACACCCACATCCTTTGTCACTGAGTCCAGTGTGTGGAGTGCCCCCTGCAGTGACAGCGCTGTGACGGGGTTGAGAGAGTGAGGAGGGAGCTTCCAGCCAGCTTCATGCATGCCATTCTGACTCCCTCTCATTGACCAGGATGCCACCTAAACCAGACTGACCTGAAGGGGTGGAAAGTCCATTCTTTTGTGGGCCTGCATGTGCCTGAGCAACAGGCTTTGATGCAGAAAGTTTTCTCACTGCTGCTGGTACAGTTGCAAGAAGAGTTGTTATTAAATGCCGTAGCAGCGAATGGGAATCCCAGAACATTTAATCGTGCTAATGCGAAACCTATACTTGGACCAAGAGGCAGTAGTCAGAACAGAGCAGGGCAACGCTGAATGGTTCAAAATTGGGAAGGGTGTATGCCAGGGATGTGTCCTATCTCCACACCTTTCCAACCTATACGCAGATCAGATTATCCGAGAGGCTGGGCTCTATGAGGAGAAGCGTGGCGTTAGGATTGGTGGATGATCTATCAACAATCTGCATTATGCAGATGACACAACC
>NW_006399814.1:615968-652843 GCF_000299155.1 Elephantulus edwardii | reverse complement strand
TGTCAGAGGCAATGAGATTGGCACAGGATAGAGCAGGGTTTAGGGCTGTTGTTCATAGAGTCGCTATGAGTCGCAAACGTCTCCACGGCACATAACAACAACAAAAAACAACAGCAGTGGTGTCACATGGCAACAGTAATGGTGCTGAATGTCTCGTGATACTACAGAAGCGGTGGTGTCATGTAATAGCACAGCCGTGATGTCAGTGTGTGTCACATAATAAGGCAGTGGTGGTACTGAGGGTCCCACGGTAACAGTGTGTCATGTGGTAACACAGGTGGTGGTGAGGAATGTGACTGGCAACAGCAGTGATGAGTGTCATCACATGCCCTAGTAATGAAAAATGTAGTGGTGGTGGGTGTCCTGTGGTGACACAGTGATGGTGCCGAGGCGGGCAGTGGTGCGGTGCAGCGTGGTTGGCTTGGCTCAGCGATAGTGCTGTGTGATGGGCGTAGTGGGGCCCTGGTGGGAGTGGTCCATTGGCAGGCGTGGTCGGGTGGGTGGGGTGTGGCTAAGTGACTCAGCAGTGGGTGGGTGTATGGTGATGGAGCCTAAGTTGAATGGTGGGGATATTGGTGGTACAGAAGTGGCAGATGTCATTTGGGAGTATATGATAGGTTAAAGTTTTTTTCAGTTTCAGGTTCCTTTTTGAACCAGTTGTGGGGTTTTGTCTAGTGGTTGGATTGTTGCTGTTGCCTCCATGCTCCACTGTCTACACTCCGGGATCCAAGTAGTTGGACTTGGAGAAATATTAATACCTTAGAGCTGGACCAAGCCCGTACTCCCCTGCAAAGGGCCAGATCCACAGTATTATTTTATACGGAGGCCAAACAACCAGAGATGATAAGAAATTAAGAGAGTGGTGTTCCAAGAGACTTTCTTTGCACCAGTAGGCAACATGGGATTGGCCCACCAACCTCTGCTATAACACTATGTACAGCAGAGCACACTTAGAATAGACTACTGAAGTGGGGCCCTCCATTTTGGAAACACAAAGGAGGAGAAACAGTTGTAATAAGAAATTAATAATTGGTATGTGGAATATGAGAAATCAAAAGACGAATTGCATTGGGAAAATCTACTGTCATGGACCTCAGAGTGCTAAAGAGGAACGATGTCAATCTAGAGACAAAGGTGCACCTAATCCAGGCCATGGTCTTCTCAATTACTTGTTATGCTTCAGAGAGTTGGACAATGACTAAGGATGACAGAAGAAGAATAGATGACTTTGAATTGTGGTGCTGAAGAAGAGTCTTGAACATACCACAGACTGCCAAGACAACAAATAGGTCTGTCTTGGAGAGGGTGAAGCCAAGTCTCTCCTTGGAGGCTAGCATTTTGACGCTCTACCTCACTCACTTTGTGCACGTGCCCAGGAGAGACTAGTCCTAGGAAGGATGGAGGGACAGTGCAGGGTCGGAATTAGTGAGACTGGCTCAGGACAGGGAAGGGGTCAGAGCTGCTGTACATAGGGTTGTTATACATTGCAGGTGACTCAGTGGCACATAACAACAGAAACATACCAGGACAAGTTTGGAAGCAGGAGTGGCATCCACTTCCTAAACAGCATGGCTCCTGAAACTCTATGAACTTTGATAAATGTTGATAGTTGTAGAGGGGCTTCAAGCTTTTTGTTCATAGGGTCACTAGGGGTCATGCTCGACTTGAAGGTAATCAACAACAGCAGGGCCATTTGGTCTCAGGATGCTACATCTCCACTCTGACTGGGGAGACTTTCTAAGACTGACCATTGGACACCAGTATCACTGTCCTGGATGACCACAGGATACCCACCACTGCTGCAGCCTCACTGCCTCCTGTCCACTGTCCACACGTGTCAGCCGTCGACCCTTTCTGAGCCACTGTGGTTGGTCACCAGCACAGTGCCTAGGGCACTTCATCTTCACAAGGACTTTGTTTCTACTCAAGCACGTGGGCAGTCTTGGAGCAGATGGTGTGCCAAAGTCCCTGCTATGAGAGGGGTTGTGTAGGGTTTAGTGGGGTTTGACAGTTTCAGGGAGGTCTGATTCCAGGAGAGACCAGTGTCTAAGCTGCCGCTGCTATGCTCTCACCAAAACCTGGTTTCCACAAAAGCTCAAGGATCTGGAGGATGAAACCTGATAGTTAAAATAGTTTTTTTCATTTTGTTTTTAGTTCTGGCACAGACAATAGTATAGAGTCAGATGTGGTCCTGGGAGGTGGAGTGTGAGGTAGTCCTGGGAGGTGGCGTGTGAGATGGCCCTGGCAGGTGGAGTGGGAGTTGGTTCTGCGAGGCGGGGTATGAGTTGGTCCTGGGAGGTGGGCGTGGAGGTGGCGGTGGCAGCCAACTTAGGAAGAAGTGATCCTAGATGGCTGGGGGCAGAGGTGGTTTAGGGTCAGGTGAATGTGTTCTGCAGGCCTTGGTGTGTGGGAGTTACATGCATGAAGTTGAGGACAGAATGGTGGTAGGACTTAGCTCTGCTATGTGGCTTCAGGAACAGTGGTATGGTTCCCACTCCTGTAAACACCTCTAGCCACTCGATGTCCTCACAGGGCCCTGGGGACTGAATGCGTGCCAGTTGTTTGTACCCAGTAGTGACTGATTCACTTCCTCTAATTATGATACAACTTTATCCATCAGAATGTTAGATTAATTTGAAAATAAGTGGCCTTATCAAGTCAGATTACTGTTTTTCCTGCCCAAAGTGAGCAACCCCTGGTGTCACTTGAGATGATGAAGGATGGCCCTCCAGTGCCCAGAGGGCCCTGTGACTAGCAGTGTGACTGTGCGGGAGCAGGGGGGCTGTGGGGACAGCCATGTAACTGAAGCCTATGCTGGTAGTGGTCACTGGAGTGCGGGCCAGGATGGTGGGTCAGGAGCAGGTGCTTGGGGAGGGGCATCCATGAAGGCAGAGAGGCTCAGCAGAGAGACCCTGCTCAGGCAGGCAGCGGGGGTACCCCATAGGCAGCAAGGCAAGGGTGGCTCTGGGTAGGGGAAGGAGAGGCTTAACATGGGATGATGGCTTTTAGGGGTTTGGGCCCAGGTTGGTGGTCTGCAGGAGTCTCTTCTTGGGCACTGGTCCAGCGGTTACAGGGGGTAGGGTGGTAGTTCTTGAGAGTGTGGGCTGGGAAGTGGTCCAGGGGACTTGAATCAGCATTGAGTTCTGGGATCACAGGCAGGGGTGATAGTTCTGGGGTGCTGGCTCTGAGGACAGGTGAAGTGAGAAGTTATGAGTCTGTGGGACTAGAGACTTCTCAGGAGCTTGGGGCATTCCTGACCTGCAGTCCTGAGTGGTGACCACGAGGGTTTATGTGCAGATCTAGGCCCCCAGGGCTTTCCCCTTTGGTGAGGCCAATGGCTGGGGATGGCCGATGTTCTCATGACATAGGCGGTTTCTCTTTCAGTGGCTCAATGGAGAGAAGATGATTGAGAAACTCGTGGGGCTGATCCATCCAGGCCAGGAGGAGGACGTGAGTGCTGGGCTGGGGCTGAGGCTGCCTAGTGTTTTTGCCCTGATCACTGGTGGACTTCTGGGCTCCTTATACAGCAGAGTAAAACAAAACATTACATAGAAAAAGGTCCAGTGGTATCATATGAGCTATCTGTGGCTGAGATGAGATTTCTTCAAACTTGGTGGGTAGTTTTCTGTTCACTGTGATGATATGAGACTATGGGGCCAGCCATATTTTTAACCAGCCTTGAATAACTGTCCAGAGGTAGGCACAGTGCCATAACAGTGGCCTGGGGTCTGTGCCTAAATGTGGTTGGTGCCCAGCCATGTCACTGTCCAAGAGCTGTGCCCCATAAGGGCACAGACTAGGGCCGAGTCTTCTCTGCAGAGTGCTCTGTGGCCAACAATCTCAGACAGCCTGAGCTGCTTCACATCTGGCCAGCAGGCACTCGTGCAGGCAGTGGCTCAGCAGAGACACCGCTCTCAGATATGTGCTCAGGAAGGACCCCCAAGGGCAGCCGATGCATGCTGTGCTCCCAATTTGCTGGGAGACTTGTGGGCTCTGGTCTGTACTATCTCCTTAATCTCTACTCTTCTGTTCAAGAACCGATAGGCACATTCTATTTCTAACATCAATTGCAAATCCCTCGGGAAACAGCACTCTTCCACTTCTCCTTGGATTTCCTTATTTCCATCTGTTCTTTCATGTCTTCTAAACTTGGCCTTTGGGTCTCACAGTCAGTTGGGTTTTGCTGTTAAGTTGACAGCAGTGTCAGAAGCACAGTCTTTGTAGGTATAACTCAGGAGATCTATCCCAGCCCCAGCATGATTGCCTGGCATTGCTAAACCTTGGACGTGGTAGGTCCAGGGAGTGTAGGCACTGATGTCTATGGCATGAACCCTCAGGTGTGGGACTCCTGCTGAAACTTGTTGAGAGGGAGTCTAGCATGTGTCCAGGGACTTCATCCCCACAGCCCAGGCCTCAGTGCCCTGTGGGTGTTGACTACTCTGGCATTTTGTGCCTCCAGAGGCAGTCCAATGCATCGCAGACACTCTGCGACATCGTCCGGCTGGGTCGAGACCAGAGTGGTCAGCTGCAGGAGACAACAGAGCCCGACCCACTCCTTACGGTCCTAGAGTCGTAAGTGCCACCCGAGGAGGTGAGGCCTCTATGGTGTGGGGTCCTGCCCTGCCTCAGGGGAGCGGTGTCCCTGTCGAGCTGTTCCCATAGTCCAGCCCGGGGGGAGCCCTCCTAGCTCTGTCCTGTGACCATGCATATCTCTGACAGGCAGGGTTGCGTGGAGCAGCTGCTCAGGAACATGTTCGATGGCCAGCAGACAGAGACCTGCCTGGTGTATGGCACACAGGTCCTGCTGACCCTGCTGGAGGGGCGGCGTGCCGGGTGAGTCCAGGCTGGGCGCTGGGGTTTGTATCTTGTTGGCCTGCTGGTCAGGCATCTGTAGGTATGACTACGTGTCCATCATAAGGCTCATCTTATAGCTCCACTCAGTCCTCCTCCATGCCAGGGCCATCACCACTCCGGCTGGCCAATGCATTCAAGTGACTGCTATTGTAGTGTTTGTGTGCCGGGGATGTGGAGGGGGGGTGCTGGGTGCTCTATGGGCTTGTGTGTAGAGTGGGCTGGGGACCTGGGCCGTACTGGGAAGGGGGTCTGGGTGCTCCAATCTGGTCATGGTGTTGAGAAGCCCCTGAACTGGCTGGGGCACAGCTGGCAGGAACATCTGAGGAAGCAGTGGAAACTCTTGGTAGGACCTCAGGAGTGGGGACAGAATGGAGGGACAGGCTGGGCTGGCTCAGTGTCACAGTGGACAGCAGAGCTCAGGGAGGCATGGCTGGCTCTGATAGGCCTAGGAAGATGAGGGTCCAGGCAGGGGTAGTATAGGAAACCAGGAGGACTTGGGGTAGGGGTTGGGAGGTGCACCTGTTTATCATTTCTCTACTCTGTTTTCTGGACTTCTTCATTCCCACAGTCTCACACTGACCTCAGGGCTTTGAAGGAAGAAATGACCAGTTTAGCAGTTTGTAACCTTATTACAGAATTACAAAGTTATGATCATTTCTTATAATTAACCAACCAAAATAGGTTTCCCTCTCATAACACAGTAGAATTTGTCTGGGCCTGTGTGGTTTAGGAAGGAAGTGGGGTATCTGGGGCCTGGTGTGAGGACAGAGGCAGGATGGCTGGGTCTTTTTTCTTGCCCATGCTTTTCTGTATTTGAGGCTCTTACTTCCTGTAATAATTTTGTTTCTTTATAATTAAGAAAAAGTCTTTACAGTTTCAGTTTGTAAAATCCAAAGGGGTTATGTGGAACCTGTTTCTAGTTCCCAACCCAGGGGATAGCAATGAGCTTGTCAAAGGTGGACACACGACCAGTGATCAGACTGCCTTCTGACACTTTGTCCCCTCTCACATCCACTGAGAGATGTACAGAGGTCTCGGGGTGCCCTTTTGTGAGAAAGTGGGTGTTTCATCGTCTACCCAAGGCTGCAATGCCCTGGTGACTTGGCTTCTGGCCCCATAGGACAGAGAGCGGCACAGTGGACTCTTTCTCTCAGGGACTCTTGCGGCCACACAGTGTCAGTAGCAGCGTCCTGCAGGGCATTGAGCCCCGACTGAAGGACTTCCACTGTCTGCTGCTTAGACCGCCGAAGGTGAGTGGCTGCTACCCTGCGTGTCCCCCCCACACCTACACAGTTGCCTGACTGTTGGTGGCCCCTGACATCTGGAATCAGCTGATGTGGAGTGTCCACTCTGGGGCTGGTGGGGCAGTCCAGCACGGCGTGCGGATGGGGTGCATGTGGTGAGGGTGAGCAGGGTGACATCAGAGAGGCCACAGCCCAGCCCTTCAGCTTTGCTCATATGCCACTTGGGGCTGCCCTGTGCCTACCTCAAATCAGAGCCCCCAGCTTGTCCCCACCGTGGGTCCTCAGCACCATGTGATCTGCTGGCTGTGTGCTTGTCCTTCTCCAGTGAGTGAAGCAGGTCATGCCCAGAGCAAGCGCCAGAAGAGGGTGGGGGTCCACAGTTTTATGGCACCGGATGAGGTAGTTTGTAGGGTCTGCAGCTCCAGATCCTTGGCAGATCCCCACCAAGCCCCTGGTCTTGGTGCTGCCTGCTGAGGCCAGGTCTCCTGGTGGCTGGTGTGCATGAGGGCCCAATAAACCCCACAGCCCTCAGCGGGCAACGTGGAGGAGGCTGACAGTGCCCACCGCTTCTAGAAAGGTGCAATCCTGACCACCATCGGGGTGCTGGAGGAACCCCTGGGTAACGCCCGTCTGCACAGTGCCCGCCTTGTGGCTGCCCTGCTGCACACCAACACACCCAGCGTCAACCGGGAGCTCTGCCGCCTCAATACCATGGACCTGCTGCTGGTGAGTGGGCTTCCCGGGGCTACGGGTGCAGCTTATCAGAGTCTGTCCATGCATCTCATTAAGGTATCCCTGTGTTCTACTTGGTCCACCCATGCATCTCAAGAAGTCTTTGTCTTTGTGTCCTTTACAACCTGTGATCACCTCCCTCCTGTGAGGATGACAGAAACTGACAAAAAAAGTCAAGTCCAGTGGTGGAACGGAGCCCTGGCCCCAGGACAGAGACCTCAGCCGACAGAAAGTCCTTGACAGGTTGTGGAGCAGCCTTATCCCTACAGAAGTTCCTGTGTGGAGCCCTGGGATGTGCCCTGGAGTGGGGATGGGCCTCCCAGAATTTGCCCATGAGAGTGGGCCTTGTTGACAGGTATATGGTCACGTGGCCTCACTTGTCCTTGTCTTTGACCCAACAAGGCAGAATTTGATTGGAAGGCCAGGCGGCAGGTCCTGTCCTGCAAGGGAAAACTGCCCACGGGTTTGAGCTGACTGTGCATAGGGTACTATGGACAGATATCACCAGTTGTCCTGCCAGCTCAGGCCCATCAGGACCTCCCAGGAGATTGTTATTAGGTGTCATTGAGTCAAATACAACTCCTAGTGACCTTATGAATAATGGACTTGAACCCTACACCGTATCCTGTGACATTTGCATCGTCTGCAACACACGAGTACATTGTTACAGTCACTGGGCCAGTCTTTCTCATTGAGGATATTTACCTCCTTCACTGAGCCTCCACCTTCCCAAGCATGATGTCCCTCTCCAAGGACCAGCCCCTCCTAACAACATGCCAGGGTAAGAGAGGCCAAGTTTCACCATCCTTGCCTCTAAGGAGCACTCTAGTTTCACTGTCTTCAAAAAAAGAAATTTGTCTTTTGGCAGTACTTTTCTCTAGCACCGCAACTTGGAGGCATCAAGTTTTCTTTGTCTTTCTTATTCATTGTCCAACTTTCTGATGCATAGAAAGCAGTTGAAAAGACTATCACTTGAATCAGGGCACCTTGGTCTTCAAACTGACATACCTGCTCCTTAATACTTTGGAGAAGTAGCAGATTAGCAGGGTTTGTGTGTTGGTGTTAGGTGCCATTGAATCAAGTATGACCCATGATGCCCTCTGAACCAAAAATCTGAACCCTGTCCCATTCTTATCAACCTGACACACTTGAGCCCATTGCTACAGTCACAGTGTCAGTCCAGTTAGTTGAGGATTTTCCTCTTTGTCACTAACCCTCCACCTTACCCAAGATGACATCCCTCCCTAAGGAATAGCCTCTTCTACCGAAAGTATGTGAGATGAAGCTTCACCATCCTTGCCTGCACAGAGCACTCTGGCTTTACTTCAGCTCTCAGATGCATAGCAAATGACTGGAAAGACTGGACTGGCCCTCATCAGGCACAACTGGATCGGTGATTTGGAGAGGTCCCTGACAGTACTTTCCCAGTGCAGTATGTCTCCTGATCTCCTGACTGCTGGTATCAAGCCATTGTGGATCCGAGTAACAGGAAATTGTTGACATTTTCAGTTTTTTTCTCCATCTGTCATGATGTTGCCTATTGGTCCAGTGGTAAGGATTTTTTCTTCTTGATACTGAAGTGTAATCCATGTTGAAGGCTGTAGTCTTTAATCTTCTGCAGCAAGCGTTTCAAATCCTTCTCACTTTTAGTAGACAAGTTGTGTCATCAGTATAACAAAGGTTGTTGATGAGTCTTTCTCCAATCCTGATGCCTCATTTTTCTTCACAGAGTCCAGCGTCTTGTGTGATTTACTCATCATGTGCGTTGAATTGTTGTTAGGTTCCATTGAGTCAAGTACAACTCCTCGTGACCCTGTGTACAGCTAACCTGAACCCTGCCTTACCCTGTACCATCCCTATCACCTCTGACACATGAGAGTCCATTGCTGAAGTCAGTATGTCAGTCCATCTTGTCGCTGACCCTCCATGTTTCCAAACATGATGCCCCTTTCCAAGAGAATATCCTTCCTAGCTACAGGTCCAGAGGATGAGAGACCAAGCTTCACCATCCTTGCCTCCAAGGAGCACTCTAGCTGCACTTTCTCCAAGACATACAGATCTGTCTGTCCTTTCGGCTATCCATGGGATATATATAGTGCTCTTCTCCAGCACCAGAACTCAAATAAATTCATTAATTCTTCTTTTATCCTTATTTACTGTCCAGCTCTCACATGCTTAGCAGGTGATTGAGAAGACCATGGCCTGAATCAGGCACACTTTGGTCTTCAAATTGACATCACTAGTTTTCAGCAATTTGGAGCAGTCTCTTACAGTGGACTTGCCCAATGTAGTATGTCTCCTGATTTCCTGACTGCTGCAGTCAAAGGTGTTGATTGTTGATCTAAGCAGGATTAAATCACTGATAGCTTCAGTCTTTGCTCTATTATAATATTGACTGTTGGTCCTGTGGCCAGGATTTTTATTTTATTTTATTTTTTTTGATCCTTATTTTCTTGATGTTGAGATGTAAGAATGTAACCCTTATGCACACCTTTCCTGGTTTTAAACCATGTAGTTTCCCCATGTTCTGTTCGGATGACTGCTTCTTGATCTAGGTTTAGGTTTCACATAAGCACATTAAGTGTTCGGGCGTTCCAGTTCTTCTCAAGGTTAGTCATAGTTTGTTATGATCCACAGAATCAAATGCTTTTACATTGTCAGTAAAACACAAATAGACATTCTTCTGGTATTCTCTGCTTTCTGCCAGCATCCACCTGACACCAGCTATGATATCCCTGGTGCCACAGCTTCATCTAAACCCAGCTTCAGTTTCTGGAAGTTTGCTATCTATTTACTGTTCTGGCCTTTTTTTTTTTTTTAATTGAGTAAAATTTCCTTTTTAAAAATGTACAACTTGTTCATGCATTTTCACCACAGCTGGGGCATCTCCACCCTTATTTCTGGTGTAAATGACTTGAGCTCTGTGTTTTGAAACCAGCTTGACAAGTCATTTACTGTGCAGCTCCTGAGGGCCACCCTGGCCAGGGAACCCTGAATCTTCAGTCTCGCAGAGACAACAACCAGGGTTATACACGTACAGCTGGGAACTTCTTTACAGAGTTTGTCCTGTGTGGCTTTGTCAACAAGACCAGGTTGTTGAGCTTGTCCTGAACTTTGCCCTTGGACCACTTCTTCTTGACTTTGCCCCCAGATTTGTTCTCTGGGTCTCTGTCTTTTTTAGCCAACTTTCCAGCATCATTCTTTCTCTAGTCATCCTTGGGCAGCATCGTGAAACTTGGAAAGGAGCTACCACAAGTGCAGCCTTGTTAAGATAGCTGGGGGGGCTGGGGGGGAGAAGCAGTTCTATAATTTTTTTTTAATAATCTTCAGCAGTATTTTGCCTGCATGTGATATTAATTATATTGTTCAACAATTTACACAGTTGGGGTTTTTTATCATCTTTCTTGGGAATGAGAATATGGATTTCGTCCAATCAGTCGGCCAAGCCGCTGTCCTCCACCATTCCTGGTACTGACTGGTGGGCATATCCAGGGCTGCATCTGTTGGTTGGATCTTGTCGGTTGGTCTCCCTTTGATTCCTGGGATCTTCAGTTCAGTTTTCGTTACCTTTGGCTCCTCACCATATGGTGCATGCTGACATTTTTCTCTGTCAGTCAGTTCTTTCTGGTACAATGACTGTATTCCCTCCATCTTCTTTTGATGCTTTTTGGGTCATTCAGTATTTTGCCTATAGCAACTCTCAGTATTGGGCTCAAATCCAGCATAGCTCTGTGAGAGAAAGATAAACAGTCTCCTCTTTCTCTTGTGTGATTTACAGCTGCCAAAACCCAGTGAAAGGTCACTTTTTAGTCAATTCTGACTGGATGGTGGGAATTGATTGTCATGGAAATCCCAACTTAAGTGAAGCAGAACCACCCTCCTTTCTCCTCAGAGAACTCTTGGTGGTGGCAGCATCTGCAGGCACGGAGGAGCGCTGTTGCTCACAGCCCGTCGGGTGGCTGTGGATGTGACCCCAGCCCCTGGCCACTGCGCTGCTCTGAGAGCCCCAGCATGGGGACAGCTCTGACAGACAGAAGCCCCTTTTTTACAGCCTGAGGGCTAGAGTCCAGGGCCAAGGACCAGCTCTGGAGGAGAGCCACTGTTGGTTCTGGAGGAAGGACCCTGTTTGCTTCAGCATTTGTCCCCTTGTTCCTTCCAGCACAGGGGCCCAGGTCCAGGATGCCTCCACTCCTGGGGATTCTTTCTGGGTGACTTGCCCCCGCCTCCTTATATCTCTTCTGTGATAACAGGTGTTATCAGCCACAGCTGGGGACACCCGCGTCTAGGGCTGAAGGAGTGAAGGCACATGGCCCCATTTACCCTGGTATTACATTGATCCATCGTATGACAGCGGTTCACAGCTCTGTAAACACATGATGTTGGGGGGCTGTGGAGAGCAGGCAGTCCTCAGATGGGGCTGAGTAAGCTCCCACCTGCTCACTCACCATAACTGTACAAGGGGGTATCGTACAGCCTGTGCTGTGTGGGGGTGCTGGCTGTCCTGTTGGGGGGTGCTAGCCATACTGTAGGAGACGCACCCTATGGAAGAGATGCCCCATAAAGGAGAGGCGTCCTGCCCTGCAGCGGGGAGACACCTCATATGAGAGTAGCCTTGTGTAGGAGATGCTCCATGGGGAGACACCCCTGGGGGACATGACTCATAAAGGAGAGACACCCTGTGACGAGACAACGTGGGTAGGAGTTGCTCCATGGGGGAGATGATCCTCTCACCCCCCCAGGGAGAGATATCCTGTAGGGGAGAGATGACACCCACCCCCACTGAGGGAGACGCCTGTGGGAGAGAGATGCCTTGTGAGAGAGACAGTGTGTGTAGGAGATGCCCCATGGAGGAGATGACAGCCCCCCAGGGAGAGATGCCCTGTGGGGAGAGATGCCCTGCAGGGGAGATGCCTCTGGGGGGAGATGCTCAGTGTTGAGGTGGCCCTGTGTGAGAGAGGCACCTCGTGAGAGAGCACCGTGCTACCTTTAGCTCCAGGCTGCTGGCCCACATCACCTCCTGGGTACAGGGCTTCTCCCTGGGGGGCTTTGGGGCAGGAGTTTTGGTGCTTCACAGAGGCACAGTGGTTGGTGGCTGACTGGAAGGTCAGGCCAGGGTGTGTTCCTCTTACCCAGAGGTCTTGGTCAGGTGATAAGTCAGAGGTGGGGGCCGGGCCTGCTCTGTGCAGGGGAGAGGGAGAGGTGATACCACAGATGGTTCACGGGGATGTCTACCCACTTCAGTACCCCTTCAGCCTCCTGCCCATTTTTCTGAAATCCCCACCCCCAAGTCTCTCACCCTCCAGTCTCCCTCCAACACCTTGCCCATTGAGTCCCCTGCCGAATCCTCCATCCAACTCCCTGCCCCTGTCCAGCCCTGTGTTCCTCAGCCTTGTCGAGCACTCTGAGCACTTTGGCCCCCTGCCATCTTTGGACCACGTCATGGTCCTTGAGCCTCAGCTTCCTGTGGGCTTAGAGGTCAGAGCTTTGGGGGACTGCTATGTCCTGGTGTGCTGTGAGAGAGGGTTAGATGACTATCCTGCCAGGGCAAAAGGCTGAGACAGTCAGTACTCTTCTGGCCTCAGCCTTCCTATAGGGACCACATCTTCTAGGGTGTCCACACTGGGTCTTGTCCACCTCATCTCTTGTCTTGCATGTGGTTGGGGTCACCACAGGGAGCAGTGCATGGCCAGCAGCCCAAGTACCTCCTACCTTCTGCCTACCAGGACTTGTTCTTCAAGTACACCTGGAACAACTTCCTGCACTTCCAAGTGGAGCTGTGTGTAGCTGCCATCCTCTCCCATGCCACCCGCGAGGAGACGACTGAACCCTCTGAGGGTCCCCAGCCTGTGACTGGCCACCCTGATGACACACTGGTGACCCATGTGAGTGGGCCCTCAAGGACACCCCTTCCTCCAGCCATGGCCATTAGGGGCCATGAGGAGGAGTGAATGTCTTCTGCAGCCGCTTCCATGATTATTTCCTCACCTTCGAGGCTGGTGTGGGTCCTGGGTCGGGGCGAGGGGGGGTGCTCTGGACATGCCTCAAGCCTTGCTGGCTGAATACCAGCCCCATAGGTAGCTCACCATTCTGAGGGTCTATGGAGTCTACGGACACACCTGGGGCTTCAAAATGACATCTCTATAACCACACTCGGTCCTAGGGCTGCCACATCACGCCTGTGAATCCCCCGCTCCCATCACACTGTGGACCCTCAACTCCCATGTCACACCTGTGGAGCCCTACTCCTACCTCTTGTCATACCTGTGCGCTACACCCTCCTAAGGGCCATTACTAGGCCTGATAGTGTTGGGCGTGTTCAGCACATGACCACTGTGGGGGGGGGTGAGTTTGAGGCCCACAGTGGGGCCTCCGGATGCAGAGCTAGTGGGGAGTTATGGGGGTGGTGGAGCAGTTGACAGGTCAGCTGTGCTGGGAATTCCGAATTGGGTCAGGGTCTGCTATAGACCACTTACTCCAGGGGGGTGAATGGAGAGGCTTGAGGGGCAGCCTTCCATGCACTGCCCCAGGCGTAGGTGGGGAGGGACTGCAGGCTGGGGGCCTCAGGCATGTTACAGGCTCTAGCTGCTGCTGTCCCCTGTCTTTCCAGCTGTTCCAAAAGTGCTGCCTGGTGCAAAGGATCCTGGAGGCCTGGGAAGCAAACGACCACACACAGTGAGCTGCGTGGAGTGAGGGCTGTGGTGGGTGGGGTCCTGCGTGGGAGACAGCTCTGAAGGTGGACCTAGTTAACAGCAGTGGGACTGGGCAGAGATCAGCCAGGTGGGTTAGGGGGGCATCTTCTGGAGGAGCTGTCCAGGAAGGCTGGCCTGCACTGTCAGCTGGGGTGTGGTCAGTCTCTAGTGTCAGGATAGGCACTAGGTCCTCAGCAGCTTCAGCCTGTGGTCTGGCTACCTGGGCCCACACGCCCAGCCATCACCCACTCCCCTTCATTCTCCTGGGCCCCCTTGTCCTCTTCTTCTTAACAGCCAATGATCTGAAACCATGTTGAGAAATACTAGCCCCAGGCTCTAAACCCCTAAAGCCGTGATGGCCGTGGTGGAATTGTAGTCTCTCCATGTGAGGGGCTTACCAGGCTGCCTCTCCCCGCTCTCCCACCTGCCTCCATAGCTCCTGTGCACACAAGAGGTTCAGGACCATCTTGTCATCTGACCCTGTGCTAGAGGGCTTGTCCCTAACTTCCCCAAAGTCCTAGGAGCTTTACATCTGCCTATCCTCTAGTGAGCCAGCCCGTGAGTGCCAGGCCTGCCCAGCCCTGACCAGCATCCCTGCCTGGCTGCTCTGCCCACACAAGACCCCAGCTGCCCTCCTAGTGTGGCCCAGAACCTGTGTTCATCTGCCACACAAGCCAAGATGCCTCCAGCACGATCCAGGGAGGAGTCCAGCCTGGGCAGTGCTGGGAGAGGGTGGTTTCTGGGACCAAGACCATAGTCACCTTTGGTCACAAAACATGACAGGTGTACTCACAGCTTGACCATCCTGGGTTAGCTGCAGGTGCTGCTGGCCAGCTGTGCAACTCTGGTGACCCTGTGGCTTCTCTGCTGAAGGGGGAGTGAGAATGACCACTCCCCCTCACAGTTCTGGCATTGAAGCTAAGACTGAGACTATGGGCAGGGCCACAGAGCCACCCACAACTCGGGCTTTTTGGGGGGCCAAAACCAGTCGTGGTCCTGGGAGAGGTGGCCACTGCAGTGGTGCAGTGGTCAGAGGCTGTGGTGGCCGAGGACCCTTCCTCAAGGGAGGAAGTAGATGTTCCCAGAGTCTGTAGGACCACATGGCAGGGTTTGGACACTGGACAGATGGTAGTAGGCTGTTGTGCATCCATCAGAGGGGCAGTTGCTGCAGGAGTGGGGTCAGGTGTCCACCATGCTCATACTGGACGAGTGCTTTCAGGGCAGCAGGTGGCATGCGGCGTGGGAACATGGGCCACCTGACCAGGATCGCGAATGCCGTGGTGCAGAACCTGGAGCGGGGCCCCTTGCAGACCCACGTCAGTGAGGTCATTCGAGGTGAGCCGCTGTGCACTGAGATGGCCCTGTAGGCTCTGGTCCCTGCCTGCCTGTTGTCCCTGGGCCTATTGTCCAGTTCACTTTGGCTGTCATTTGCCTGAGACCCCACCACCAGCTGGGTAGGCGGGGCCAAGTGTGCATCCCAAGCACGGCTAGGTCTCTAGTGGCCCCTCCAGCATGGCCCCAAGGGCAGGGGTGTCGGGCTGGCCTCAGGCCTGATGACCACTGACCTGCTTCACAGGGACAGCAGAGGCCACCCTTTTGCTTGCTTGCTTGTGTCTTTGCCTCGTGGGGCAGCGTCCTTAAGTGGAGCCCTTCTGGTCAGTCCTTAGCCCTGTGGGGGCTGAGTCATCCCTTCTGGTCCGTCCCTGGCTCTGGGCAGCAGTGGGACCTCAGGACTGGGCCTGAGCAGTGGCACCCCTTGCAGGGCTCCCTGAGGACTGCCGGGGACGCTGGGAGAGCTTTGTGGAGGAGACCCTGACTGAGACCAACCGCAGGAATACTGTGGACCTGGTGAGCACGTCGGGGTGGCCTGAGGGAGGGTGTCCTGTGAGGCCCCTCCCCCTGGCAGGAGCTGCGTGCATGCTGGATGGTTCATGAAGACCCCTCTACTCTGTCAGGAGCTGGGTGGGCCAAGAAGACCCCCTCACCTCATCAGGAGCCAGTTGGTCTGAGGAGAACCCTGTATCCTGTCAGGAGCCGGGTGGTCCAAGGAGACACCTATATCCCACTGGGAGCTGAGAGGTCCAAGGTGACCTCCTCTCGCCCTGTTAGGAGCTGAGCAGGCCATAGAGACCTCCCTTACCCCCATCAGGAGGCAGGTGTTCCGTGGTGACCCCCCCCCACCCGTCAGGAGTTGGGTGGTCTGTAGAGACCCCACCCCATCCTGTCTAGGGGCCAGGTGGTCTGAAGAGACCCCCCCCCTTTACCCCATCAGGAGCTGGGTGGTCCATCGAGACTTCCCTCACCCTGTTGGGAGCCAGGTGGTCTAAGGAGACCCCCCCAACCCTGTCAGGAGCCCGGTGGCCTGTGGAGAGCCCCCAACCCCGTCGGGAGCCGGGTGGTCTGTGGAGACCCCCACACACCCTGACAGGAGCCAGGTGGTCTGAAGAGACCCCTGTGTCCCGTTGCTGCACTCCCGCCCTGCCTGTTTTAGGTGAGCACACACCACCTCCACTCCTCCAGCGAGGACGAGGACATCGACAGCGCCTTTCCCAACGAGCTGTCCCTCCAGCAGGTGCGTGAGGAGGAGGCATTTCCTGAGAGCCACCTCCAGGCTGCACCAGCCCTGCTGTGATGCCCAGCAGGGACCCTCTGGGGAGCCCACGGGGTGTCGGGGAGCCGTAGCCTCACAGGCCCTTGCTCTCCAGGCCTTCTCCGAGTACCAGGTCCAGCAGATGACTGCCAGCTTCGTGGATCAGTTTGGCTTTAACGACGAAGAGTTTGCAGACCAAGATGACAACATAAAGTGAGCGCCTGCCTGGGGAGAGAGCCAGGACTGAGGAGGGGCCAGGAGCAGGCTGGTTCCCATGCTGCAGCTGGTGTGGCATCTGCTTTGCCCAGTGGTCAGAGCTGCTCCTCTGTCCACCCCAGCCTCTCCACCACAGCTGCCCTTGCGTCAGTATATGCCCCTCACCACCGGAAGTCCTTTAAGAGGTGGTGGTGGTGGTGGTGGTGCCAGTTGTGCCAGTTGACCAATCCGATAACCTCCATCCAGCCTGGCTCTCAACATTGCCACTGAGTCGTGCCTTTTCTGAAAGCCCTGAGGAGGCCCCCATATGGAAACCTCCTATTCTGCTTTCAGCTCACAGACCCTGGACAACCTGTTGTTCCCCCCTACCCCCAGTTCAAGACACACCTCCTCCCCCTCCCCCAGCACCCAGCCCTGGACATACATGCCCTCCCCTCCCCCAGCTCGCAGCTCTAGAGTTCCACCACCCACTGCAGGGTGCTGTGAGTGGGAGGAGGGTGGGTGGCCCATCGGGATGCAGGACTGTCTGTGTCCACAGCGCACCGTTTGACAGGGTGGCGGAGATCAGCTTCAGCACTGGTGCCGATGATGACAGTGTAAGTGGGGGAACATTGAGGTTGGTCTGATAGTTGGCTATGTTGGACAAGGGGCCATGGAGCTAGACAAGAGGTTTTGAGGATTGAACAGGAGCTGTGGGGGCTGTAGGGACACCAGGACGGGGCTGGAAGCCAGGAGGGTCAGTCAGAGGGGGCCACTGGGGTCTAGATGAAAGGCTGTTAGGGCTGAATGGGGCATCTGGAGGCTGAAAGGGGTTGTGAGGGCTAAACGGGCCAGGGAGAGAATTTTGGAGCTGGGCTGGGAGCTGTGGGGGCTGGACAGCAGGTTGTGAGGGTGGTGAGGACTGAGCAGGGGTCATGGGGGTTGGACAGGGGCCAGGGGGACTAGGCAAGAGCTGGAAGGGGGCTTTGGGTCCTGAGTGGATCTGAATGGGAGGGCTATGCTAGCTAAGAATTTGGGCCTGGATGGGGGCCAGATGGCTGGGAGTATGAGTAGGGGCCATGGGGACTGAATGGGAGATAGGGCGTTTAGGTGGGGGTCATGGGGATTGGATGGGAGCCAGGGGCCTGAGTGGCGGCCGTGGGGACTGGATGAGAAATGGGGGATGGGCAGGGGCCATGGTTCTGGGTGGAGGCCGTAGGGGCTAGACGGTACTGGGTGCTGTGGTGGTCAGGGGACAGCCACTCGTCTTGCAGCCCCATGCTGCGCTGTTTGAAGCTTGCTGTGGTGACCGCATCCAGCCCTTTGATGACGAGGACGATGACATCTGGGAGGACGGCGAGCTGAGCTGCTCGGCTCGAGTAACTGCCAGAGCCAGGTGCGCCCGCGGCTGTGCCCGCAGCTGCCCACGTCTCTGAGGGTGCAGAGGATCTTGGTGCTCGGGGAGGGGGGACAGGCGTGGAGTGGGGGCCTGGCTCAGCCATGACCCTCGAGGCCATCACTGCCCACCTCAGCCCCCAGGCCTGCTCATGGGAAGGGCTGCTCAGGCTGGGTGCGTGGATCCGTTGACCACATGGGTCCTCAGGTTCGGAGCCCCCCACGCTGCAGAGAGCGGCTCGAAGAGCACCGTGAAGAGCAGCGGTCAGGGCGGGAATGCAGCCACGGACGGTGCCTCAGGGGCCACTCCTCCAGCTGTGGACAGCCGGAGCCTCGGCTTACCCGGCCCCGTGCACACAGGAGGCCCGGGCATGGAGGCTGATGCTGAAGGTGGGTTTGGGTAAGGGGTGCAGGAGGTGCCATGGGCCAGAGGCATACATAACCCCCTTAATGTGTTCAGGGTAGGAAGTCCCACCCATATGCTGTGGTTACCCAGCCACACTCACGGCCCCTGGTATCTCCAGCAGGACGTGGGCGATGGTGGGCAGGGGTGCCAGGACTCAGCTAAGGCTGGCGAGTGCTGGGCCATAGGCATTTGCAGCGATTACCCATCTTTGGGGGCGTGTATGGCAGTTGCCCAATCCGGCCCTGCTCAGCCTGCCTGAGAGGGGGGGTGACAATGTCCCTGCAGCCCCAGGATGGAGATCGGTCTGTTTCTCTTACAGGTACCAGGTGGGCCGCAGTGTTTGATGAGCCCCTGAGTGCAGGCCCCCAGGCCCCAGGGGTGGCTGTGGACGTTGGTTCCAGTGTCTGGGCAGTCACCACACCTGGGGCCTCATCACCAGAAGAGAAGGGCTGGGCCACATTCACTGACTTTCAGCCTTTCTGCTGGTAACATGTGCCCCTGGTGGGGGCCAGGGCATGATTGGGAGTGCACACGTGTCCGCTGTAGGTCCAGCTCAGTTTACACTAACTCCTTTCCAGCTCTGAGCCCAGCCCCCGATGCAGCTCCCCTGTGGACACAGATGGCTCCAGTGTCCCGGGTGACCCAGACCAGAGCCCACAGAGAACCCGTGAGTCACAGCAGCTTCTGGGAGGGCTCACAGGGGACACCACAGCAAGCAGATTGCACCCCTTGGGCGAGGTCCTCGCCTCCCCTGCTTGCTTTGGTGGTGATTTTTGGGTATTTCCCGTGTCCCCTTGTCAGTGCTTGCTCTACAGACATATGGCACCCCCAGGAGGATGGGAGGCAGAGGTGGGGACAGTCCTGGAGGCTGCATCTTGGGCCCTGACCCTAACCCCCCAACTGCTTGTTGCAGCTAACCCAGCTCCCCCGAGTGCCTGGGATGCAGTTGGTGGACAAGAGCATGTCGGCTCAGACTTGAGCCAAGGGGCTCCATCCCCTGCTGTGAAGGCTGCTGCTTGCAGGTGAGGTGCCAGAGAGCAGCAGGTCCTGGAGGGGTCATTGCCCCCACCGTGACCTTGCTTGTGGCCATTTCTGGAGGCACCTGAGTGTTGTGGCCCTATCAGGCTAAGCTGCCTCACACGTACGGAAGTGTGGATGAAGCGGGGAGGCTCCTTCCCCCTCAGCCTGTCCTTGCAACAGGGTCAGCTCTCCTGGGAAGGGACATAAAAGCCAGCCCAGGGAGTTTGAGAGGATGGAGGTCAGTTGAAGTGTTTAGGACAAAAGACAGGACAGACCATAGTGTCCAGTGAGGCAACACAGGCTGCCAGGCTGCCCCCAAAAGGCCCAGGCCATTTTGGTGCCTGACCCTTCAGTCTGTGCACAGTGGCAACCAGGGCTTGGCCCCTCAGCTGCTGCCCACACATGCACACAGGTCTGACCGCACACCGGGCACACCGCTGGACCTTGCAGCCCGCAACCCCATTACCGCAGCTGAGGCTGTGCCCCCTGAGGGAGTCCCCTTGGCATCGTCTCTGGCTACTTCCACTGCACTGACTGTGGTGGCCTCCCCAGGGTCCATTGTGGCCGTCACCACAGTGGCCCCTCTGGGGACAAAGGACAGGTGAGCACATGGGAATGGTGGGGCAACCCTAGAGCTCCTGATGACCTAACCTCATCCCTCTTCTCACAGGAAGACAGATGTGCCCTTTCCAGTGGAAGCCACCTCTAATGGTCCTGTGTGAAGTTGCTGCCACCAGGCCTGGTGCCATCTACTCAGAAAGCTACCTGGTGATGCAATTATCAATTTTAATTTAACTTTATTTTGAAATAAATGCTGCATTGTAGAGCTGGCAGTGGGAGCTGTCCGACGCCAGGCGCGTCCTCCTGCTGCGGCCCGGCTGCGTCGTCCAGGCGGCTCGGCGGGGGCACCAGCGCCCCCCAGCAATAAAGTCCACTGCTGGCTCTGCCTGCGGGCCGGCCGGAGCTGGGGGCACCATAGGGCCCATGCAGGCCCCTCGTGCAGGCCCAGGACTGGTGGCTGTGGGTGTGGCCTAGGGCGTCTTGACCCTTTTGTTTTTGTTTTTGCACTTTGTCATCACTGAAGCAGCAGATGACCTTCTCCTTGCTCAGGGGCCCACTGGCCTGGGGGGGGGGGCGTGGCTGGGGGGGGGGGGGGGCGTGTCTGGGGAGGGGAGATCCCTGAATGCACTTGGGCACTAGGGTGTGGGCACCAGCCTAGGCTGTGAGACCCGATTGCCTTAAACCCGCTTTAACAGTCAGCGGGGTGGACGGACGGATGAACAAGAGGATGAATGGATGGACACAGCGGGCAAGGCCAGGGGCTGGGTGGGGTCCACCTGGGGTGTGCTCTCCCCTGTTCCTGACACCACCAGCCCAACTCCAATAAACAGCTGTGTGTCGTCTTCCTGAGGTTATTACTGTGCCTCCAGCACAGCAACCCACTGGCTCACCCCACCCCACCCCACCCCACCGTGCTCCGGAAGGAGCCCCGCAGAGCTAGAACTGGGGAGGGGGTGGGATAAGACACACCTGCTGCCAGGGGTCCTGGCTTTTAACCTCCTCGTGTTCAACTTTCTCTCCTCCCATGGCTTCCCACCAGGAACCTGTACCCCACCACCACCACCCAGGCTTCCTTAAGGCACCAGGGGCCCTCAAATGTCTGGGCTCTGTGACACCCACCCACAGTGACCTGTTAGCACCTGTCCCACGAGTGGCCCTCTGAGTTCCTACCATGTGTCCTAGGGACAGCTAGTCTCAGGCCCTGAATCATCTTCCCTTTGGGGTCAGTCTCCCTCACCTCATGGCACCCACCTTGCCCGATGGCCAGAGTCTCAGACTGGGGTCCACCACAGACACACAGTCCCCCTGGATCTCAGAGATGGCCTGGGCAGGGCTCGGGTGGGCAGGCTGTGGGAGGAGGATGCAGGCGGGAGGAGTCCATTAGTTCTTTATAGACACTTGTTCCAGGACAGACAGTGGCCAACCGGCCAGGCTGGTGGGGGGGACTATTTACAGGCCCTGAAGGGCTGTACCATGGCTGCCTGCTGCCCAGGCCCTCAATAAGTTAAGTCCACCAAGCCGGGCAGTGGGCACTGTACAAACTCAAGTGCTGGGGCCTCAATACTGTCAGCCAGGGGGGGCTGTAAACATGGCCGGAGCTGGCCCCCCCCCGAAGTGGTCTGTGACACCAGAAATGCCGAGGGGTCAGGCATCTGACAAACAACTCTGGATGCGGTCCACCCACTGCTGGGCTGACGGCACGTCCTGGGCACAGAAGTTGTAAACTCGGCGTGTCGTCTTCACCTGGGGAGACAAATCTATAATCCAGGGCACCGCAGGGACCACCCCAACCCCAGGGGGAAGGCCCCTCCCACAGGCTCACATCAAAGAAGGCCTTCTCATCCACGGTCTTGGGGGCGCCCATGGTGGGTGTGCCGGGAGCCACTGACTCCACCTCAGCCAAGTCTATGATGCCCTTGCACTCGGTGTCCACCCGGTGGTCATAGTAACGCAGCTGCAGAGGAGGGGCGTCAGGCAGGGCTCAGCCCCCCAGTGCCCACCCTGCAGGCCACTCACCTGGTGCTTGGTCTTGTCCAACACAAACCACCGGGCCTTCCAGGGCTTCATGAAGGCACCCTTCTTGTACAATGTCCCCTCATATGACCTGTGAAGAGGCCGTAGACTCTCAGGAGACACCCGCCTGAGGGTGCTGTCCTCAGGGAGGCAAGGGTCCCAGCCATGGCCTCCCAGCACTCATGTCAGTGGTGGGTCTAGAGGTGAGGTGAGCTGGGGTGTGGGAGTGTCTGCCGTGGGGCTTGGGGGGCAAGCAGCACCTGTTCTCGCTCTCGGCCGTCTGGAACTGGCTATAGAGGGTGCTGGTGCTGCGCCGGGCAGCTTGGCGGGACCCGGACGTGGTGGAGCCACTGCTCTGGTCACTGTCCAGACTGAGGCTCAGGGTGGAGCCCACAGGCCCCTCCTGCAGGTACACACCCAGCGAGCGGCGGTGATGGGGCACGCTGGACACCAGCAAGGAGCCAGAGGGACCCTGCAGTGAGGATTCGGTGTCAGGGCCCAGGGCTTCATTTGACCAGCATATCCCCCACCACACACATGCACCCCTAGATTCCTCCGCTCCTCCCCCTTCCCACGTACTCGCCCATCTGGCCGGCCTTCCAGGCGCTGGGCAGCCTTTACACGGTCCCACGTGTCTTTCCAGCGCTCAGGGGGTCGGCCCAGCTCTGTCTCCAGCCGCTGCAGCTCCTGGAGGCAGATGGTACGCTTAGCCAACAGGACAGCTCAGCCCTGCACGGCCAGCATGTACCACTGGGGAAGGCTGGGGCCAGGGTACAGGTCATCCAGGGATAGAGGTGGTTAGGAGCCAACACAACACATGCTCTGGACCCTGCCGAGACTGTCGCCCACTAGGGTGTGGACCCAGTGCTATAGACAGACACTAAGGAAAAGATGTGTATAGAGTTACAAGCCCCACGTGAGGCCAGAGCTCCGGGCCCCAGGCAGCAGTGGTGCAGCAACGAGGCGCACAGGGTCAGGGCAGCAGACAGTGCAGGGCTCAGTGGTCCCCTACATCAGTGCCACCTTTATCACTCCGCTTCACCATCCTGAGATGACAGGCCAACTACACAAAAGGCCACACACTGACCAGCCCTTCCCTGCACAGGAGACAGACTGGATGGCATGACAAGAGCAACCACCTGAGGGCACTGGGGTCCTTGCAGTGAGCACCCGTACAGCCAGAGCCGAGACGGGAACAGGAAGAAGCCAGCTTCCCTTGCCCTAGTCCTCGGGAAGGTGAAGGACTGGAAACCTGGCAAAGACCCGCTCTCCACACAATTTCACTTAGGTGTCAAGCACATGGCCAAGAACAGAAAAAAAACCCTCCATGTGGGGACTGATCATAAGGTCACTGACTTCAGAATAAACCATGATCAGCACTTTGAAAGATTTTAAAGCAAAACTGAGTCTCTGGAGAAAAAACTGCTAAAAAGAAGCAAGTGAGATTAAAAAGTTGACAATATAGGGGCTGCGTGGAGGTGGCCTGTAGGTCTCAGAGACCCAAAAGCTGAAAGCTGCTTTGTGCCCAGGGGCTTTGCTGCCCTATTGGGACTACAAATAGGTGCAATCCCAAACTAAAGAACTTTCTGAAAAGAGTTTACAAAAGAGAAAACCAGAAGTCCTTCTACCTAAAGTTTGTGCCCCAGCAGAAGCAGAAGTATTACAAGGTATTGGAACAGGAATAAGACAGCAGAACGCGTGCAAGAGGAAGGTTATGGAAGGCTGCTGTCAGAGATGGCTGTACACGAACCCTACATACGGAAGATTCATTGGACCAATGGGGTTATGTTTAAAAAAGACACGTGTAACAAATCCTGACCCTCCAGCCACACTCTGCCTCCCAAGGCTTGGTGTAAAGAAGAGTCCTTCATCCCCACCAGGTACCACCTTGGGTGTTACTACCAAAGGCACCATCACTGAAGTGACCCAAAGAGGCAGTTACCTGGGGGGCAGACGCTCAGCTCCCCAAGGATCTGGAAACGATGGCTCTGTCAATGCTATCCTACAGGTCTACGAGCACTTTCATACAAGTAACTTTTTAATGATTAACTGCAAATGTCAAAACCTTCATTACCATCCAGGTGCTTCTGAATGCTACCACAAAGCCTTACATGTCCTACAGTCATCAAGAGGACTGTTTATTGTGCTGTCATAGCATGAGAATGGTCCTGTTTTACAAACTGGTTTTTATTTTTTATCTTGACAGTTAAGTACGTGTTAAGATTGCATAATGAAAACAAACTTCATCACTGTGTGAACAAAACAGAGTTGAAAATACAACTAGAAACCAAGAACTCGACAGAGAGAGGATGTCAGAGCTAACCCAAAATTTGACAGCTAGCAGAAAACACCCAGAGTAGGACACAAAGACTGGAGAAGCTCTACCAATGTGAGTGATGTGTGTCTCCGGGGAAGGGGGTGTATTGTTATATGTGGTGGTGTCCGTCTGTGTGGGGTACATATGGGGGTGGTCTCAGTGTGGGAGTGTTTGTGGGTGTGTGTGTGTTTATCTGAATGTCTTGGTGTGGGTGTATGTGTGCCCAGGTGTCTCAGTGTGAGGAGATGTGTGTGTGCTGTGTCTCTTGGTGTGTGTATGTGTGAACATACAGAGAATGGGTGGGCACTTAGCAACACAGCATCTAGAAACTGCAAAACTGATTAAAAGACATGAGACCACACATTCAAGAAGCAGTGTGACCACCAAACTGGACTGATTTCCACAGACCCTGTCCCTGACCCTGTGACCACACGACCACCTATGGGATGTCACCCCCACCCTCCAGTTCCACCATCAGGGAGAGGAAGGAAAAGGCCTTTGTCAGATGCCCCGAACTAGGAGGGACTTCAACCGTAACCATAACCCTGGATTTGTAGGAAATGGTACAAGTCCTTCAGCACATGGGAAACAATCCCATGTGGAAACTCCTATCTGCATGCAAAGTATGAGTCAGACCAGGAATCCAAGACTCTTTGCCATTTCTTTAAAACTCCCTAAAAAAAAAAATAACTAAATCAGGGGAGCTCTGGTGGCCTAGTGGCAAGGAGCTGCAACTACAATCCCAGAGGCGCACGGTTCAAATCCACCAGATGCTCTGCTGGGGAAGGAGGGGCAATCTCCTACTATACCAGTCAGATCTGATTTGACGGTACACTCACACAAAAATAATAAAAAAAATAAAAATTTAAAAAAAAATTTAAAAAGAAAAAGCCCTTCCTGTTGTTGTTATGTGCCATTGAGTCACTTGCGACTCATAGTGACCCTATGTATAACCCTAAACCCTGCTCTATCCTGTGCCAATCGCACTGTCTCTGACACACCCATCCCGATTACCCCAGTCACTGAATCAATCCATCTCATAGAGGGTCTTCCCCTCCTGCGCTGTCCCTCCACCCTCCCAAGCATGATGTCCCTCTCCAAGGACCTCTCCCTCCTTACAACACGTCCAAAGTATGTCAGACGAAGCCCCAGAATCCTTGCCTCTAAGGAGCAGCCTGGTTTAACCCTCTCCAGGATAAATCTGTTTTCTTTAAAACTTAGGTGATGGAAATAAAGAAGATGGCCAGGTCAGGAGCTTGTGCTTCTACCCAAGTGAACAAGGAACAGGCAGTTCCGATCTGAATAGAGGGGCTGTTAAGTGTCAGTGATTTAAGAGGCCAGTGAAATAGAGGAAGCCCTCACCAGATGAAATGACAAAGAAACAAGAGCAGCAGACGAGGGAGGTGCAGGGACAGGCAGGGACTAGTAACCCGTGGCAGGCACCACCTGAGGTCCCCGGAGTGCCCACTGCAGCTTGCTGGGTCAGGTGGGTGAGGAGGACTTAGGGTACTGACTGCTGAAGAACCAGCACTTAGAGTGCCCACTGAAACCATTTCCCTGCTTCAAGGGGATTGAAAGCAACGACTTTTTATCCCCGTTCCTCCTCTAGTGGTCAGACATTTAAGGAAATCCTTCCCAGGTCATGACAGAGAAAAACACGTAACTATCAGACAAAACAAGGATGACACGCTTTAGAAAAGTCAGACAGTTTGGGCTCTCAACAAGGAGAGGACCACCAACCGTGCATAGGGGACTAGATTCACAACCACAGAGTAACTCAAAATGGTCAATTCTCCAGAAAAATACAGGACATAAAGCAAAGCTGTCAAAGTATGGTCTATTCATGGGGAGACCATGAACAACAATTACTAGGGCAGCAAAAGCATTAAAGTTAACAACGACATTATGTAACTATGTAAATATGTTCAAAGAACTAAATTATAAAACACTGGACAGTATCAATAAAGACAGATTTTAGAAGAAAAAACCCCACCAAAATTCTGGAGTTAAAAAGTGAAGTGAAAAACTGTGGTTGTGTCCCACTGAGTCAGAACCAACCAACTGCTTACCCTACAGTGGGTTTTCAGAGGAAGTAAATCACACAGGAGACTGCCCCTCCTTCTCCCATGGAGTAGCTGTGGGTTCAAACCGTATGCCTGTAGGACTGCAATGCAACTTCTTACCACTAGCCCGTCAGAACTCTCAAAGAAGGGTTTTCAGCCAGGAAATCAAAAGACAAAATTGTACTGGGAAAATCTGTCAGAGACCTCTCCAGAGTACCGAACAACAATGAGGTCAGTCGGAGACTAAGGTGTGCCTGTTCCAGACCATGTCAGAGAGCTGGACAATGACTAGGGATGACAGAAGGAGAACAGATGCCTTTGCGCTGTGGTGCTGGAGAAGAGTATTGAATGTACCGTAGACTGCTAGGAGAACAAACAGGTTTGTCTAAGAGAGGGTAAAACCAGACTGCTCCTTGGAGGCAAGGATTCTGAAGCTCCGTCTGACGACGTAGTCTGGACATGCTGCAAGGAGGGGCCAGTCCTTGGATAGGGACGTCATGCTCGGGAGTGTGGAGGAACAGCACAGAAGAGGAAGACCCTGCATGAGACAGATTGATTCAGTGACTCGGGTAATGGGGTAGGTGGGTTGGAGATGATGAGATTGGCACAGGATAGAACAGGGTTTAGGGCTGTTGTACATAGGGTCCCTATTGAGTTTCAAGAGATTGGAAGGCACATTAACAGTGTTTAGGGGAGGCTCAAATGATGAGGATGGGACACAGGTCAAAGCTGCTGGTCACAGGTTCCTTATGGGTCCTACTCGACGGCAACCAACAACAGACTCTGAACCGCCTCTGAAGGGCAGTAGTGGAGTCTAGACAGAATGTTGGGCGCAGGGACCATCCAGATGGTGGCTGGTAACATCAGGAGCATGGTTACTGTCATGTGGGGAGTACTGAAACAGCAAGCATTTTGTTATCAAAGGAGGAGGGGAAGATAAACGGAATACAAAGAGTTGGTGGTCAGCCATTTCAGAAGGTAGGACACTGGAGAAGTGCTGGAACTGAGAAGACACTCAAGCCGCACTGAAAAGACCAGGCTCTAGGACTGATGGGTCTCTGCTGAGATAGAGGTTTCAGATTAAGTGCAATGCTGGAAGTGCTCACGTGTAAATGGCCAGAAATCTGCAAGACAAAAAAATGTGGCTACACTACTGGAAAGAATCCATGGATGGGCTGCTTCCACCGAAAATGGACGTTGGTGAATATCATTCATATCACTGCTAGCAAGATTTCACTGAATTCCAAAATTCAGCTAGAGATTAACAGCAAGTTTCTAGAAGTTCAAATCAGATTCAGATGAACATATGCAACTAGGCATAGCATAGCTGATGTCTGCTGAAAACAGAGAATAGAAAGATGTAACCTGTGTTTTATCACCCGGAAAGCAGTTAGCCATGTTGTTGTTGTTAATGTGCCGTCGAGTTGCTTGCGACTCATAGCGACCCTATGTACAACAGCCCTAAACTCCGCTCTGTCCTGTGCCAATCGCACTGTCTCTGACACTCCCATCCCGATTATCCCAGTCACCGAATCAATCCACCTCATAGAGGGCCTTCCTCTCCTGCGCTGTCCCTCCACCCTCCCAAGCATGATGTCCCTCTCTAAGGACTGGTCTCTCCTCACAACATGTCCAAAGTATGTTAGACGGAGCCTCAGAATCCTTGCCTCCAAGGAGCCACCCGGTTTAACCCTCTCCAGGACAAATCTGTTTGTTTTCCTAGCAGTCCATGGTATTCTCAATACTCTTCTCCAGCACCACAGCTCAAAGGCATCAATTCTCCTTCTATCCTCCTTGGTCATTGTCCAACTCTCTGATGCATAACAGGTGACTGCGAAGACCATGGCCTGTATCAGACGCACCTTAGTCTCCAGAGAGACACCATTGCTCTTCAGTTAACTTTGGAGAACAGGAAAGGTGTGTAGTTGGGTTGTATCCTTTCTCCAAACCTATTCCATCTGTCTACTGGGAAAACAATTCAAGAAACTGGACTCTGAAGAATGTGGCATCAAGACTGGAGGAGACTCCACAGCAGCTTGTAGATGACAGATTATGCAGATGACACAGCCTGGCTCGCAGAAAGTGGACATGGAACACTGACTCAGATCAAAGACCACAGCTTTTGAGATCAAGAAAACAAAAACCCTTACAACTAGACCAGTAGGCAAAAGAGTGAAGTTGTCAGATACTTCTTTTTACATGGATCCCCATGATAGCTATAGTTATTATGTACTTTCAAGTTGTAAGTGACACTTAGCTGGCCCTTCATGGGTTTTCAGAGCAATCATGTGGGACAACACTATCCATCTTTCTCTCACAAAGCAGCTGGTGTAGTTGAACTGTGTGTTTTTGGGTCGGCAGTTCAGCTACGTTACCATTAAGCAACCAGAGCTCCATGACAGTTGTTAAGTGCTGCCAAGTACGGTCCATAGCGATCCTATGAACAACGTATGAGAACCATGTCCTGTCTTGTGCCATCCTAACACTTCCTGACAGACTAGAACACACTGGGGCAGAAACTGTCAATCCCCCTGGTTAAAGGTCTTCCTCTCTGCTGACACCTCCACCTTACCAAGCATGTTGATCTCCTCCAAGGAACTGCATCTCCTAGCCACATGCCAGAAGTATGTGAGACGAAGCCTGATCATCGTTAACTCAATCTTCAACCCTCTCTAAGAAGTATCCGTTTGTCTTGGCCATCCATGGGATGTTCAGTGCTCTTCTCCAACACTACAGCTCAAAGGCATCAGTTCTTTTCCTGTCTATCCTTATTCACTGCCCAGTTCTCAAATGCATAGCAAATGACTGGAAAGACCATAGCCTAGCCTGTATCAACGGCACCTTAGTCCTCAAACGGCCATCATTTGTCTCTCAATAATTTGGAGAGGTCCCTCACTACAGATTTTCCAAGTGCAATACGTCTCCTCATCTCCCGACTGCTGGAACCAATGGTGTTGACTGTAGATCCAAGTAAGATATAATTGTTGACAACTTTGATCGCCATCTATCAGGATGCTGCCTATCAGTCCAATGATGAGAATTTTTTCCTTAAAAATTTTTTGTTCTCTAGATGCAATCCACACTGAAGGCTGCAGTGTTGGAGCTTCTGCAGTAAGCACTTCCAAGTCCTCCTCACTTTCAGCAAGCAAGGTGTGTCATCTGCTTGGCGAAGGTTACTGATGAGTCTCCCTCCAATCCTAAGGCCACATTCTTCCTCAGAGTGCAGATTCTCGAATTATTTGTTCAACATACAGATTAAATAGGTACGGAGAAAGGCTATAAACCATGATGCACACCTTTCCCAATTTTAAACTTTGTAGTGTTCCCTTGCTCTGTTCATACAGTCTTAGTCCAGGTATAGGTTTTTGCACAATTATGTGTTGTGGAATTCCCGTTCTCAATGATAACAATTATTTGTTACTGATCCACACAGTCAGATGCCTTTATCGTCAATAAAACACAAAGAGACGTTCTTCATTGTTTGCTCTCAGCCAGGATTCATCTGACATCAGCAGTGATATATATCCCTGGTGCCACAGATTAATTCAGCTCTTAATCTATGTACTGTTTTAGACCTTTTTAAATGATCTTTAGCAGTAGTTTGCTTACGTATATTAATTAATTATGTTGTTGTTATGTGCCGTCGAGTCGTTTCCGACTCATAGCGACCCTATGCACAACAGCCCTAAACCCTGCTCTATCCTGCGCCAACTGCACCGCCTCTGACACACCCATCCCGATTACCCCAGTCACTGAATCAATCCATCTCATAGAGGGTCTTCCCCTCCTGCGCTGTCCCTCAACCCTCCCAAGCATGATGTCCCTCTCCAAGGACCCGTCCCTCCTGGCAACATGTCCAAAGTATGTCAGACGAAGCCCCAGAATCCTTGCCTCCAAGGAGCAGCTTGGTTTAATCCTCTCCAAGATAAATCTGTTTGTTTTCCTGGCAGTCCAGGGTACATTCAGTACTCTTCTCCAGCACCACAGCTCAAAAGCATCCACTCTCCTTCTGTCCTTCCTAGTCATTGTCCAAGTCTCTGATGCATAACAAGCGATTGCAAATACCATGGCCTGTATCAGGCGCACCTTAGTCTCCAGAGAGACACTGTCGCTCCTGAGTACCTTAGAGAGGTCCCTAACAGCAGACTTTCCCATCGGGATACGCTTTTTGATTTCCTGACTGCTGGTGCCAAGAGTGTTGACTGTGGAGCCGAGCAAACTGAAGCTGTGAACACTCTCAATCTCTTCGTCATCCACCCTGACGCTGCCTATTGGTCCAGTGGTGAGAATCTTTGTCTTCTTGATATTGAGCCTCAGTCCATACTGAAGGCTGCAGTCCTTGACCCTTCGCAGCAAGTGCATGAGGTCCTCCTCAGTTTCAGCGAGCAGGGTTGTGTCATCTGCGTAACGCAGATTGTTAATAGATCTTCCACCAATCCTGATGCCACAATTCTCCTCATAGAGCCCAGCCTCTCGGATAATCTGTTCTGCATACAGGCTGAAAAGGTATGGAGACAGGATGCATCCCTGGCGTACACCCTTCCCAATTTTGAACCATGCAGTGTTTCCTTGCTCTGTTCTGACTACTGCCTCTTGGTCCAAGTATAGGTTTCACATTAGCACGATTAAATGTTCTGGGATTCCCATTCTTCTCAGAGTCAGCCACAGTTTGTTATGATCCACACAGTCAAATGCCTTTGCATAATCAATGAAACCCAGATAGACATTCTTCTGGTATTCTCTGCTTTCAGCCAAGATCCATCTAACATCAGCAACAATATCCCTATACCACGACCCCTTCTAAACCCAGCCTGGACTTCCGGCAGTTCTCTGCTGATGTGCTGTTCTAATCGTTTTTGGATAATCAATACTGTTCGATAATTGTCCCTTTCTATTGAATCACCTTTCTTGGGAAAGGAAGAAATACGGATCTCTTCTAATCAGTCATTCATCTAGCCAGCTGTCATCCCAATCTGCTGGCACAGACTAGTGAGCATGTCCAGAACGGCCTCTGTCAACTGAAACCTATCCCTTGTTCCCCTATTGATTCCTTGGGTCTTATTTTTGGCCAGTGCCTTCAGTGCAGCCTGAGTGCTGCCTTGTTACCACTGACTCTTGCTCAGATGGTACTTCCTGAAATCAGTGAAGAGATGAAAAGATGTGCTGCATTGGGGAATCCATTCCAGAGTGCTAAAGAGCAGTGACGTCAGTCAAAACGGTGCCTGATCCAAGCCATCTCTGCATGTCCAAGTCGGACAAGGAATAAGGATGACAGAAGAGAAGTCAAAGCCTCTGAGCTGTGCAGTTGGAGGGGAGGACCATTTGTGGACTAACAGAAGTTGTCTTGGACGAGTTTAAACAGTACTCCTGTGGGGGAAGGATGGTGAAACTACTCTCACACACTCTGTGCATGTTCTTAGGAGGTTCCAGTCTTTGGAAAAAGACCTCATGCTAGGAAAGAAAAGGTAATTCATTGGGAGAAAGGTCCTCAGCAAAAGGGAGTGACCCAGTGATTTGAATAGTGAGGTTTGAGGTGGAGACTTGAGGCTGCTGCACACTCTCTCATTGTAGCTGCCTTGACGGCGCCCAGTAACAACAGCTCTAATCGGTACCTCCTACGAGAAGCCACAAGTTGGAGGCCCAGCTCCACACTAAGTTCAAGAAAGCAGAGGCCACAGAACTGGCCGCTAACTCGCAGTACCCCGCCCGTCGGTTTCAAGGAGGCTGCACAGTGTTTCCTAGAGAAGCTAGTGCATGTGAACACGATGTAGCACGTCACCGTGTTCCCTGAAAACAACAGTCAACTAAAGACAGCGTCACTAATGCTGAAGCATACCAGACACGTGCCGTGCACACTCACACAAACGGGGACGAGTATCACCAGAGATAAGGGCGTGCTCCACCCTGCTCAGAAGTGACAGGTGCCCAGACAGAGCTGTGTGACTGCCATCACCACCACACCACCTCCCTGCAGGGAGGAATCAGCGGCCTTTCCACAGCAGACGCTCTTCAGACTACACCACCACCTGGGGAGCACCCACAGGGGAAAGACAGGACACCAGGCACTGAGGAGGGTGGGGGACAGGGCCACCTCAGGCCAGCAGACAGATCACCGGCCACCAGGGCACCCACCTCCAGCAGACGTGAGATGGCATCGGGCTGGGCCCGGGGACGGCTGTCGTAACAGGGCCACACGACACGGCGCCTGCTCTGGGGTGCCCCTCCATCTGACCGCTCCTCCTCGGGTGACTCCGGGGGACCCTGAGCCAGTTCCCAGTCGTAGGGGGGGCCTTCAGCCAGGGTCTCCTCAGTATAGAAGTCCCACACCTTCAAGTTGGACACGTTGCTGTAGGGCCGCAGGACCTGGCAGGGGACACTCACTGAGGACAGGCCAAGCGGGCCCTCTTTGCCTCTCTCTCCCACACCCCCACCCACCTCGGGCCTGCGCTGACCTCTGTGTCCTCGGGCGCGTACATGTAGTTGTAGAACACTGGGGTCTTCTTGCTTAGCCGGTCCACGTACTCCCACACAGACCTGCAGGCCTGCGGGCCCTTCCGATCCCCCTTCTCCTCGTAGAGCAGGCCTGAGGGGCACAGTGCTGAGTGGGCCACCAGACTCCCTGCCCAGTGCTCGTCAGCCCAACATGCCCTCACACCCCTGCCCTCTCCCCATCCAGAACCCCGCCCTCAATGCCCCCTCCTCGCCCAGCGCCCCCTTACCCAGCTCAATGCCCCCTCCTCGCCCAGCGCCCTTACCCAGCTCAATGCCCCCTCCTCGCCCAGCGCCCTTACCCAGCTCAATGCCCCCTCCTCGCCCAGCGCCCCCTTACCCAGCTCAATGCGCTCATAATCCGAATCCAGCAGGAAGGTGCGGAAGCGCCGGGACACGTGGTGGTAGCTGAGGAACTTGAGGTAGAACTGGCTGAACTCAAACTCCATGGGGAACTGCAGGTGGACCTGCGGCCACACCACGCAGTCAGGGCCCGCTGTGGTCGGTCAGGGCCTACCGCGGTCAGTTGGGGTCCCACAACCTACCCCACTCCCACCTGATGTACACAATCCAGGAACTGCAGGAAGATGGGGGTGAAGCCACTGCTCTGCCCAGCCAGTGTGTGGGCCCCACGATGGCTGAACCGGTGGCCGAAGGACAGCCACTCCTTTTCCACCAGCAGCCGAAAGCCCTCCAGGGTGCGGTAGAAGGGGTCTGACAGCAGCTGCACCAGCGACACCACCTGGAGAGGCCCCTGCAGGTGAGTTCAGGCCTCCATGGACCCCCTGATCCCAAGCCCACGCCCCCTACGGCCCGTGCCGGCACACCTGCGTGGTAATGTCCCAGCCGTCTTCCAGGCTCACCAGGACAGAGGAGCCCGAGTCCAGCAGCTCTACCACCAGCACTGACACTCGCAACAGCTTGTGGATCTGCGGGTATGACCCCGTGACCCCTCCACCCAAGGGCGACACCTTCTCTACTCAAGAGAAGCAGAACCCAGCCCCACTCTCCCATGCTCAGGCCACACTCCTGACCTGATGCTCACTGACCTCACCTCACAGCACTGGGGGGACCCCCATGAGCTCAGCCTGGCCCACACACACACACGGCCCAACCCTTACCGGCACCTACTGCCCTGACCTGAGCCAGGCCACCACAGTGCTCCAACACCACTCTGGGTAGACTCAGGACGAGCTGGCTCGACATGTACTTCTGTCCTCCCAATTCCAGGCCCCACCCCGTGACAGATGCCCATGTCTGCCTGGCTTTGCAGTCACCCCTTCCCATCTTAGAGACCAAGTTGTCAGACTCATACCCAGCCCCCACTTCTACCCTTCTGGCTTCTCAGCACCCATCCTCCCTCTGCACCCCGAGGGCCGCGAGGAGACCTGGCTCAGCCACTCTGAGTCTTCCAGCGAGCGCAGGTAGGAGGTGGGGCCCGGCTCAGCAGCCGCGCAGCCTGGGACGCAAGCCTTCAACAGCTTCTTAAAACTGGCCTTGACCTGCCGCGCCTCGAAGACCTCAATGGGCACCAGCTCCCACTGCTGCAGGGGGTCTGGACGCACACCCTGGGGGCCGAGTAAGTAGGGATGCCGGTGGTCCCCCTGCCACTCCTCCACTCCCACCCTGAACACACCAATCCATGCCCCCAGTTCACACCCCAGGGCTCACCCCTCAATGCCCCAGTCCACCCCATGCTGACCCCATACCCCAGAGCTGAGCTCCACTAACGTGTGGTCCCCAATCCTTCACCCTGTCGCTTCTCACCTTGAGCTGTGCCTTGTCCCCAATGATGTAGAGAGCTGCACGGTGTGGTCGAAGGAAGCCTGGGTCGGGGGGCGCCCCATTGGGCTGGGGAGCACCTAGCACATCTCTCCCTGCCAACCGGGAGCCCACGTCCACACCAATGCCACTGCTGCCCCCACTGCGTCCACTGGCCCGGATGCTGCCCCACTTCCCTGCGGGATGAGACAGGTAACACAGGTGGGCTGAGACGGCTGAGAGGTGAGGAGGAAGTTCAGCGCTGGAGTGTGGGCAGGCAGGCTGCTAGGAGAGCGGTGCCACCGCCCTGTCACTGGGGGGCAGTTAGTGCCCAGCCGAGGGGGCAGTTAGTGCCGGCAGTAGGCCCGCCCGGGTGGCCTGGTACGGTACCTCGGGGTGCCGTCCGTCTGGAGACCGAGGCTGCCATGGGGTTGGACAGCGTGGTGACCCTGGCTCGGGGACTGGGCGCTGGGGGCAAGCAGAGAGAAGGCCAAGGTGACCTCTACTGTGGGGTCACCTGGAGCAAGGGGATAGTGGTTCCTGACACTCCATGTCAGGACAAATTGAGGCTGTATTTACCGTGTGTTCTTCAGAAACCCTCACAGGATGGCACTGTTGGTACCAGGTGCCACAGAGCCAGCATCCTTGTGGGCCAGTCACCCCTGAGGACCTGACCCCATGTCTGCCTACAGTACTGTGTCGCTGTCACTGGGGTGTCCCTCAGTGGACACTGAGACTGGGCCCATGCCTGCCCTGCCTGGGAGTGGTCTGGCTGCTGACCCCAGCAGAGACCTCAGGCTGGGTCTGAGCCAGAGGACAGTGGTAGTTGCACAGTGTTCTGGCTGGCCAGGGCAGGGGTTAGAGGACTGCTGCTGAGGCCTGCAGGTGCTACAGTCAACTGGCTGTGGTCTTAAAGTCCAGTGTGAGACTCTGGGGAGAGGCTGAGTGCTAGGACTAGAAGAGCCATGAGGCTGAGAGAACACTGCTAGCAAGGTGTAAGGGATTGTGGTTGAGGGTCAGCAGTGACCCTGAGGTCTGTGTCTGCTTCCCGTGAGCCTGTACCATCAGGGAGGGCACAGGGTTCAGCATCTGAGGCTGGGCAGAGGCAGCAGCGTCTCGGAGGAGCAGGAAGGGGACCCGACAGTCGCCGTGAGGGGAATGACTTCCATGTGCCACTGATGCTGGGTGAGCAGGCACTGGGGCCAGGTGGGTTATACCCCGACATCTCCCGCTCCCTGAGGAGCCCTCACCGTGGCTGCCCAGGTGGGTGGACGAGAAGCCACTGAGGGTGTTGCGACCCGAGACATCTGTGTAGCGGGGCATGGAGCTGACCACAGCCTGCAGGTACTTCTCCTGCTCCAGGCTACTTGAGTCAGCCTGGGACTGACCTGCAGAAGACAGGATGCTGTGTGGGCATAAGGCCAGCCTGCTACCCAGCCAGTGGCTATCAGAGGAGGGTGGAGGAGAGGACAGGACAGATCGGGAGGGGGGAGGCTGAGGTGGCCGGGACACGTACCTGGAGATGGTGCGTTCTGCGTCTTAAAGAGGCCTACGACGCCTTTGCCGTGCAAGCCCCCCGAGCGCAGCAGCACAGCCCTCGAGCGCCCGCTGCGCCAGCACACCACAGGAAAGCGGTTCTGGCGGTAGCAGCGGGACACACGCTGGAGGGCGTTGTCCTGGACGCTCTGGGGCACGATCAGCAGGCCAGGGTAGCTGCGGGAGGGAGGGGGTCAGGCACTATAGGGGGTGCAGGGGCTCCATCCCCCATGCGTCCACATCCTAGCCGCTCCCCCATCCCCTTGCACCCCATGTCAAGGCCTCAGGCCACCAGGGTTCTGCAGGGAGCCCTCCCTTGCACCCACAGCCCGTGGCACCTGGCTCACCTGCGGCAGATGGCATACATGCGGTTGACCGGGGAAATGCGGAAGGGCTCCGACTTGGCCCGGCTCAGGCTGCTGCCCAGCGTGCCCAGGCCCAGCCGCTGGTAGTCCCGGCAGCACGCCCGCTCCACCAGGCTGCTCATGGTCATGCGGTCCGAGGGCTTCAGGGCTGACGTGGGCGTCAGGGTGCTGGGCTCCAGCTCATCTGACACTGGGGACCACCCACCCCCGACTCACAGTCAGCACCAGGACCACCTGTCCTGCCCACCAAGCCCACCTGCACACTTACAACCCCGAGTCAGCACCAGAGACTACAGGCCCCACCAGACAGACACATAAGTGCGCACCGGGTCATCAGCCCCCGGAACCTCGCCTCACCAGAAATCTCGTCTTCCTGGTCCTCGGGGGGTGGCTGGCCCCGCTGCTCCCAGCTCGGGGGGTTGTACTTCTTCCGGGTCATGTACTGCCGCCCCATGGTTTTCTTGGCGTTTTTCACCAGATTCCGGGACAGGGTCCTGCAGGAACCAACCAGCAGGGTGAGGGGAGGGTCCCGCGACAGCCGAGTGAGGGAGGCACCCTCTGAGCCTGTCCCCGAGCCGAGCCTGTGTGTCCCCTCCTCCTGCCGAGCCCGTCCCCCCAGCCCAGCCCGTCCCCCACAACCAAGCC
>NW_006399814.1:610304-615777 GCF_000299155.1 Elephantulus edwardii | reverse complement strand
CATTCTCCCCCAGCCCAGCCGGTCCCCGGGCCCGAGCCCGTCCCCGAGCCAAGTCGACCCCCCTCCCCTGCCGAGCCCGTACTTGAGTGAGGGCCCCTTGTCTTTGATGTTCCGGGCCGGCCGGCCAGGCGTGTGAGTGGAGCCCCCAGTGAAGGCAAAGGTGCTCCTGACGTCCGGAGGGTAGCGCAGCTTGTGCAGCTGCTTGCGGAAGAGCTCGGCGCTGTCGGAGCCCACCTCCTCGTCAAAGGCCATCTTCAGCAGCTACCAGACAAACAGCACTCAGCTTCTGGACCCACCGAGACCATCTACACCCCACGACACGTGAACAACCCCACGTGGGCGGCAGAGAGCCTGGCTCCCACTAGTCCCAGGACACAGGCACCTCTGGTACAGTGGACAGAGGTTCCCCCACCCAGGTCCCCAGCAAGACACACTGTCTAGTGAGAGAGCCAGCTAGTACAGCCCTTTCCTCCCTACAACCCTGCTGCTCCCCTCCCCTGACCCTCATCCACCTCCCCACACCCCACCTGGAACGTGCAGGAGCGGAGTTGCAGCCCATCCTGGAGGAACTGGTCCACGTGGGTCTGGACGCTGATGCGCTTCTCCTTGGTCAGTGCGGCCACCGGAAAAGAGCGGGCCACCACCTGCTCGCCCACTGAGGACAGCCAGAGTCAGGGGGCTATTTCTCTTGAGGATTTCTAGGCAGGGGGGTTGCAGACAGGGGCAGGGGCAGACTCACCAAGGGGGTCAGTGGGCATCCCTGTGAAAATGACTCGGTACGTGGTGAGGAAGACTGCACCCTCAGCGGGCAGCAGCGCAGGTCCCCCCACGTTGCCGCCTGCACCAGCCTCTCGTCCATCAGGCAGCAGGTAGACACGGAGCCCGTCCAGCACACACTCCTCACCAGGCAGCAGGTGTGGCCGCAGCAGTTTGGGCTACGAGGAAAAGAGCAGCCTCAGCTCACATGGGGCCCAGGTGTCCACTACCCAGAGACTCCTGGCCCAGATGCACAGGTGTTTAGCTGGAGCACCCACCTCCCAGGCCCCAGACTCCGACCCAGACCCCTCTGCACCCTAACGCCATGCCTGAAGCCCTCATAGAACCCCACCATATCCCTCCCCCAGCCCCGACTCCATGTCTGGAACCCTCCTAGAAGCCCCCCAGACTCCCACCCAGACCCCTCCCCTGGCCCCGACTCCATGCCTGCAGCCCTCACAGACCCCCACCCCAACAACTCCAGGCCTACACACCCAAGTCCTGAGACAATCTCTGCTCAACCAGGGCTCTGGCACCAGGGACCCACCTTCTGGATGGGGGGCAGCCTCTTGCTCTCACGGTGCACAGCCTCCAGGGTCTCTATGTGCATCTGGACAATGTCTGCAGGAAAGGAGGTCTCACGCCGGGCTGCTCACAGCTGCCCCGTGGAAAGGAGCCTTGTCCCAGACCCCCCCATACCTGGCACCATGACATGCAGCCCCTTGAGGTGGTCGCTGGTAACCCCACTCTCTGTGCAGACCTTGTCCACAAAGCGGTTGATGAATCGGACCACAGCCCCGGCCACATCTGAGGTCTCGGCATCTTCAAAGCCACTTTCCGTGTCATAGCTGCCCGCCATGCTCCCTGCCATGCTGTTGGGGAAAGCAGGTGGGCACGGACTCGAGCCCCCTCCCCAGCCCCTGGAACCCTTTCCTGCTCTCCAAGCCCTCCTCCGACCTTGGCCAGGGCCCTCCACAGCAGCAGGCCCACCTGTTGGTGACCAGGCTGTTGCTGGCGCTCTCCAGGTCCCCCAGGCCTGCGCGGTCCCGCAGCAGGCGGCTCTTGGTGCTGTCCAGGGGCAGCAGGAGGTAGCTCATACGGTTGGCATAGTGGATGGCCTGGCTGAACACCGTGCTCTCCTCCTTCTGCACTAGCTCCTGCTGCTTCTCCCGGCTCAGCGTTGGCCACAGACGCCGCTGCTCCGAGGCCACGTCCAGGGCTGACCGCTCCTCTAGCTGGGCTACCTCCCCCACTTCCTGCAAAAGTGCCCCGCCTCATGAGCCTGGCTGTCCACCCCCCATTGGAGGAGGCGAGGTCGCTCAGCAGCCCTGCCCCAGCCCCTCTTCCCACTCAAGCCGCACCTTCCCAGTTCTAACCTGGGAGAGGGCCTGGTCCTCAGCAGGTTCCAGATAGAGGGCCCGGATGTGGGTCTGCACGTCCCCATAAAACATGGCCTCCCAGAACTGAGGTGTGCTCCACACCACGTGCTCCTGCACGCAGCTGTAGGCAAACTGTGTCACACCAGGGCTCAGCTTCTGTGGGGTCAGGATGGCGTCAGAAGGCAAGAGCTTGGTACGCAAGGACTCTGGGCTGGTAGGACCACCAATACTCACCCGACAAAAGGCAGTGACCAGAGGCAGCAGGGCTGACGCAACACCATGCTCATCCAGGGAAGTGCAGTCCTGGGCAGAGGCCAGCCTGGTGAGTGCTGCTGGGCGGGCCAGTCACCGCCTCCCCCTCCCGTCACTCCCACCCACAGCCACACGCCCCCAGAGAAGGCCCCCAGCCTGCGGCCTCACCTGCAGACAGCAGTTCATCATGCGGACAACAAAGTCGAACTGCTGGTGGTCCAGGACCGCCCGGTTCTGCTGCACGTGGAGATGGAGCTCCTGTGTCAGGCACCGCCGGGCAGCCCGGCCCTTCAGTGCCCTGAGCACGGCTGGCAGCAGCTGGGGACAGGGCCGGGTCACTGCCTACAGCTCGGGGCCACCCCGTGGGCTGGCAGAGACCCAGCCCCATCCAGTCAGGCGGCCCAGAGGCCAGGGACAGAGGGAAACACAAACCACCCAGCCTGGGGCCCAGGGACTAACCTGGTGCCAACCCTCAGAGCAGCACCACCAGGCACCGCAGGGGGGCTTCTGTGCCCACAGCCTCCGTGCCCCCCTCCCCTCTGCACCCACCCTTACACATGCTCCTCCTCTCCTGGGGTCCTCTGCTCCATGTGCCCACCCCTCCATGAGCCCTGCCCCCTCAGACCCCCACCCCACAACATGAGAAGTCCATGTCCTCTCCCGGAAGGGCTGTGGACACCCAACATGGGAACTCTAACTCCCCAAACCTGCGGCAGGTCCTTCCCCTGCATCCTACCCTAGGTCCCCACCTATCTGCTGGCCCCACAGTGGTCACAAGAGGCCCTCAGGGCAGTCCCCAGCCCACAAGGGTGCTGCCCCACATCCAGGCCCACCTTCTTGGCCTCAAGCATCTTTCCCTCAAACACATAGGAGATGCAATTCCTGACCACCTCTAGCCGGCGGGCACTGTTGGCATGGAGGCCACTGTTCCGCTCCAGGATAGCAGCTGTTGGGACAGAGTGCTCAGTAACCCTAGCTCTAGCCATGCTGGCGAGAACCACAGAGCCCCGGCCCTCCTCACGCACCCATGGGGGGCCCTGAGGGCACAGTGGTCCTCTTCTCAGCCCGCACGGCCGGGGGTGCTCCCTGCATCTTCGCAGTCGCCTGGTCCACGATCCACTGCACAGTGCCCTCATCCAGCCGGGGGAAGGGCCTGGGCGGGCGGCGCAGGTGACTGGCCTCTGCCGGCCTCTGCACCTTATGCATGGTCACTGCGGGGTAGGGGTTCTCCTGTGGGGGGTGCAGCAGGAAGTGGGCACAGCACGTCCCCTCCAGCCCCGCCCCATCCTGTCCCCCACCCCTCTGCAGCCTCTCCCTACATTCTTGTATAGCTGCTCGGCCAGCTCCCTGACGTGCCGCAGGATTCGCTGAGGGTGGTGTTCATCGGCCCGCATCCGTGCCACCTCATGGGCCACCAGCTGCGGAAGGCAAAGTCAGGCAGGCTGGCAAGGGCAGCAGCCCCCCTCCAGTCATGCTGCCCTGCTGGCCGCTGGCTGGGGAGCTCTCCCACACACAGAAGGTGCACCTCGTCAAACAGGTCCGTGGCCCGATAGGGGACCCCACGCTCCGACACGAAGCCGGCGAAGGCCATTCCTTCCAGCACCTTCATCAGGAAGTCGTCCTCCACCAGGCCCCGCTGGCCCAAGAAGGCTGCCTAGGGGCACACAGGAGCTCAGCGCTCGGCCGACGGGGCGCCCTGCCACCCCACCAGGCAGCTCGGGCCCCACCTTGTGGAAGCGGATGACTGGCTCGGGGTGCACGCGGACGATGTGCAGGCACCAGCGGTAGCCCTGCAGGAGCTGGGCGAACAGCCGCAGGAAGACGGCGCGCAGCTCCTTGTCCTGGGGGCGGGGCTGGTGAGGGCCAACCCAGCCCCCCTCCCACGACCCCGCCCTGAAGCTGCCGTCACCCCCGGCTCCTGCCAGTCCCCCAATAGCCTCCACTGCCCAGAGCAAACCAGAGCGTGGGAGTGGGCACGCCTGAGGTGTGAGGCCTCTAGCAGAGTCCCCACCTGCATCTTCAGGGAAGAGGATGGTGTCGTCGGGGGTGGGAAGGCAAGGTCGGCCAACTCCAGTTCTGGGTCAAGGACCTGATAAAGCAGTGGTTGGAGGGCCACCAAATGCTGGTGCTGGGTCTCAACATGGAGCCCTCACACCCGTGTACCTCCCAGACGCTCATGTCCCCGCCCACCATGTCCTACCCCCGTCTTCCCCACTCTTCTGTCCTCATATTCCTGTGCACCCCACAACCCACTCATCTTCGTGCTCCACACTTCAGAGGCCCCGTCAACAGCACACCAGTCCACCCTTGTGCTCTCTACACCCCCCTGGCCCCCGTCTCCTTGTGCCCATGTAGCCCCCTCACCATGCTCAGAATGCTGTGCGTCTGGCTCTGCAGGGGCTCAGGCAGGGGTGGGACATGCACACACTCGGGAACCGTCACTGTCCCTCCATCCAGATCCGCAATGATCACATCCAGCTGTGGACAGAAGCGGCATGAGACCAGGGCTATCAAAGAGTCGTCAGTGAGCTCATCGGCAGTGTCCTCCAGGGTCCCCCCAACTGGTGTCAGGGGGGCAGTCAGTGGGCAGTGCCTGTCCTGGTCAGGGCTGGGCGAGGGCGTGGCTCACCAGCTCCTGCGTCTCAGCCTGGAACGCTGCGTTGACACCGATGATGAAGGGGGTGGGCGTGCTGAGCACCTCCAGGAGCTGCGCCGGCAGGATGGGCACGTAGGTGAAGCTGCAACAGGCCAGGGCTCAGCGCAAGCCAACATGGCAGAGGGGGTGGGGCCAGCAGGGGCCTGGACACCAGATAGTGGGGTAGGGGTGGGGGTGGGGGTGGGCACCTGTACCGCAGGGGAAACAGCAGCGCCAGGAGGCCCCGGCAGGCGTCGGCCAGCCGCTGATAACTCTGGGACAGGAAAAGGATCTTGTGCTCTGTGAGTGCCGCGCAGAATAGGGACAGCACGTTGGTGATGCCTGCAGGAGGGGGGAGCACAGGGGTGATGCCTGCAGGAGGGGGGAGCATGGGGGAGATGCCCGAGGGAGAGGGGAGCACGGGAGTGATGCCTGCAGGAGGGGGGAGCAC
>NW_006399814.1:604159-609914 GCF_000299155.1 Elephantulus edwardii | reverse complement strand
AGGAGGGGGGAGCACGGGGGTGATGCCTGCAGGAGGGGGGAGCACGGGGGTGATGCCTGCAGGAGGGGGCAGCACGGGGGTGATGCCCGAAGGAGAGGGGAGCACAGGGGTGATGCCGAGGGAGAGGCAAGCTCGGAGAGGCGCTCCAGACTGCACTGAGAGGAGCCCCCACCTAAGGCCCAGGGCCTCGCTCACCAAGCTGGCGGAAGAGCAGGGCCACACTGCAGCAGCTGACGGGCAGGGAGTCGGTGAGCGGGGTCTGGATGACTTGCCGGTCACCTGCACCCAGAGAGATGGTTCTCTGCAGAAGAGAGGACAGTCAGGACCCAGAAGTCCCAGCCAAAGGGGGCCGGGGCCCCTCGCCCACAGAGCCCAAGGTGGGCCAGCCAGGACGCAGGCAGGACGGGGCCCCAGGTGGGGGGAACAATGAAAGAGTCCGTACCGCTCCTTCCTCAACAGAATCCAGCTGCACAGGACAGACAGACAGATAGAGAGACACACAGTTACACGGCTGGTCACACACAGAATGGATGGGGACACAGGGAGGGACAGAGACAGCTGGACCCTGACACCCAGAGAGTGGGCAGACACACTGAGCAAGAGAATACAAGTGAAAGTCACCAGGTCCAGGAGAGGCCATGTGGACATGGACCTGCGTGGACGTGGGCCTGCGTGGCCATGGGCCTGTGTGGGCCTGGACCTGGACCTGTGTGGACATGGGCCTGCGTGTGTCTGGGCCTGCGAAGCTGCACCTGAGACCCACCTGGGAGCCCCCAGTGAGGGGAATGGTGCAGGTCAGCAGGTTCCCAATGACGCTCTCCAGTGACACGCTCAGACCCTCAACATGGACTGTGTAGATGAGCCCCAGACTGTTCTGCAATGAGCACAGTTGGGGAGTCGAGATGGTGTCCAGAGAAGGCCCCCACCCTGCCCTGCTCCACTGACCACCACTCACCCTGAACACCTCTGTGTGGTCCAGCCTGGACACCAGCACCAGAGTCTTTGGGGCAAATAGCTGGCCAGCGGATGCAGGTGATGGTCGCACGGGGTCACCATCCTCTGCAGCCTCTTCACTGGCCACGATTTCGTCAGCACAAGCAGCGTCCTGAGCACGGAAGGCGCTGACCAGGCTCCCGCAGGTGACCCCACCCAACCGCCACCCAGCTGTGGGGAGGGGACAGCAGGAGAGGGAGGCCTGGTAGCCTGTGGCCACCTCTGACCTGGCCAGGCTCTGCGGGCTCCCAGAAGGTCAGGCAGGCGCAATAATGACGTTCGGAGTTGATGTCGGTGAGGACGGCGACAAAGAAGGTCGGGGGGTTGCGCTCTGCACACAGTTGCCACCCACTGGGCTGGCAGAACTGCAAGGGGGGCCGATGGTTAGCCCCTCCATCCACTTGACTCTGCTGCCAGGACCACGCTGGAACCCAGGTGCTTGGATCCCTCTGGGGCAGCACCCACAACCAGCATGAAGTGGAGGGTGGGCTGCAAGGGTCCTGTCACCTTAGACCAGCAAGGGTACAGCTGAGTTTCCAACAGTCATGGGCGAGCAGAGCAATGGGCACCATCTCCCCAAAAGCACCCCCAAGTAAACACCCTAGGAAAACTATGCTAACTCCAGCCTTACCTGGGAGCACCCTTCCAAAGTCCCTCACCCTACAGGGTGCACTCTCTGAGCCCTTGATCCCACAGAACACCCGCCCCCATCCCTCCACCCCCTAGGGCACCTTCCTCCACCCCTACCCCATAAAACACTTTCTCCTAGGCCTCTATCCCATAGGGGACACTCCTCCAGCCCCCCCACCCCGTCGGGCACCCTCCTCCAGCCCCCCGCCCCCTCGGGCACTCTCCCCACTCACCAGCTCGACTCCCTGGGGAAATGGGTTGTCTTCCCAGTCCTTCTCTGGAAAGCGCTGCAGGATCTGGCCCTGGCCTTCCCCACTCCCTGAGGACAAGAGCAGGCGTCAGGGTGCCCTTCCTCTCCTGTATCCCTACTCATCAGGAAAGTCCAACAGGTGGTCTCCTGGGATCAGGTACAGTGCCTTCACTTGGCCCTCATCTGGCCTCTGAGACAAGGCCCCTGGGTACCACAGACCCCGGGACAGCTGAAGCAGGACGGATGTCCTAATGCTGGCCCAAGGAGGACACCTTCCTGTCCCTAATGCTTAAAACCATGCAGACACACCCAGGACCATAGGCTCATCCCAGGACCTGGAGGTGGGGTGTTGTGAAGCCCAGAGCCCTATGGCTGTGCCACAGGGGGTATGGCTGTGGGCAGCTGGGACTGTCATGCTCTGACCACAGGACTGTCAGACACCTAAGGGTGGCCCCTAATGACATGGTCAGTGTGCCAGGTGGAGGCCACCACTCCTGCATGGCCACTGTCCCAGGCCTCACACCAGGCTCAGGGAGTCACCCCATGCCCAGCTACCAGGACCAAGATGGACAACCGGGACAGTGAGGCCAGCACAGTCTCAGGGAGCCTCCTGAAAGGGCCCCCAGCATCATGGCAGAGCCAGGCCCAAAAGACACCTGTGGCTGCAGCCAGGCGGAGGCCGGCTCAGCGTGACTCACAGCCCTCAGCTTCCGGCCCTGCCTCCCCCACGGCCACTGCACAGAGCAGCCGCCGGCCTGGTCCCCACAGGGTGGGAGCAACAGACAGACAGGTGTCTGGAGTCACCATCTGCACACACGCACACAGAACAAACAGCACACACCAGCACTCAGGCGAGCACACGTGCACACACACGTTAACACCCAGCAGACACACATGCAGTCACACACACACACTGCCCAGGGCACCTGGCTGACATACACTCATATCGCCTGCTCAGACAACCGCAGAGATCACCCTGAAGGGCACCCACCCAGAGCCTACACAGGGCAGCAGGCGGAGGAAAGAGGGGGCATGAACACCGCCCCGTGCAGGCAGGGAGGCAGGCGGGCTCCAGGTGGCAGTCATCTGCTCCACAGGAAGTGGGCACAGCCCAGCACACCGCTGCCCCAAGGATGCCCACACTCCCTGGCCCTACGGCAAGCTCACCAGGGCCCACAGGGACAAGAGCCTCTCCATGGACACCAGTGGGCTTCAGGGGCCCTGCGGGAACCGCTCCACTGTGGTTGCGGGGGCAGCTGCAGGCCTTCCGGGATGAGTACAAGAGCGAGAAGTCAGCTCCTCACGCATGAGCCGGCCACAGAGCAATCACGGTGATCAACGTGCCTCCCCACGTGCCCAGGCACCTCACTCCTGGTCTTCTGTGTCCCTCCCCAAAGCCTTCGTCCATCACTGAAATCGTGTGGCCTCAGTCACACCACCACCGCCCAAGCAGACAGAGGGAGAGGACAAGACCAGTCCAGCTGAGCACTTGTGTGTCACAAAGGCACAAGGCCCCTGACATCCACCTAGCTGAGCGCGAAACTGGGGCCCTATCCCTCTGCAGCTGCTCAAAGGACCTTAGCCCCGAATGCCAGAAGGCAGGTGCAGCTGGGCCAGTGTGTCTGCAGGCTGTCAACACCAACATCTGGGGAAGGCCAACAAGGTCATCAGGCACCACGGGGAGAGGCGAGGGGACTGTCCCTGGGGGCTGCACGCACGCAAACCTGCATGACTGCCACGCACTCTGCACAAGGATCCTCCCTCCATCCCTGCAGGTGCTGGTCGCATATACTCCTTACACACTCTGCAAAGATCCCTTGACACTACCCCAGCAGGTGTGTGCACACTCCCTCGTCAATCTGGTCAAGGATATCTCACCCCATCCCCCCAGGAGGCTCTTACACACACCCCTTACATGCTGTCCAGTGTCCCCACACACACAACCTTAGACGCTGTGCAAGGATTCCTCCTCCAGCCCTGCTACCCCTTCTGCATCCCCTTGCCCTCCTTGCACCCCACCGCCTCCATGTCCCCTGGTTTCTACAGCAGGCCGCCCCACCCAGGTCGAGCTGTCGGAAGATGGGAGGGAAGCCCAGGCTCCTCCACCACATTCCTCCCACCCTACCTCACCATGTGCACGCGCCCAGGTCACGAGAGACATGCCAGGAGGGGCTGCAAGGTCATGGTCAGCCAGCCCTCCACAGCTCACATCCCCTCATCCCAGGGCCACTGGGAACCAGCTGCTGCCTCCCAAGCAGCACCAACCTGCTGGAGGGCGGGCAGGCAGGCACCTAGGTGGGGACAGGAGACAGCCCAGGAATGTGGTTCACGCAGCCAGAGCTGCCCTCAGAGGCTGGCCAGGAGGCACTACCTCATGGCCCAGGCAGCGAGTCCCCGTGTCCCCTAGAATCACCACTGGGCGGGTGGGAGGGCAGTTGGTTCACAGGCCACCCTACTCTGGCTGAGATCTTCTGCTAGGGACCCTAGTTCACTCAGTGTAAGACTGGTTTTCTCCCACCCCAAAGGAAGGGCTACCACTGTTGAGGGAGCAGAGACGGGAAGTTCTGGCTTAACAGGACACCTCCCAGACAGATCCATCTGACAGTGACTGCACAGAGACCCCCAGACTGGAGCCAGGCAGCACGGCAACAGAACAAGACACGCAGGCTGTTTTAAAGGCAGGAGTCTCCAAGCCCAGAGGCCAGCTGTGAACTGACCTGCTGGCTGGGCATTGCAGGTGGCCCCTCGCATCAGTCCCAATGACACTGCACCCATGGCTTTCCCCTCCAAATGAGGCGGGGGTTCCTGGTCTCCAGATGACAGAGGCTCTCAGCAGCAAGTGAACAAGGCCACCGACCCCATGATGTGCCCGTTTCTGGTGCCTCTGCACCTGTCTCTGTCCTCAGCCTGAGGCCTGATCCTTCTAGCGATGCCCATGGGGCAGGGCAGAGAGCACAGGCAGTGGCTGACCAGAATCAACCCTGGAAGGTGGTGGAAGGAGCTCGACGGCCCACACTCCTTTGAGCTGTGTGGGTCAACCCTTACCACCACAGAAGGCAAGCAGCGTGAGGTTCCAGCCCTGCACGCATCCCTCCAGCGCGCATCCCTCCAGAGCTGCTCAGCAGCAGTGCCAGCTGTCAAGGCAGCCTGCTCAACCCTCTGCACGCCCAGTGCCACCGCCTGGCCCTGCTTCTGTGGGCTGGAGCCCTGGCTCCCCCGCACCGTCTCCGCCCGCGCGGGCCTGTATACACACACGTGCCCCTCGGCCGCCTCCCTGGCCCCTGTGCCGGCCCGGCTTCGCCCTGGGGCCAGAGAGCGAGTGCGCTGTGCCCAGAGCAGGGGGGCGGGGGTGGGGGCACACTGCCGTGCGGCGCAGGCTGAGGTGCAGGGTTTCCCAGATGGATTGGCATGAAGGGACGGGCCCCCACCGGCCAGGTGTCAGCCCGCTGCCTGTCCCCTCGTGCGCTGACCGTCACTCGGTGACAGGACCAGCCTCGCGCCACAGGGCAGCAGTGACATCATGCTGAGGGCCGTTGCCGGGCCTGGCACGCCTCGCGCCTCGCCACGTCTCCGTGGCTGCTGCTGATGTCGCCGCTGGCTCCCGGTTCCTCCGGCCCGGTGCTGGCCCCGGGCCTGCAGGACACAGGCGTGTCGCCTCCCTGCGCCCCCACCAAGGGCCAGCGAGAGGTCAGGCCAGGGGCGCCGGTCTCTGCGCCAACATTTCCTTCCGAAGCCTTGCGGCACCCCAACCACCTCGGCTGCAGACCCCACGCCCAGGCCTCCCGCGCCCAGAGGCAGGGCCGGCGGGCCGTCCGGCGAGGGCCCATCCTGCCCGAGGGCGCCGCGGAGGCCCGGCCGCCCGGTTCCGCCCCCGATGGCGGC
>NW_006399814.1:598068-603737 GCF_000299155.1 Elephantulus edwardii | reverse complement strand
GACCGAGCGCGGGGCGCTCCCAAGTGGTCCTGCCGGGGCGGAGGCGGGCCGTGGGGCGAGGCCCCGCCCCGGAGCGGGTGACGCGGACGGCGGCCCGGGTGGGTCAGCTGCGGGGCGGGTGGGTCGTGTCGGTCCGGCTTCCTCTGCCGGGGTTCTCTCGCCGGGTCCGCCCCAGCCGCTCGTGGCTGGAGACGGGCGGCCATGCAGGCAGGGCGGCTCTGAGGAGGCCGAGGTCCACGTGGCACACTGGTTCCCAGGCCGAGGGGCTGGGGGCATCGCTTCCAGCCTGGGAACCAGGGGCCCGGAAGCACCCTGGCTCTGCCCTCAGGGCTTCCTAAGGGGCGGGGGACGGGAGGGCCTGTCCCACCCGAGCCCCGCTGTACATGAGGACTGTCCTTTTAAAAAGCTTGTGATGTGCTGACAAGTCGATTGGAACTCACAGCGGCCTTGCCCTGCGCCAGCCCCGCGCCCTCCGACGTCCTTACAGGCACTGATCCTTCTCACTGAGGGTCTTTCTCCGCCCCTCACCTTTCCTGGGGGAAGGGCTTTTTCCCAGGACTGGCCCCTCCTGACCGAGTTTGACCCACCTCGGCTGTAAGGAGCGCCGTGGCTGCTCTTCCTCTAACCCAACATAAATTTCTTCCTTTGGATGTTCAGTACTCCTCGCCAACACCATTGATTCTTCCTATCATCCTTATTCATCGTCGAACTCTGAGATGTACATTGTTGGAACCAAACATTAGCTGGCCTTCCGGCGGATTTCCAGAGACAGTTCATCCCATTGCAGCAGCTGGCGTATTCCAACAGCGTCCTCAGAAATAGAGCGGAGCTTCTTATCGCTAGGCCACCAGAGCTCGTTCTAAGATGCAGTGTAGTGTGTACCGTCAAGTAGGAACCGACCCACAGCTGACTTTCCCTCCAGAGGGTTTTCTGAGGCTGTTAATTGCAGGAGAGGAGACTGTGCATCCTTCCATGGAACATATGGTGGATTTAAACCATGTGCCTTCGGGATTGCAGCACAGCTTGCCACGAGGAAGCAATTTTAAATGTCATGCTTGGTAGGGGAAGGTTGGCCAGGAAGAAAAGTGCAACAATGAATGGAAATCCAAAGTCTCTGTAAACTTTCATTAAAATTAATTAAAAAGAAATATGCCATTTTAAAAACAACTATATCATCGCACTCTAGCAGTGGAGTGCAACAAAGCAGCAAACAGCAAATGCTGGCGGGGTGTGGAGAGATTGAACTCTTACTCATTGCTGGTGGGAGTGTAGAATGGCTGTACACCACTATGGAGCGTGGTCTAGCGCTTTCTCAAAAAGTTGGAACTAGAAATACCATTTGACCCAGCAATTCTACTATTGGGAACATACCCTAAAGAAATCAGAATACAGGGGTCTCTGGTGGCCTAGTGGCAAGAAGCTGCACTGCAATCCCAGAGGTGCGCTGTTTGAATCCACCAGATGCTCTGCTGGAGAAGGAGGGGCAATCTCCTCCTGTACCAGTCAGATCTGATTTGACGGTATACACACACACACACACACACACACACACACACACACACAATAATTAAATAAAAATTTATTTTTAAAAAAATCAGAACTGCCACCCAAACAGATGTATGCAAACCCATGTTCATTGCTGTTATTCATAATACCAAAGAGATGGAAGCAACCCAACTGTCTATCAACAAATGAATGGGTAGAAAAACTATAGTGCGTTCACACAATGGAATATTATGCAGCATTGAAAAACAATGAACTCGTAAAACACACAACATGGGGGGGGAGCCTGGAAGACACTGCTAAATGAAATATCTAAGTCACAAAAGGACAAATACTGCATACTATCACTGTTATAGCAGGGCTGTCATGGGAGTGGGTTGGGGAGAGAATAGAAAAAGAGTGGATAGATAATGAACACTGCATTGAAACAGATGAAGGAAGAACTGCTTAAAAAGAATATATGAGCGACAAAGAAGGAAATAAAAGTCATCCGGATCAGCAAAGAGCTGGTTAAACTGTCTCTATATGCCAATGATATGATGGTGTGCACAGAAAACCCTAAGGACTCAACAAAAAAAAAAACAAACCAAAAAAACCTGTTAGAGCTAATAGACCAATTTAATAGAATGGCAGGATATAAGATCAATATCCAAAAATCAGTAACAAATTTCTCTACAGTAACAAAGAGAACTCATAGAAGGAAATCAAGAAAGCAATGCCATTTACAACTGTTGTTTTTGTTATGTGTCGTCAAGTCACCTGCAACTCATAGCCACCCTATGTACAGCAGCCCTAAACCCTGCTCTATCCTGTGCCAGTATTACTGTCTGACACACCTACCCCCATTACAATAGCCAACCACAAATTGAGATACTTGGGAATGATTTTAACTAGAGACAAAAAAGACATATACAAAGAAAACCACAGAATATTTCTGCAAGAAATAATAAAAGACCTAAAGAAATGGAAAATTGTGCCCTGTTCATAGATATTGTTGTTGATTGCCTTCGAGTCGAACACAACTCATAGTGACCCTATGAACAAAAGGCCTGAAGCCCCTCTACAAATATTGACATTTATCAAAGTTCATAGGGTGTTTGGAGGCATGTTGTTTAGGAAGAGGATGCCACTCCTGATTCTAAACCTGTAATAGTATGTTCTTGTTGTCATGTGCCATTGTATCACTTTTGATGTACAGCCCCTCTGAACCATTCCCTGTTCTGAGCCAGCCTCACTAACTCCGACTCAATATTGTGAAAATTACAATCCTACAAAAAGCAATCTACATGTTCAACACAATCTCAATACAGATGCCAAAGTCTTTTTTCAAGGAGCTCAAAAGGGAAATTGTTGAGTTTATTTGAGGAGGAAAGAAGCCCCAAATAAGCAAAGCACTTCTGAAAAACAAAAATGAAGTGTGAGGCATAGCACTCCCTGACCCCAAAACCTCCTACACAGTGGTAGTAACCAAAATACCATTGTACTGGTACAATAACAGACATATAGACCAATGGAACAGAATTGAAAACCCAGAAATAGATCCCTCTTCTATGGTCAACTGATACTTGACAAGGAAAGAAAACCAATCAAATGGAGAAACGACAACTTCTTCAACAAATGGTGCTGGGAAAATTGGACTGCTACCAGCAGAAAGCTGAAACAGGATCTCTATCTCACACCTTACACAAAAATCAACTCAGGGTAGATCAGAGATTTTGGATTAAAGCCCAAAACCACAAAGTTCATGACAGACAAACTGGGATCAAACTTAGATGACCTAATCTAAGGTATAAAGAGACTGCCAAATACAGCCAGAAATGTACAATCTGAAGAGAATAAAACTGATGAATGGGACCTTCTAAAGATTAAATAAATCCCTGTATGCATCATAAACATTTTCCAACAGAGTGAAAAGAAAACCTACTGACTGGGAAAAAACATTTGGCAGTACCATTTTAGACAAGGGTCTCATATCAAAAGTTACAGAAACCTACAGAGCCTCCACATGAAAAAAGACTGATAGCACAATTACAAAATGGGCAAAAGACAGAGGAAGACATTCAGATGACCAATAAACACATGAAGAAATGCTCAAAATCACTGGCAATGAGATGCAAATCAAAACCACGATGAGATACCATCTCATACCAGTAGCAGTGACAAGGTTTAACAAGACAGCACGTAATAAATGTTGGAGAAGATGTAGTAAGATAGGAACTCTCACACACTATTGGTAGGATTATAAAATGGTACAACCATTCTGTAAGGCAGTTTGACATTAGCCCAAAAAGCTGAACCTAGAAATTCCATATGACCCAGTTATTCCACTGCTTGGCATATATGCTGAGAAAATTAGAACTGATGCACAAAAGGAGATTTGTATACCAATATTTACAGCAGTGCTATTCACCATCACAAGGACATCGAAACAGCCCAAATGTCCAAGCACAATTGAATGTTGTTTTTGTTGATCATAGTTGAGTTGAGCATGACTCATAGTGACCTCATGAACGAAAGGCCTGAAGCATTTCTATAGCTATCATCATTTATCAAAGTTCATATAGTTTCCAGATGCATGTTGTTTGGGAAGAGGATGACACTCCTAAAATTGCATAGACTGAGAAATTCTAGTACATTCACATGATGTAATACTACACAGAATGCAGGAGCAATAATTTTTAAAATCACTCCCTAACTTGGTATGCCATCAATTCCCGGAGCCTTATTTTTTGCCAATTCTTTCAGAGCACCTTGAACTTCTTCCTTCATCACCACAGGCTCTTGTTCATACGTTGTTTCATTAAATTCTTCTGTGTCAGCCAATTCTTTTTGGTCCAATGACTCTGTATATTCTTTCCATCTTCTTTTAATGCTTCCTGGATCATTACATATTCTGCCCAAAGCATCCTTAAGTATTGCAATTTGAGGCTTGAATTTCTTCTTCAGTTCCTTGAGCTTAAGAAATGCTGAGCAAGTTTGGTCCCTTGATTTTCTGACTCCAGCTCTTTGTACATTTCTTGTAATACTTTGTCTTCCCTCATGGCCCTTTGGAATCTTCTGTTTAACTCTTTAATACCTTGATTTCTTCCCTTTGGTTTGGCCAGCTGACTGGAAGAGATCTATATTTGTTCCCATTCCAAAGAAAGGTGACCCAACAGAGTGCAGAAGTTATCAAACAGTATCATTGATTTCACATGCAATCAAGATTCTACTGAAGATTATTCAAGAACAACTGGAATAGCACACCAGCAAAGAACTGCCTGAAGTGCAGGCTGGGTTTACAAGAGGCCATGGTACTAGGGATATTGTAGCTAATGTTAGGTGGATCTTGGCTGAAAGTAGAGAATACCAGAGGAATGTCTATCTGTGTTTCATTGACTATGCAAAGGCATTTGACTTTGTGGATCACAACAAACTGTGGCTGACTCTGAGAAAAATGGGGATCCCAGAACACTTGATTGTGCTTATGCAAAGCCTATACTTGGGCCAGGAGGCAGTTGTCAGAACAGAGCAAGAAAACACTGCATGGTTCAAAATTGGGAAAAGTGTACACCAGGGATACGCCTTATCTCCATATCTTTTCAATCTATATGAAGAACAGATCATCTGAGAGGCTGGGCTCTATGAGAAGGAATGTGGCATCAGGATTGGAGGAAGACTGATCAACAACCTACGTTATGCAGATGATATAACCCTATTTGCTAAAACTGAGGAGGACCTGAAATGCTTGCTGCAGAAGTCAAGGACTTCAGGTCCTCCTGGCTTTCAGCAAGCAAAGTTATGTCATCTGCATAGTACAGGTTATTGATGAGTCTTCCACTAAGCCCAATACCACATGAATCTTCAGAGTCCAGCTTCTTGAATTATTTGCTCAGCATATAGACTGGATGGATGGTTAAGGAAAAAAGATACAGCTCAGATGCACACCTTTCCTGATTTTATTTTTTTATTATTATTAATAAATTTTATTAATTTTAATGAACATTTACAGGGATTTTGGGTCTTCACTCCTTCACTGCTGCACCATTTTCTCTACCCTCCTCCCCAGTTTGTTCTTCTTCCCCTGCCATCCGAAAGTCTGTTTTAATTGTCCAATTGCCACAGTGCTTGTCAAAGTCAGTTCTGATTAATCTCCTTTGTCAGTGTGTCCTTTGCCATTCCCTATC
>NW_006399814.1:586180-592801 GCF_000299155.1 Elephantulus edwardii | reverse complement strand
GTTAGTTCCTCAACAGCTCGCCTGATAGCTCCAGGTGATGGCTGGGTCCAAGGTGGTGCCCTGAGGTCACAGGGCTTTGGTGGGGGTTGAGATGTGTGGTTGTGGAGCTGCAAGGGGGGTGGGGGAAGGGGAGGAAAGCAAGGGACTAGGGGGTAAGGAGCGCAGGGCTTGGATACTATCACCAAGAGGTGGGGACGGGCCTTGGGCGCTGCTGGGGGTTTATGTAGCAGCACCCTGTGTGTTAAGGGTCACACAGGTGTGGGTTGCAGGGGGGTCACACAGTGTCGGGTAGTCTTCCTTCCTCTGGGGTCTCACAGTCTTCACTCCTCTGGAGTTCTGCAGTAGGTGGCTGGCTGTTGTTCTTCCCGGGTCTCTTCCAGGCCCCTCTCGTGATGGAACCCTGTCTGGCGGTGGCGTTCTCCCATCTGGCAGCAGCGTTCTCCTGTCTGGCGGCGGCCTCCTTTCCTGATTTTAAACCATGCTGTTCTGTTTGCACAATAGATTTTTCTTTTTCTTTCCTTCTTGTGTACCATCAAATTGATATCTGACTGGTACAGGAGGAGATTGCCCTTCCTTCTCCAGCAGAGCATCTGGTGGATTTGAACCTCATGTCTTTGGAATTGTAGTGCAGCTTCTTGCTACTAAGCCACCAGAGCTCCCTGACCATGTATAGATTTTTCATGATCACAGTTAAATGTTCTGGGATTCCCATTTTTCTCAACGTTAGTTATAATTTGTTATGATCCACAGAATTAGATGCCTTTGCATAGCTGATAAAACATAAGTAAACATCTTTCTGATAGTCTCAGCTTTCGGCCAAGATCCCTTTAACATCAGTAATGATATCCCTCATTCCATTCCACTTGGCCTTTTCTGAATCTAGCTTGAATTTCTGAAAGTTCTCTGTTGCTGTACTGTTAAAGCCATTTTTAAATAATCTTCAGCAAGATTTTATTTATGGTGATATTAATGATCATCATTTCCTTTGATAATGTTCCCACTCTGTTGGATCATCCTTTTTTTTGAATGGGACTAAATATGAATCTCTGGTCACATGTGAACAGTGTGAGGGCCTCCAGGGTGCACTGGGCACTGTGGGTGGGCAGTGCCTGCCTGGGAGACAGCTCGCCACCATGAAGTGCATTCTAAAGGACCCCCTTCCCACCCCACACCCAGAGCAGACAGATCAGAGCCTCCCTGAGACACCCCAGTGATGGACAGAGGGAACCCCTGAGCATGGGGCAGGCTGCTAGGGGGAGAAACGGGAGAGAGTGGGGTCTGCTTTGAGGTCAACGTGGCCAGGGGCAGGTGGGAGGAATGGAATGATGCCATCATTGGAAGGGGCCAGCCGAGTGTGAGAAGCCATGCTTGGTGAGCTTGGGTTACTTTCTGTCTTGTGTACCGGAGGATCCTGGCTGTCTCATCACCACACCACTGAGCTTGTGAGCGGGCCACCCTCCTTGGGGAGGTCTTGGGGACAGTGGTCTGAGCCAGCCATGGCTGTCTTCCCCACCCCTCCTTACGGGCCCACACTCCCATCAGGCCCTTGAGGACAACAAGCCCCTACTAGCTTCCTTTTTAGGGTCCTTCCAGACCACAGTCCCAAAGTCGCTGCCCTCTGCACCGCCCTGTCAACTCCTCACTTCCTCTCTTGATGGGGGACTATCCTGCCTTCTTGTAGGAAGTGGCTTTCCTCAGGTCCCCAGTCCCTGGGCTTCCTCCTGTCTTTCCCTAACCTCTGCCTGGCCCAGCCTCCCTGGCCAGCACCCAGCCAGCGTCTGAGACCCTTGCTGCTTGGATTGCTCTCCCCTGGCCTCACCTGCCTAACTCTTGCCAGGCAGCACGGTCCAGAGCACCTTCTCCCAGGTCTCTACCCCCCACAGAGGGCATGGGCCACTGTCACCCCATGGCTCAGCTCTCCACATGCCCTGAGCCTGCTGTCCCTGCCCTCACAGGGCCCTCAGATGACATAAGCTCCTGCTTCCCCGTCACGGTGCAACCCAGGCTTCCCCTTGACTTCCCAGCCATCCCTCTACCTAATCCCTCCTCCTTGGGCACCTTGGCACCGTGCCCAGTCCTTCCACCTGGAAACCATGGGTGCAGGTGTGTGCATGCAAGCACGAGGTCTCTATGGACCCTTATGTCAATTGTCCTATGGTGTCATCTTGCACAAACTCCTCTGAGAGGGCCCCTGACCTTGCTGGCTGTGAAGGGGTGGGCCAGGTGAGGGTGTGGGAAGACCTGGCCTCACCCAGCCCCTCATGGCTCTGGCTCACCTAGTCTGTGTTGTCCTGCCTTCCTGGCCCATAGTGAACAGGTTCAGGGGGTCCATCCCCCCCATGCCTCCCACTAAGGAGGAACGAAGCTGAGTGCCCTGCCCCTAGTCTCCATCATCCGCTGAGCAGCTCTTGCCCTGGACAAAGTTGTGGGAGTGTCAGACCTCCTAACTCCATGGTGGAGGGTGGAGGAGAATCAAGAACAGCATCACTCCCAAACTTCTCTCTCTGCTCTCCCTCCTTTCCACCATTCTGGCACCAGTGCCCACCACACCATTCGTCTCTGCTGGTTCAGTGGTTTCTTGCAGTGGCTTCACACACTCAAGGTCATAGGGTTTGTCAGAAAATTGACAGATCACAAGTGAGGATCAGGAAGGATGCAGGACACATTTCAGTGATGCCCACACACAGTCTCGCTGGCCTCTGCCCTGCCCAGCCGAGTGTTACAATGCTCTCCCGGGATGGCCCTTGCCTAGAGGAGGTCAGGTCTCCTGCTCCACAGGCCAGTGAGTTTGGCTCTGCCAAGGCCCTGGGGACCCTACTCCAGTCACCAAGCCTCCTGCTGCAGGTCTGTGGCCCATCACTTGAGTCAGCATACCCATGGTGTCCCCTGGCTCTGGGCTCCTGGATCTGGGGGCTGAAAGCCCACTGCGCTGTCATCACCAGTCAACTCTGGTCTGCAACTCTCTCATCTGTCCTGGATCCATAATGTTCTCAGCGCAAGGATCTTCCACCGCTGGCTCTTCTTGTCGGTAGGGAGGTCGCTTCTCTGCCTCTGGGGTTGGCTCTGGTTGTTGCCGCTATTGTTAAGTGCCATCAAGTCAGCTAACATTCACAGTGGTCCTACATCAGTGCTGCATCACCCTCACAACCTGCTGCTTCTCAGCCCCTCACGGAGGGTCTCCCTCTTCACTGCCCCCTCCCCTCCCTTCTTCAGCGACTGGTCTCTCCTGACAACATGTCCCAAGAGGTGAAATGTGCTCTCACCGTTCCTGCTTCTAAGAAGTACTCTGGCTGTGTTTTAAGGGTCCCTCTTTAAAGCCCAGGGGCTGATAAACTGAGCAAGCCCTTCTTTGTGGCCCCATACAGACTCCGTTGCCATCCATGTTGCACACTGTTTGCACAGACCCTCCCCTGCAAGGCTTCTATTCACTCTATTCACATTGTTGGCAGATCGTCCAATCTCTGTAATAGGCCTGTTATATACCATCGAGTAGGATTCAACCCACAGCTGAGCCCCCGGTGGGTTTTCAGAAGCTGTAAATCACACAGGAGGAGGTTGCCCATCCTTCGCTTGTGGGTCAGCTGAAGGCTTCGTGCCTTCGAGCTGGCAGCATGGCTCCCTACCACCAAGCCACAATAGCCCCTTTGATGGCACATAAATTCCCTGTCTATCTGTAGTCATTGCCCCACTCAATGATTTTGTGGAAGTTCCCAAGGCCGAGGCTGGAAGGGCCCTTTTCAAGTCATTTATTCACCACAGACCAGAGCGGGTCCCTAATCCCATTGGGAGGTGTTGAGGGCACCAGCCACATCATTCAGACAGGGCTGGGCTAGCTGTCCGGGGCCTCCTCCAGGCCGAACTCCACCACCCCAACCATCCCAGGTGGAGACTTCTTGGAGTCTGGGAAGTGGCTTCTATGTTTCGGTGGCTGGCAGCCCTGAAGTTGGGCTGACCAATGCCCAGGGAGCGAAACTCATGCACATCTATTCCCTCGGCCCATTTGGGGTCCAACACTGGGACCCACAGGGTTTCTGTGTGCTGACTTTCAGGACTGTTCTGCTGAGCCTCTTCTCATCTGGAAGCTCCTCTGAAGCCTGTCCAGCAAGCAACGTGCCAGCCGCTGATGGGCAGACCAGTGTAGCTGCTTCTGAGGGCCCTGGCTGGGCACTATACCAGCTCCCAAAGGAGGGCAAGCATTCAGCACGTGGCCACTGCCAGCTCCCACTTGTTGGGAGAGGTGAGTGGTGAGATCACATTTGTGCCAGCAACAGTGCTGAAGGCAGCCTGGGCAGCAGCACGACAAGGGCAGCTGCCCACCCCTCCCTGGTACTGGCACATGAGATCTGGGGTCAGTGCTCACCTCCTGGAGCCCCAGCACCTTGGAGACCCAGGCTGTATCCCAGGGCTGCCCTCTCTGTGTCCCCACAAGGCTCCTCCAGATCTGCAGACCAATCCTGCCTCCCAGACCCTCACCCTTACCCTCGCCCAGCAGGCCAGTGTCTCTGTGATGGTCCACAGCCTCCCCACAAGTCTGACCCCTAGACCCCGACCTTCCCTCCTGTCCCCTACCTCCTTCCCCACCTTCTTCCCAGCTGCCCACTCCATCTCTGACACGTGACCACCTCACTGCACCATGAACAAAGGCAGTGTCTGCCCTGTCCCCTTGCTTCCCAGGAGGTGGCCAGTGAGGCCCTCAAGTGAGGCCCTTCAGCTCTCTTGGATTCATTCACCCAGCAAGTGTTTACCAATGTGCTCTGCAAGAGGGATGTGCCTGAGAGGCTGGGTGAATACTGGTGGCCAGGTCATCTGAGTGAGGGGACTGGGAGTGAGACTGACAAGGGGTGCAGACGGAGGCACAGAGACACTGAGATGACCAGGTCAGTCACCTCTCAAGGCTGTAGAGCCAAAGGAAGGGGCCAGCTGCGAGGTGGAGAGGGCTGGCCACCGCAGGCCACACTGGTGGATCTCCTTCAATGGGAACCGCATGGTTAGCAGCCAAGTGCCTCCCTGCAGCTCCACTGGAGCCCCCCTTGCTTTGCCAGCAGTTCATTGATAGCACATGCAGGCAAAATGTTATTGAAATTATTTCAAAGTGGTTAGAACAGTACATAGACAGAGAACTGCCAGAAGTTCAAGCTGGGATTAGAAGAGACCGTTGCACCAGGGGTATTATTGCTGATGTCAGTTGGATCTTTGCTGAAAGCAGAGAATACCAAAATAATGTCTGTTTGTGTTTTAGTGATTGCACAAAGGCATTTGGTTGTGTGGACCAAGCTGCAGCTAACACTGAGATGAAAGGGAATCCTAGAACACTTAACTGTGTTCATGCAAGACCTATACCTAGAACAAGATGCTGTTGTCTGAACAGAGCAAGGGAATTGTTCAAAATCAAGAAAGGGATGTGCCAGGGATGTATTCCTTCTCCATATCTATTCAATCTGTATGCTGAGAAAATCATTTGAGAAACTGAACTTTATGATGAAGACTATGGCATCAAGATATGAGAAAGACTCTCCAACAATTTGCATTATGCAGAAGATAGAACCTTGCTCATTGAGAGTGAGGAGAACTTAAAATGCTTGCTGAAGAAGATCAAAGACTACAACTTTATTCATGAATGACATTTAAACAAGAAGAAAAAATCCTCACTATTGGGTCCATAGACAACATCATAGTAAGTAGAGAAAAGATTGAAACGGACCGATTTCCTTTCCCTTGGATCTACAATCAACACTATTGGTGCTCAAGTAAAGAGGTGTATGCTTTGGGAAAATCCACCGTCAAGGACATTTCCAAATTGTGCAAGAGCACTGACAACAGAGTGAGGTGCACCTGACCCAATGTGTGGGCTTTGCAGTCTCTTGTTATGCAGCTGAAAGTTGGCTGACTAAGGCTGAAAGATGAAGAAACAATGCCTTCGAGTTGTGGTGCTGACTGCCAAAAGAGCAAGACAAGTCTGTCTTGGAAGGAGTAAAACCAGGGTAGCCCTTGGGGACAAGAATGGTGACACTTCACCTCACACACTTTGGGCACAGTGTTCGTAGGCACAGTCCTTGGGGAAGGACATTATTCTTGAGAAGGTGGCAGGTCAGTACAAGAGAGGAAGACCGTCAACAAAATGGATTGATGTAAAAACTGTAGCAATGGGGTCAAGCAGATCTGCAATGGTGAGGACAGGCAGGGTAGTCAGATCCATTGTTCATGTGGTCGCTTTGGCCGTGGTAGACTTGCCAGCACACAACTACAGGCACCGCTGTACACAAGATATGTACTCAGCCCCCAGAACAGGGCTTCCCACCCCAGAAACATGCTCATTAGCAGGGCCACTGCCGTGTACAGACAATGGCCCACACAGTTCAGATCACGCAAATCTTGTTCATGCGGAGGACCCACAGCCCCATGTGAACTAAGTGTCACACAACGTGGAAAGCCGGATATCAAATTTAATATTAATAATAATAAACCAAATGCTTTATCAGGATATAAGGGACGCGTAATACAAGCTGGCCACAGTTTGTTATGATCCACACAGTCAAATGCTTTCGCATATTCAATGAAACACAGATAGACATTCCTCTGGTACTCCCTGCTTTCAGCTAAGATCCATCTAACATCAGCTAC
>NW_006399814.1:580252-585040 GCF_000299155.1 Elephantulus edwardii | reverse complement strand
ATTGGGATGGGTGTGTGAGAGGCAATGCGATTGGCACAGGACAGAGCAGAGTTTAGGGCTGTTGTACATAGGGTCGCTATGAGTCGCAAGTGACTCGAAGGCACATAACAACAACAACAATCCCTTGTGGTTATCCTTTGTTTACCTTCCAGATGATTCTCAATAAATACACAGAGAGGCATGGCTTGGGCTCTTCAGTCACATCAGGACTGCTGGCCCCCTGTCTTTATTCTCTCTTATCTCATTCTCGGCTGTATGTCTCATTATTACTTTACCCTCGGTCTGCAACAATACAATCTCATCCACTGCCCATGGAGTCAGTTTTGACTCATGTCAACCCCTTGAGTTTTCTGAGTTTCGCAGGGAGATTGCCCATCTTTCTTCTGCAGCTGAGGGTAGGTCCAAACCTGCAGATGTGACTTTTTGGCTAGTGGTGTGTCACAGTGCCTCACTAGGGCTCCTGAGTGGGGAACAGGGCAGAGATTCAGTTGCAGGGGCCTTGAAATGGCCTGCCTAGATGCAGGCTGCTCTGAAGGACTCATCACAAAACAAAGCCCCAGGAATTGATGGAATATCAATTGACATATTTCAACAAACAGATGCTGCTCTGGACGTGCTCACCAGGCTGTGCCAAGAAATCTGGAGGACGGAGGACAGCCGCCCGGCCAGCTGAGTGGAGGAGATGCATGTTTTTTCACGTTCCAAAAAAAGGTGACCCAACAGAGTGTGGAAATTATCAAACAACATCACGAATATCACACACTAGCAAAATCCTGCTGAAGATTGTCCAAAAACAACTGGAACAGTGCACTGACAGACAACTACCAGAAATCAAAGCTGGTTTTGAAGAGATCATGGCGCTAGAGATATTATTGCCAATGTCAGATGGATCTTGGCAGATACAGAGAGTACCAGAGTAATGTCTATCTGTGTTTCATTGACTATGTAAAGGCATTTGACTGCGTGGATCCCAACAAATTGTGATTAACCTTGAGGAAAATGGGAATCCCAGGACACTTGATTGTGCTTATGCCAAACCTATACTTGGACCAGGAAGCAGTCCTCAGAACAGAGCAGGGAAACACTGCATGGTTCAAAATCAAGCCTGTCTCCATACTTTTTCATTCTATATGCAGAACAGATCATTCAGAAAGCAGGGCTTTATGAGGAGGAATGTGGCATCACAGGATTGGAGGTAGACTCAACAAGTTTTGTTATGCAGATGGCACAACTTGGCTTGCTGAAACTGAAGAAGACCTGAAGCGCTTGGTGCAAAAAGTCAAGGCCTGTACCCTTCAATATGGATTGAAACTTAACATCAATAAGACAAAGATTCTCATCACTGAGCCAATTGGCAGCACCATGATAGACGGAGAAGAGATTGAGGTTGTTAGTAATTACAGCTTGCTCGGCTCCACAATTAACACTCTTAACATCAGCTGTCAGGAAATCAAAAGATGAGTTGCACTGGGAAAACCTGCTGTTAGGGACCTTTCCCGAAAAGGCATGATGTCATTCTAGAGACTAAGGTGCACCTGATCCAGGCCATGGTCTTTGCAATTACTTACTATGCATCAGAGCTGGACAATGACAAAGGATGACAGAAGAATTGATGCCTTTGAGTTGTGGTGCTAGAGAAGACTCTTGAACATACATACCATGGACAGCCAAGAAAACAAATAGGTCTGTCTTGGAGAGGGTGAAACCAAGGTTCTCCTTGGAGGCTAGGATTTTGAAGCTATGTTTCACATTCTTTGGGCAAGGAGCCAGGAGATCGGTCCTTGGAAAAGGACATCATGCTTGGAAGGGTGGAGCGACATTGCAGGAGAGGAAGACCCTGGTTGAGATGGCTTGATACAGTGCCTGGGGCAATGGGGGTTGGTGTGTCAGAATTAAGGAGCACTGAGCATCCCACAGACTGTCAGAAGAACAGACAGGTCTGATTTGGAGGGTGCGTAGCCAGAGTGCTCATTAGAGGCAAGATACAGAAACTTTACCTCACACACTTGATTGTCAGGAGGGACCAGTCATTGGAAAAGGTCATCATGCTGAGAAAGTGGAGGGTCAGTGAGAAAGAGGAAGAGCCTCAGTGCGATGGGAAGGGGTTGTGAGTGGGTCAGGGGCTGGGGAAGACCAGGGGCTGAGAAGGGGGGGCATCTAAAGCCTGGGGAAGTGAGTGTATGGGCTGAGAAGGGTGTCTGAGGCTGTGGAGGGAGACTAGGGATTGTGGAGGGGTTCTAGAGGCTGGGGAGGGAATCTGGAGCTGGGGAGGGGGTCTAGGGACTGGGAAGGAGGGTAGAGGGCCTAGGGAGGGGTTCTTGGGCTGAGGAGGGGGTCTAGGGGCTGAAAGTGGGTGGGTCTAGGGGCCAGACAGGAAGGACTGGAGAGTCGGGCTAGGGACTTGGGTACTGGACTGGGGAGTTGGGTCTAGGGTCTGAGGAAGGGGGTCTAGGGGCTGCTAAGGGAAACGGGGGAGGGGGGACGACTGGGGAGGGGGACTAAGTACTGAGAAGCCGCTCCCCGCTCAGTCTGGGGAGGGCTCCGCCTCCTGCTGGGAGACCTGCTAGCCCTAGAGGTGTGGGAGCCAGTGCCCTCCCAGCCCACATCCAGACTGGAGCACCGCCTACTCCTCCAAGACCTGGGAACCCAGAACTCCAGGACCCAGGCTGCTGAACCATCGAGGGCTCCCCCGGGCAGTGCCCTGCACCCCGCGCCCCACCTCATGGCGCGGCTCCGGGCCCGCACCCTCGCTTGCATCAGCCTCCTGTACCTGCTGTCTAGCGGACTGGAGGGACGCCCGCGCACGGCCAGAGCCAGGTGAGTGCTGCTTCAGGTCTGAGCCTTCCTCGTTTCTCAGCGGGACACCGGGTGGGAGCAAAGACCCTAGGTTAAAGGTCAGCCCCCTCCGTGCTTCTGCAGCACTTGACCAGGCTAACCCCCACCTCACAGCCCTGCACTAAAGAATTGCCTGCTGGAAGCGGGCCAGGTGGGGGAGGCGCTGGAGGGACCCCAGGTCTATTTAGCTCCCAGCACTCCAAATCCTGAAAACAGGGACTCCTGGGGGCTGGAGTGAACTTTGCTGCGGGAATACAGGGTGATGGGGCAAGTGACCCAGGCTTTGAGCCCTCAAGGGACTGTGGCTTCCCAGCAATGTCCTGCGGGGTGGGATTCCCCTGGCCAGGCTCCTGGCCAGAGCTCAGTGGGTTTCCCTGCCCAGTGACCACTCAGTGCGAGAGAAAGTGAGTGGATGTGGGGTCCCCAAAAGGCTAGACTGTCTAATTTACTTCCCGTCTGTACAGGGCACATCTCATCAGAACCTCTTTCAGCATCCTGCACCCCCGGCATCCTGCACCCCAGCCTATGACCTCAAAGCTGCAAAAGGCCCCCTGGGCGCCTCCTGCCGTGATCCAGGCTCTCCAAGAGCATAGCCGCCCAGGCCCCAGCGTCCACAGGCCCAGAGACCGGCTGCTGCGGGTGGGCTGCCTGCTGGCCACCTGCCAGGTGCAGAACCTTGGCCACCGCCTGTGGCGCCTCAGGCAGGCCAGCCGACTGGACCCTGTGCCTGTGGACCCAGGCAACCCCCACAGCTATGGCTGAGCGCGGGCAGGCACGAGGCACCCTCATCTCCTCTTCCTCCTGTGCTGCTTTAGTCACCCAGAAAGGGCACAGACGGGGGAGAAGCCCCACACTCCAGACCCCCTCCCCTACATGTGTGCACCCAGAAAAGGGTGCCAGGTACCTGAGGCTGCCCGACATCCCAGACCCCATATACAAGTGGAGGCGGGTAAGGTTCTGGGTGGGCGGCCCCCCACACCATGCACACCTAGGGGGCAGGGGAACAGAAGGGGCCTTGGCAGATGAAACGATGTCAGGACCCTGGTCCCCAAGGCCAGGAAAGGGAGCCTGGGGGAAGTTGCTACAGCCCCACCCCCAGAGACCCCTCTTTGCTGCGCCTCCCTCTTCTCTACATTTTCCAGGCAGAGCTGGGACTGGACAGGTAGGGCCATCTGTGGTCCAAGGGCAGGGGTGGGTTGGGCCCCAATGTGTCTGTCCCCAGAGGGTAGTGGGGTCACAGGAACCCTCCACTGGGCTTCTGAGTCGGGTCCTCTGTGGGTTTGAACAAGGAGCCTCTGTTAGCCAACATGCCCTGCACCACCAGACATTCTTAGGTCTCCACCAGGCCCACTGGGGGGGCCCCCACCTTGGATTTGTACCTGAACAGGTGCCCCCCATGTACCTCTGCCCTCCCCACCCCAAGGATGAGGGCCACTCCAGAACACAGAAACTAAGTGGAAGTCCCCCACCAGGTCAGAGACGGCGGCAATGCTGAGCAGGCAATGCTGGCTTCAGCTGGACATCAGGGGCCAGTAGGGCATCTGGCAGCGGCGTCCCCCTGAGCTCGGGAAGCCTGAGATCCCTCAAATGATAAAACAAGACAATGAATGACTGCCCCACCGTGTGTTCAGATGTTGCTTCGCGTCAGTCCCCACAAGTCACCGGGCCCACCTCTCCTGGGGGAACCGGTGCTTCACTCAGCCAGCACCTGGACAGTACCCCCTCCCTCGTGGCGCCAAAAAGCTCTCGGTTTTGCAGAGGTCGGGGACTCATCTGCAGCCCCTGCCCCTGACTAAGAATCCCAGCAGAGGGTGATCACGACTTGGGGCGGGGTAGTCGCTGGAGGCTTTCGGGAAGAAGCATCCCTCTAGGTGGGGCTGGAGCACCTCTGATATCGGGAAGCAGCTGAATTGGGGAGGGGCGGGGTGGGTTGCTGAGGGGCCACGGGGCTGA
>NW_006399814.1:559569-579893 GCF_000299155.1 Elephantulus edwardii | reverse complement strand
CTGGGGGGGAATGTTAAGGGGCAGGGCTGAGGAGCTTGGTGGGGGCCCAAAGAGGCTGACTGGTGAGGACTGGATTTAGGCTCATGGGCTGAGGGGCAGGGGCTAGGGCTAAGGCTGAGGGTTGTGGCCTGGCCTCATCCACATGCACTGTGGTCACTGAGGAGTTTCCGAGAGGCAGGCAGGGTCTTAGATGGGGAGAGGAGCAGACAAGTTGTCCCATGTGACAATGTAGGCGGGCAGTGGACAGGGCAGGGTAGACCAGAGGCAGAGTCCAGCAGGAGCGGGAGTAGACTGGGGAGTCAGGTGGGGAGCGTCCACAGCTCAGCTCAGCCAAGATGTTCCTGGTTCCCTGGGTCTAAGGATAAAGTCCAGCCTCGAGCCTCTCCTGGGAACACCTGATGTCCATGGCTTGTGTCCAGTCAACTCATGCTCCGCCTTCCAGGACACCATCCACTGACACAGGTCTGTGCCCGTGTCAGCACGTGTGTAAGCTGCTTCCTTTGGCATGTGGGGGTCAGGGCTCAGTCCCGCCTGCGGAGCCTTGGTTGTGTGTCCATGAAGTGGACCCTGTTCCTGTCACCGTCACCCTGTCCTCCAGGACTCCACCTGGTCCCTATGCAGGGCCCACAGACACTCCGGCTCTGCATTTCCCAGAACGTACCCCACCCCAGCTCATGCCCCATCTAGTCCTGTGGGCCCCACTTCGAAGATAGCACGGATTCTGGTCTGCCTGGTTACTTAGTTCTGGTTGAAATCAATCTGAATTCTGAGATCACCTGGCCTTCCTGGGGTCTCATCTCCAGATCTTCAGGGGGCCTTGGTGGTGCCAGGAGAGCTGCAGAGCACTCATCCTGTGGGCTAGGAGCTCATGCTAGGGAGGGGACAGAGAGATCGCAAATGGGTCAAGCCCATGTCAGGGTGTCTAGCATCCAGACAGGAGGTGAGGACCTGTGGAGCTAGGCCAATTTCAAGCACAGTGACCACAGGAAACCTGGAAGACAAGAGGCCGGCCATACACTGCTGCTGGCATCTCCCTCCAAGAGAGCATCAAAGCAGGAGTTCCACACATAAGACCTGGGTGACCCATCGCCCCACTGGGCCGTGCTGGGGAAGGAATGTCCTGAGACGTCCCCAAGCTCCACTTGGCCTGATCCTAGCCTTGTCCAGAACACCTGAGGGTTGATCTTGTATATTGGATTCTTGGGTATCTGCTATACCCTTGATCCATCCCTGGTCCCCAGGATCCACCCCTGGTCTCTTAATACCCATGTCCGGCCCCCAGGATCTAGACCTAGGATCCTTCCTTGGCCCTGATTCTAAGGACACTCTCACCCCAAAGCCCGTACCGTTAGGTCTTCACACTGGACGTAAGGCCAAGGACTCAAGGAAGGGACCAGAGAAAGAAAGGATGCTTTATCAAGGGGTCTCCCAGGCGGGATCCCTTGGTCTAGACAGAGACAGGCAGAGGCACAGACCAGGGAAATACCACACCCTAAGGTGAATTGTTGTTATGGTCATAGCGACCCTAAGTACAACAGCCCTAAACCTTGCTCTATTCCTTGCCAATCTTACTGTCTCTGACACACCTATCCTGATTACCCTAGAGATGGAATCAATCCATCTCATCGAGGGTCTTCCTCTCCTGCGCTGTCCCTCCACCCTCCCAAGCATGATGTCCTTCTCCAAGGACTGGTCCCTCCTTGCAACATGTCCAAAGTATGTTAGATGAAGCTTCAGAGTCCTTACTTCCAAGGAGCAGCCTGGCTTCACACTTTCCAGGACAAACCTGTTTGTTCTCCTAGCAGTCCATGGTATACTCAACACTCTCCTTCAGCACCACAGCTCAAAGGCACCAATTCTCCTTCTATCATCCCTAGTTATTGTCCAGCTCTCTGAAGCATAGCAAGTAATGGCAAGGACCATGGCCTGTATCACACCTTTGTCTCCAGACTGACGTTTTTGCTCCTCAGTACCTTAGAGAGTTCTCTGACAGCAGACTTTCCCAGTGTAATCCGTCTTTTAATTTCCTGACTGCTGGTACCAAGAGTGTTGATTGTAGAGCCAAGCAAACTGAAGCTGTGAGCAATCTCAATCTCTTCACCATCCATCCTGACGCTGCCAATTGGCCCAGTGGTGAGAATCTTTGTCTTCTTGACATTGAGCCTCAATGCATATTGAAGGCTGCAGTCCTTGACCTTCCACAGTAAGCATTTCAGGTCCTCCTCAGTTTCAGCAAGCAGGGTTGTGTCATCTCCAATCCTGATGCCACACTTCTTCTCATAGAGGGCAGCCTCCCAGATAATCTGTTCTGCATATAGATTGAAAAGGTATGGAGACAGGATACACACTTGACACACACCCTTCCCAACTTTGAACCATGTAGGGTTACCTTGCTCTGTTCTGGCAGCCACCTCCTGGTCCAAGTGTAAGTTTCAAACAAGCACAATCAAGTGTTCTGGGATTCCCAGAAGGTAGATTAGGGCCAGTATTATAGTGAGGGTCTTCAGGGAGGGGAGGGAGGGACATTCCATTGTGGTTTAGCCAGGTGGGTGGTCTTCTAGAGAGGGAAGGAAGGAGCACTCTTTGGTAGTTTAGTCAGATGGGCAAGGCTGTTCATTCCCTTTGTTGACATGTTGATATTCTTTGTTGTTGGTTGTTGTGGGGTGTTGGGGTTGGTTGGGTTTTTTTTTGCCTTTTGATTTCTTTTTAATTGGTTTGCTTACAAACTTTGTATACATTGTGTTTCACATGCTTCTTCATTCACATTGTTTCATACAATCATCCTCGAGTCATTCAGTATTCTGTGACATGTTGATATTATTTGAATCCTTAGTTCTTCCTTTGGCCTTGGTCTGGGCCTGACATGTCCAAGCCTTTGGCTCAACTCTGTGACACCCTGTGGAGGCCACTGCGAGCAGAACTGGCTGTGCTGCCCTGGACGCAGGGAGTCAAGTGTGGACAGCCCTAGGTGAGGGCATCAGGCCCACAGCCAGCTTCAGGATGGCCATGTGCTCGGGAGGGGGAATACAGGGCTCAGGGAGGGGCTGAGGCCCCTGGGGGTTGCTCTTGGACAGACACATTAACTCACTGAAATGGGGGTGGGGAGGTGATGGTAACTTATTACTGAGGACTGAGGTCAAGGGGCCTTGCAGCCCTGTGACTTACATAACCCACCAGCATATATAACCCTGCCTGGAGCTCTTGGCCAACTGTGTGCTTTTCCAGCTCAGAACGAAGATGGCTATGGTGAGTGTTGGAAGGTCCTGTGCAGAAGTTACCATCTGGCTGAGGCCAGCCAGTGCCTCGAAGGGGACAGCACCCTGCCCCCACACCACTTCTTTCCACTGCCCCCATTCCTTCCACAAAGACCTCTCTACTGTCCATTCTGATCCAGCAAGGGCAATAGTCAGCTGTGCTGGACCCCAAGCCCTCTGTGGTCCTGGTCTGTCCTCTGGGCAGTGGTCACTTCCTGACCTTCACTCGATCTCCCCAGAAACAGAAGACACGGACACGGAGGAGGAATGGTGGGGCATCAGGAGGGAGGACTTGGGCTGAGAGAGGGTCCTGGTGGGGCCTATGTCAACATCTTCCCCTGGGCCTCAGGCTGCCCTCACTTCATGAGACCATCAGGGGTTCTTGGGGTACCCTTATTTTCATGGCCTGGCCTGAGGCTGAGGCAGGTTCTTCCTCCCAGAGTGGAGACTCTGCCCTGGTCTACCCGCCAGATGTGGACCCACAGATGAGCCAGGACAGGGGCAAGTTCCGAAACTACACGGTGAGGCACCCCAGGCTCTGTTCACTCCCCGTCCCATCCCGGCAGACCCCAGCAGACCCCGTCCCATCCAGGCAGACCCCGTCCCATCCCAGAAGACCCCGTCCCATCCCGGCAGACCCCAGCAGACCCTGTCTAGGAAGACCCCATCTCAGCAGACCCCATCCCGTCCAGGCAGAGCCTCTGTGCCTGGCTCTGAGCAGGGCCACTGGGAATTCCCAGGCCTGGAGTGAGGGGTCTGCCCTCCCCCCCCCAAGGACCCTGGCCTGGGAAGAAGGGGGGCCTTGGGTGTGAAGGTATGGGAGGTGGGGTGCGACAGGGTGGCTGGCTTACTTGTGGCCCTGTAGTCTGGCCCACTCCTGGACCGAGTCTTCACCACCTACAAGCTCATGCACACACACCAGACGGTGGACTTCGTCAGGCGAAAGGTACATGGGCTCCCGTGCACCCCCAGCCCTCACCATGCACCCCACACCCTCACTGTGCTCACGGCCCTCTCTTGCCTAGCATGCCCAGTTCGGGAGCTTCTCCTACAAGAAGATGACCATCCTGGAGGCCGTTGACATGCTGGACCAGCTGATTGACCAGTCAGATCCTGATGTGGATTTCCCTAACTCCTTCCATGCCTTCCAGACGGCTGAGGGCATCCGCAGGGCCCATCCTGACAAGGGTGTGCCTGCCCAGCTGGGGCAGCGGTGGGTGGATGGGTAAAACTGGCCGGCACACCTGAGCTCAGCCCTGCCCTGTTTCCTCTCAGACTGGTTTCACCTGGTGGGGTTGCTGCATGACCTGGGGAAGGTGCTGGTCCTGGCTGGAGAGCCCCAGGTGAGGGCTGGGACCTGGGCTGTGGCCTGGCCAGGGCTTGGGGCACCTAGGCCCTTGTTCACCACACTGCCTGTCCCCAGTGGGCGGTCGTTGGAGACACGTTCCCCGTTGGCTGCAGACCTCAGGCTTCAGTGGTCTTCCGTGACTCAACTTTCCAGGACAATCCTGATCTCCAGGATCCTCGATACAGGTGTCCCACCTCCGTGCAGTTCAGCCCAGGCCTGCCCAGTCCAGTCCAGCCTAATCCAGCCAGCCCAGTGTGGTCCACTTCACCCAGTTCACCTCACCCAGTCCAACCCACTCGGTCCAGTCCAGCCACCCCATGTGGTCCAGTCCACCCCAGCTCACTGTGCTGACCCTCCTGGACCCTGACCCCTGACCACTGTCTCTCTACAGCACAGAGCTGGGCATGTACCAGCCACACTGTGGGCTCGAGAATGTCCTCATGTCCTGGGGCCATGATGGTGAGGCTGGCGAGACTGGGAAGGGTGGGGAGCCCCTGGGCCAGGGGCTCTGAGCTGACATTCCAACTCCCTCAGAGTACATGTACCAGATGATGAAGTTCAACAAGTTCTCCCTCCCACCCGAGGTAGGAATGTCAGAGTGGGAGCTGAGCTCAGCCCATTCCAGCAGCCCAACACGTCCCAGCCCACCTCAGTGTGTCCCAGCCCAACAGCCCAGTCTAGTCCAGTCCACCCCAGGTCACCTGCTCAGTCCACCCCCGGGCAACCCTAGCCTAGCGCACCCCGATCCAGTTTGGCCCAGCCCTGCCCGCTGTGATGCCGCCCCCAGGGTTTCTACATGATCCGGTTCCACTCCTTTTACCCGTGGCACACGGGTGGAGACTACCAACAGCTGTGCAACCAGCAGGACATGGCCATGCTGCCCTGGGTGCAGGAGTTCAAGTACGGCCGGCTAGGGGCTGGAGAGGCAGGGAGGGGAGACAGATCCTGAGGAGGTTGGGGTGTTGGATATGGGGAGGGGAGATGAACCTGGGGAGGGAATCAAAGAGGAGATGGACCTCAGGGAGGGGAGATGGGTGCTGGGTAGAGGGTCAGAGACGGGAGGATGAGTTAGTGGGCAGGCCCTTAGACTTTCTACCCCAACAGCAAGTTTGACCTCTACACCAAGTGCCCAGATCTGCCTGAGGTGGAAAAACTGTGGCCCTACTACCAAGGCCTCATCGACAAGTACTGCCCTGGGACTCTGAGCTGGTGACCGTGTCTCCTGCCCTGGGATGGCTAAGTGTGGGGTGGCTGGCCCGGTCCAGCCCCGGCAGACAGTACCATCTGGACGTGGTGCTCCACCTTGCCTTCTGAGGGGCCCACGCCAGCCTAGTGGGTGTCCAGCAGCCCATGTGCCCTGTAGCAATAAAGACCTTGAAGTGGCCTCTCGCTCTGAGCCTGCTGGTTGTGTCCTCCCGCCACGCTGGGGGTGGGGTGATGGGTGGACAGGCTCAGGCAGCAGGGCCCCATGTGCTCGTCCAGCAGCCTCTGGGCGTTCCTCCCTCTTGCTCACAATAGACGTGCCCAGCGGAGTTCTGTCTGAAGCTGACAAGCATCGAGGGAATGTGCACTTCCTGCTTGCCTGCATGTGCACTTAGAGGCCCCAGAAGTTCTGTCGCTGGAGGTTTGAATCCCCAAACCACTCTGAGGGGAAAAGTGGTCAGGATCAGGGAATTCTTACCACCTTTCTTTCTCTCCTTTCCACCACCTCTAGCTTTGAGGACCCTGGGGAGGCTCTGCAGGGGATGAGGGTGATGGGAATGGGTGCAGAACCTAGACTTGACCCAGGTGCTGGGTATGGGGGCTTACTGCAGGCTCAGAGGGTGGTCTCAAAGGGAAGATGAGTGCAAAAAGAATGCGGGTTGTAGGAGAGTGGCCGAATCTGACCCCCACTAACTCCACAGACAGGAACGGTCCCCAAGAACAACATTCTCAACACAGAGCCAGTTCCCATGAGGTCGGACGTATCCCTGTGCACGCCCCCTCACCTACTTTGACTAATTCCATCTCCAATCCTACTGCCTTCCTGGGTCCAAGTCCACTGCAACAGCCACACAGACTTGACAGAACCGCATTCAGGTCTGTGGGGCTTAGACGTGGAGTGAACAGGTCACACCTCAGGTTGGCAGCATGACACCATTCCTGTCAGGATGACATCTGAAGCATGCTCACAGGCCCAGCCTTGGGGCTTTAGGTCAGTGGACAAGGCTTTCTTGTTGTGTTGTTGTTGTTGTGTGTTATCGCATCACTTACAACTCACAGCGACCCTATGTACAGAGCCCTAAATGCTGCTCTATCCTGTGCCAACCTCGCCATCTCCGACACGTTCATTCCCACCACCCCAGTCACCGAATCGATCCATCTCATCAAGGGTCTTCCTCTCCTGAGCCATCCCTCCACTCTCCCAAACATGATGTCCCTCTCCAAGGACCAGTCCCTCCTTGCAATGTGCCCAAAGTATGTCAGACGAAGCTTCAGAATCCTTGACTCCAAGGAGCATTCCGACTTTACCCTCTCCAGGATAAACCTGTTTGTTCTCCTAGCAGTCCATGGTATATTCAACACTCTTCTCCAGCACCACAGCTCAAAGGCGTCAATTCTCTTTCTATCATCCCTATTCACTGTCCAACTCTCCGATGCATAGCATGTAATTGTGAAGACTATAGCCTGAATCAGGTGTACCTTATTGTCCAGACTGACATCGTTGCTCTTCAGTACTCTTGAGAGGTCCCTCTCAGCTAACTTTCCAATGCAATTCGTCTCTTGATTTCCTGGCTGCTGTTACCAAGAGTGTTGACCATGGAGCCAAGTAAACTAAAATTGTTAACTATCTCAATCTCTTCACCATCCATACTGATGCTGCCAATTGGCCCAGTGGTGAGAATCTTTGTTTTCTTGATGTTGAGCTTCAATCCATATTGAAGACTGCAGTCCTTGACCTGCAGCAAGCACCTCAGGTCCTCCTCAGTTTCAGCAAGCAGGATTGTGTCATCTGCATAACTCAGGTTGTTGATGACTCTTCCTCCAATCTTGATGCCACATTCCTCCTCATACAGTCCAGCGTCTCTGATGATCTGTTCTGCATACAGATTGAAAAGGTATGGAGAGAGAATACATCCCTGATGGACCCACTTCTTGATTTTGAACCATGCAGTGTTACCCTGCTCTGTTCTGACTACTGCCTCTTGTTCCAAGTATAGGTTTCACATTAGCACAATCAAATGTTCTGGGATTCCCATTCTTCTCGAGTCAACCACAGCTTGTTGTAATCCACACAGTCAAAAGCCTTTGCATAGTCAATGAAGCACAGATAGACATTCTTCTGGTATTCTCTGCTTTCTGCCAAGATCCATCTAACATTAGCTATAATATCCCTAATACCACAACCCCTTCTAAATCCAGCCTGCACATCTCTCAGTTCTCTGTTGACATATTGTTCCAAACGTTTTTGGATAATTTTCAGCAGAATCTTGCTTGCATTGATATTAATGATATTGTTTGATAATTTCCGCACTCCGTTAGGTCACCTTTCTTTGGAATGGGAACAAATCTCGATCTTTTCCAGTCAGCCAGCCAGCTGGCTTTCCTCTAGATTTCTTGGCACAAGTTAGTGAGCACATCCAGGGCAGCATCTGTTTGTTGAAATAAATCAACTGGTATGTCTTCAAATCTTGGAGCCTTGTTTTTTGCCAATTCCTTCATAGCAACTTGAACTTCCTCTTTCATCACCATAGGCTCTTGCTCATATGTTATTTCATTAAATTCTTCTGCGTCTTAGTCTTGCTAATTGTGGCGTTTCCCCAGCTGTCCCCCAGCAGGCTTGGGAGAAGGCCCCTGACTCTGGCTCTGTGGGCAGCAGTTCCAGGTTATATCTCTCTTGTATCAGGCCTCTGGTTCTCTGCTGTTGTAGCTGTTGCTCATGTAGTTTAAGCCTGACCGATGCAGGAATCCCTGGCCCTGGAGGACATGTGTTGTGTTATCTGCTCCTTCCACCACGCTGATAGTTCCATTGTCCATTTCTGCTGCTTAACCTGCTCAGTTTAAATCTGGCAGAATGACTCAACTGGCCAATCCCCTCATGGATAGACAGACACACCAGCCTGGCATGTTCCCGCCCAGCCTGGTGGCAGAGTCACAGACAGTGGCCTAGCACAGGCCTGAAGGACAGGCCCTCCGCACTACATTGGGGGGAGGAGGGAAACATCAGAGCGGGGTGCAGACAGTCCACTGGTGACCTGCAGGCCCTGAGGGGACTACCTAGGCCCAGAGAAGAAGAAGTGGGCCTTTCTTCTGCCTTACCCAGAGGCATTTCTTCACTCCTGGAAATCTCTCAGGGGCCTGCCATCTCTCAAAGGACCCTGGGTGGGAATGCTGAGTCCACAGCCTCAAATTTCATCCCTCCCTTCCTGCACTTGACTGCACACCAGGGACTCTCCAGGGTCACCCCAGGACCCGCCCCACCCAGCACTTTACTGCTCTCCAGGCACTTTCTAGAGTCTTCCCCAACTCACAGTGCCTGCACCTCACTGCACAGCAGGGACCTTCCAGAGTCATCCCCAACCCCCCATCCCTGCGCCTCTCTGCACACCAGGGGCCCTGTGGGGTCACCTGCAACCCACTACTCCACTCTACACAGCAGAGACTCTGTCGTCACCCCCACCCCACCCTGCACCCACTATGCCCCTGGATTTCCTCCCAGCCCCCTTTCCCCCAGCCTTACTATTCCCAACTCTGAATCTGCCTTCTCAGCCATCCTCTGCCAACAGGCTGGGCACTCTGGGACCCTCCTACTCACCCCAGACTCCTGGGTTCACCTGCTCCTCCAGAGTGGGCACAGGATTCCAGATGCCTCCTCACACCTCTCACCAATGCAGCCCAAGACCCCGAAAACTGCCCCAAACTGACTTGGGAGCCCTGGTCCAGATGTCCCAGGCCCCAACCAGTGATGGCAGAGTCTGGCATCTGAAAACAGGGCTCAGGAGGGCCAGCTGTGGGTTAAGAAGACTCTGCACTCAGAAGGGACACACCAGTTCAGTTCAGGATTGAGAGTCCAGCCTTGGAGTGAGAATCCTGCCCCAGTAGTGGTATGCACAGAAGTGAGGGTCCTGGCTGGATGCCAGGACCCCAGCCTTAGAATGGCAAGAACCAAGGGAGGTAGGCAGCTGGGTGAGGGGACAGCAGACACCCCTACCTCAGCCTCTTTGAGCCCAGCCTTGCAATCCTGCAGCCACAAAGCTGTACAGAGGGGTGGGGTGAGAAGTCCTGGCTCAGTGATGTGGGTGTGTGGTCCAGTGTGAGGGGTCAGTGGTGGACAGGGTCTCTGGTTCACAGTGTGACCAAGTCAGCTGGGTGTGGGTAGAGTTTCTGGTCTAAGACCATACTTGTCTCCTGGGGGTTGGGGAGTGTCCACCCTCCTCTTCTGGTCCTGGCACAGGGCTGAGGACAGAGCCTTGACAAGCTGGTCCATGGGTGATGCAGTGCCAGCTAGGTGGGCTGACCACCCCTCACCAAGCCTGGAGGTGTGATTATCTGACTCAGGCCCCAGCCTGGCCCCTGACCCTTCTCTGTGCTCTGTTCATACCAGCCTAGGAGAGTTGTCCCTCCCGGAGCCTGCAGCATCTTCAGATACTAAGGCCCACTGACAGTGCCAGGACTGTGGTCAGAGAGCCCACCCCAGAACTCGTTTGAGCCACAAAGTCACAAAGTCTCTGGGCTCTGAGACCACAAGTCTGCCTGCAGGGAGTGGACAGCCCAGTTTGATTATGGCCTTAGCTGCTCTGCAGGGAAGGGTGGGGAGGACGAGGCTGTCAGGGCGACCACAGCCGACACTGAGAAAGGCTGCTTCAGGCAGTACAAAGCGACCCAAGAACCCAGGACGAGTTTTGCACATCTCAGAGGAAGACTGGTGGTAGTCACTGCACAGCGAGTGGCTGTAGCTTCTCCAGTGTGGCCTGCAGGTGCTACGGCGTCAAAGCAATTTTCACAAAAATACCAAGATGAGACGCATCCTTTGTACCATGTAGACGTTGGCACTGACTGTGTAAGAGCTAAAGCACCTAAGGAGGGCCGAGGCGCGGTTCTGACCCGGGCCATGCACCAGTGTAGAGGCCCAACTGTCTGCGGGTAGAAGCCAGCTCTGGTTCCAGGCCCCCTGTGAGGCTTGAACCACGAGAGGGTGAGCACGTCGCCAACTGTGCAAAGGTAGTGAAGGCTTAAACTGCTGGCCCAACAGTCAAGACAGGGCACACACTGTCCCAAGTGCAGGTCCCACTGCCACTCGGTGACCTTGCCAAACAGGGCAGAGCTGCGTGTGGTTTCTCAGGCCAGACACTTGCTTTTTCTTTTCTGTTGGGTTTTCATCCCCCTCCCTCCCCTTCCTTCTCCTCTAGCTCACTGTATAGTGCGAGTCTGGTTCCAGACTGCTGTCATCTGCATAATGTCATGTCAGACCTTCCTCTGTGACTGCTGTGGAAGAGATGAGGCGAGGCTGTGCACTTTTATGGACTCAGATAGCCACAGGGTTCTCCTGTGGAGCAGGTGCTGGGTTTGAACCCCCAACCTTTAGGGCAGAAGCCAGGAACTTTAAGCACTGTGCTGCCAGAGCTCTACAAGCTGGCCGGGATCTGCCAATTGCTCTCCAGGCCCCACAGCAGATTGTGCAGGGACGCCTTTGAGGAAGCAGGGGGCTGATGGCTGTCATTTCATTTCCGTGCCATGTGACCGTCGGAAAGTCCAAGCAAAGCTCTTCTGCTGAACAGCGAACATGTGTGTGTCTAGAATGCTCAGAGACCCACATCACCCGGGCCCCGGCCGAGGTCCAGTGGGACATCCTCCATGTGGCCACTGGCTGACAGATCGCAGACGTTCAGTTGAGAGCAGCATCCAAATCCTGAGAAGTGGAGAGAGCAAGCCACTCGTGCACGGGAGCAGTGATGGCACCTGTGATCCGTGCGCACATCCAACTTCCAACAGCAGTTAGTTTGGAGGAAACCGGTTTTCACCTCCGTGCCCAACATGTTCTGACATACAGGGTCTCTTGGCTGAACGTGGTGGTAGTGCAAATGATGTGATTTATGGTGTCCCGGGGTGAAGACGTGTCCATCTCAAGGGCTCAATGCTTTCCATGTGACTCATGTTGCTTCCAAAACCACCCGTAAGGAAAAGCCCTTTCAGAGCACAGGACGCTGAAGCCAGGGCCAGAAGGCTCCTCCTGTGGCCTCGAGTTCTACGACACACCGCGCCTCAAAGAAAGCACTTCATACAAATTCTGAAAAGGCTCCAAGTGACCTACAAGGCTCCCGACAGGCTAAGGGCTATTAAGCCACCACTCTTCTCCAGCCAGTAGCTGCATGACCCTGGCCTTCCCTCAACCCAGATAAGCGATCCTCAGAGCTGGAACAGGAGCAGCTCAGGGCCCAGTGTCCTTCTCGAGCCGGCAATCTGCAAAAACGCAAAAGGGGGCTTGTTTATCTTTTTTCTTCTTCTTCTTTAAAATACTTATTTGACCTGAAAAAAAAAGTTATGATGGCATGTAATGAGCTTATTTTTGTGTTTAAACAGAATGAATAAGTATTGTGAGCGGCTATCTAACAAGTAACTGTTGGTTTCTCCATGTTTGGGACAAAGAAAACAAAAGAAAAGCAAAGATACAGAAACAATTAGTCCAGAGAAGTAGCAGATAATGTGACCCTCGCCCTCCAGGAGCCTATGACCAGAACTGGATGGTGTCCGCTGCCACTGCTGACCAGTCTGAAAGAGGCCACAACAGAGTGCCTGGACAGGGCAGGTGCAAACACAGAAAACAACAACGCACACAGTGGGTCAGGCTCGTCATTGAAAGGTGCCTTCAAGTCCAGCACGACTCGCAGCGGCTCTATGAGAACAGATCGGAACCTTGTCCTACTGTGTGCTGTCCTCGTCATTTCTCACATATTTGAGTTCATTGCTTCAGTCACCATGTCTAGCCATCTTGTTGACGGTCTTCCTGTCTTTCGCTGCCCCTCCACCCTTGCGATGTTCCACCATCATCATCTCCTGGGTCTGCGGCCTCTGCTTCTCTTCACCTCTGCACATCAGCTGTCTGCTGGGAGATCTCAGCCCAGGGGCCTCAGGTCCGGAGTGCTCCGCTCTCAGACGCCCTTCCTGGTGTGGCTGGTTCCCTTCTCTGCTCGGGAGCTGACTCTCTTTGAGCCTAAAATGATGGCAAACTGGCCAATCCCCTTGTTAGGGCACTATGCACCTCATCCGGTGTGAAATAAGGTGCCCTGCTTGGAAAAAAAATATGGTATTAAGATTGGAAGAAAATGCCAACAATCTGCTTAGGCCATCGACACAAACTTGTTTGCAGAAAGTAAAGACATGGAAGCACTTATTGAAGAAAACTGAAAGCTACAGCGTCTCAATATCAAGAAACAAAAATCCTCACCACTGGACTGTCAGGCACATCATGATAAAGAGAGAAAAACAGTGAAGTTGTCAATTGTTTCATTTTCTGTGGATTTACAATTAACACTCATGGAAGCCACAGTCAAGAAATCAAAGGACGCTCTGCACTGGGCAAATCTGCTGTCAAAGACCTCGGCAGCGTGCTGAAGAGCAAGATGCCTGTGTAAAGCTGCGGTACCGACCCGAGTCACGCTATTTTTAATTGCTTCATGAGCCTGTGAAAGTCAGGAGATGAGTGGAGGAGACTGAGGAAGAATTCCATCTTTTCCGTTAGTAGTAAACCCCAGTGGCAGGGTCCACAGTGAGTTGCAGTGAAGGCAGCCGTTCTGAACCCACCAGCACGTGTGCGGGAGAAAGAGGGGCAGTTCCCCATTGTGCAATGTGCAGCCTCTGACAACGCTCTGGAGGGCCAGCTAGGAGTCAATTCCAACTCTACAGAAATAAGTTGGAAGTGGGTTTTTTCCTTATTCTTGAGAAAAATGAGTAATGAATAAGGGAGATGGAAGAATTCCATCCTTTTCCTTAATTATTATTTCATTCTCAAATAAGTTGTTGACATGGGCATACAGGTATTAATTACCACAATATTGTAGCTAAAATACCAGAAAATTCGACAAAAATCAGCAACTATAACTCAACAGCAACAATGAAAACAAATGTATGCTTGGAGCACATGCAGATGAAATCATGTGATTCGAGGCATCATAACTGAGAAATGTGATGCCTCTGACTGCAGTGGTTTGTTATTTTGTTGTTATGTGCCGTTGAGTCACTGTGATGTATAGCTATTATGAAGAAACTGAAGATTTTACCAACTTCTCCAATCTGGAATTGATCCAATATGCATCAAGACACATTGGTAATTACCGGTGAGAGGTGTGCACAACTGGGAAAGAAAAAAGAGGGGCCAGTTAGAAAGTACCACCTCGGTGATAGGCATGACAGCGGCACTTACGTGAGTTGTGCAAGATAGCCGACCTCCTCACTGGAAATATCCATTTAAACAACATAAATAGCAACTGTCCACATGGACCTTGACAGACACAGAAATCAAATCAACTACATCTGAGGAAAGAGATACAAGAAAAATTCAGTGTCATCATCAATATACCCACAAACATAAAGCAATGACTAGTGACTTTTTGACCTTTCTAATCCCTCCAGTCCTATCTCCATACCTTTTCAACCTATATGCAGAACGGATTATCTGGGAGGCTTGGCTCTCTGAGGAGAAATGTGGGTTCAAGATTGGTGGATGATTTATCAACATTCTGCATTATGCAGATGACACAACCCTGCTTGCTGAAGCTGAAGAGGACCCGAAGCACCTGCTGCAGAGGGTCAAGGACTGCAGCCTACAATATGGATTGAGGCTCAATGTCAAGAAGACAAAGATTCTCACCACTGCACCAATTGGCAGCATCAGGATGGATGGTGAAGAGATTGAGATTGTACACAGCTTTAGTTTGCTTGGCTCCACAGTCAACAGTCTTGGCACCAGCAGCCAGCAAATTAAAAGGCACATTGCCATGGGAAAGTCTGCTGTTAGGGACCTCTCCAAAGTACTGAAGAGAAATGGTGTCTCTCTGGAGACTAAGGTGCATCTGATACAGGCCATGGTCTTTGCAATCACTTGTTATGCATCAGAGAGTTGGACAATGACCAAGGAGGATAGAAGGAAAATTGATGCCTTTGAGCTGTGGTGCTGGAGAAGAGTATTGAGAATACCATGGACTGCTAGGAAAACAAACAGATTTGTCCTGGAAAGGGTTAAACCAGGTGGCTCCTTGGAGGCAAGGATTCTGAGGCTTCGTCTAACATACTTTGGACATGTTGTGAGGAGAGACCGGTCCTTGGAGAAGGACATCATGCTTGGGAGGGTGGCGGGACAGCGCAGGAGGGGAAGGCCCTCTGTGAGGTGGATTGATTCAGTGACTGGGATAATCGGGATGGGAGTGTCAGAGACAGTGCGATTGGCACAGGACAGAGCAGAGTTTAGGGCTGTTGTACATAGGGTCGCTATCATTCACAAGCAACTCGATGGAACATAACAACAACAACAACAATTCCTCCAGTAAGAATCGATGCCTTCGAATGGTGGTGTTGGAGAAGAGTCTTGAACATACCATGAATGCCAAGAAAACAAATAAGTCTGTCTTGGAGATGGTGAAAAAAAGCCTCTCTTTAGAGGCCAGGATTTTGAAGCTCCGTCTCACACACTTTGAGCTTATGGCCAGGAGAGACTGGTCCTTGGTGAAGGACATCATGCTTGGAAGGGTGGAGGGACAACACAGGAGAGTAAGATGGATTGAGATGGATTAATACAGTAACTGGGGCAATGGAATTGGTGGGTCGGAATTAGTGAGACTTGCTCAGGACACAGGGCAGGCTTCAGAGCTGCTGTACTATTACTATAATTTATGCTCCAATCATTAATGCATATTATGAATGGGTCATCTTCACACATGTACCAATATTATCAAAGACGTGCCTTCACCTTGTTGATGTTGTTGTTGCCTTTGAGTCAAGCGCAGCTCATAGCAACCTTATGAACAAAAGGCTGGAAGCCCCTCCAGAACAATCGACATTTATCAAAGTTCATAGAGTTTCTGATGCCTTAATAAATACATCAATACTGTCGACCAGAAAAGGTCAGGGGCTGACTGCAGAACAGATCAATTGCTTATATACAAAGTCAAGTTGAAACTGAAGAAATTAAAACAAGTCCCTAAGAGCCAAAGAATGAACTGAAGCTTATCCTGACTGAATTTAGAGAGTATCTCCAAAACAAATTTAATCCATTGAACACTGGTGATTGTAGACCAGCAGCTGTGACATGAAGTCAACTCTAAAGAAAGAAAAGACCAAGATGGATGTCAGATGAGACTCTGAAACTTGCTCTTGAACATGGGAGAAGCTGAAGTGAAAGGAAGAATTGATAGAATAAGAGAATGGAACAAAAGATTTCAAAGGGTGGCTTGAAAAGACAAAGGGTGCAACAGTGAATGAATGGAAATCCAAAATCTCTGTAAATGTTCATTAAAATTAATAAAATAAAATTTAAAAAAAGACAAAGGGAAGTATTATAATGAAAACATGCAACGACTTAACTTCCAATATTAGTTAGAAGGTGACATAACTGAAGAAATACAATCCGATTCTTGAATTGTAATCAGGAATGAGTCTATGGGCAAAATATGAAGATGGAAGAAATAACCATTCACTGCAACAAAAAGAATGGGTCATCATCCAGCTGTCCCAGGAGCATCAGGTGATGAAAAGCCTATGACGTGAAAGAAGAGGCCCACGTGCTCTGAGCACATTGATGGAAAGCACACCTCCGGGAATTGACAGAGGGCCAACTGAGATGTTTCAGCCAAAGGATGCAACACTGGAAGTGCTCGCTTGACTGTGTCGAGGAATTTGGAAGACAGTTTATCAACAAACTGAAGGAGATCCATCTAAAGAAAGGTGATCCAACAGGTGGCAGAAATTACTGATGTGTCTATATGCAGAATAGGTCATTAGGGAGGCTGGGCTTTATGAGGAGAAAAGTGGCATCAGGATTGGAGGAAGATTCATCAACAATCTATGTTATGCAGATGACACAATCCTGCTTGCCGAAACTGAGGTGGTCCTGAAGTGTTTGCTGCAGAAAGTCAAGGACTGTAGTCTTCAATATAAATTGAAGCTCAACATCAAGAAGACAAAGATTCTCACCACTGGGCCAATTGGCAGCATCGTGATAGACGGAGAAGAGATTGAGATTGTTAACAATTACAGCTTGCTCGGCTCCACAATCAACACTCTTAGCACCAGCAGTCAGTAAATCAAAAGACAAATTGTACTGGGAAAATCTGCTGTCAGAGACCTCTCCAGAGTATTGAGAAGGGATAATGTCACTTTGGAGACTAAGGTGTGCTTGATCTAGTCCATGGTCTTTGCAATTACTTGTTATGCATCGGAGAGCTGGACAATGACTAAGGATGACAGAAGAAGAATCAATGCCTTTGAGTTGTGGTGCTGGAGAAGAGTTTTGACCACACCATGGACTGCTAACAAAACAAGTAAGTGTCTTGGAGAGGGTGAAACCAAGTTTCTCCTTGGAGGCTAGGATTTTGAAGCTCTGACTCACATACTTTGGGTAAGTGGCCAGGAAGGATTGGTCCTTGGAGAAGGACATCATGCTTGGAAGGGTGGAGGGACAGCACTGGAGAGGAAGACTCTGTCCGGATGAGATAGATTGATTCAGTGACTGGGGCAATGGGGGTAAGTGTGTCAGAGTCAGTGAGACTGGCTTAGGACAGGGCAGGCTTCAGGGCTGTTGTACATAGGGTCGCTATGAGTCTCAAGGGACTCAACAGTACATAACAACAACAATCACAAACAAGTAAAACTTTGCAGAAGCTAATTTAAAACAGCTACGGCTGGACAAGGACTAAGGATGACAGAAGAAGAATTGATGCCTTTGAGCTGTGGTGTTGGAGAAGAGTACTGAACATACCATGGACTACTAAAAGAACAAATAGACATGGTTTTTTAATTAAATTTTATTAATTTTAATGAACATTTACAGAGATTTTGGGTTTCCATTCATTCATTGTTGCACTATTTTCTCTACCCTCCCCCCCAGTCGTTCGTTTCTTTTTTCCCCCCCCTTGAAAGTCTGTTTTAATTGTCCCATTGCCACAGCACTTGTCAACAGACATGTCTTGGAGAATGTGCAGCCAGAGTGCCCCTTGAAGGCAAGGATGATAAAGTTTCATCTCACATACTTCGGGCATCTTTCTAGGAGAAGCTATTGCTTGAAGAGGGATATTATGCTTGGAAAGTTGAAGGGACTAAAGAGAAGACTCTTGACCAGGTAGACTGACACAGTTACTACAGCAATGGGCTCTAGCGTGTCAGAGATTGTGAGGATAGCACAGGATAGGACACAGTTGAGAACTGCTTTTCTTTTCAGGATCTCTATGAATCATGCTTGACTCAGGAGCACCTAACAACAACAAAAACAAAGCTCTGTTGGCCTAGTGGACAGAAAGTGATTCTACCAAGCCAAAGGTGGGTGATTTTAATCTGCAGCCCTCAGGCCCGTTTTTGTTTTTGGTCACACAGACTTCTAAGTGTTGTAGTGCTGGTCTGCCCATTTTCTGTATAGAGGTAACTCGTGGTTGGTTGCTGTGATGCTGAACACTGTGACACTGATGTGTCAAATGCGATCATGGTCACACATGGTGGACAGTGTTCAGTGGAGCTCTCCAAGTAAAACAAGCTTGGAAGCAGGAGTGTCATCCATTTCCGAAATGGCTTACATTTGGAAATTATGAACTTGGAGAAATGATGAAAGCTATGCAAGTGCTCAGGTCTTTTGTTCACAGGGTCGCTATGAGTCGTCTATGACTCGATGGCACTTAACAACAACAACAATAGTGATAGGAAGCTGCCAGAAATTCTAGCCCAATTCAGAAGAGGATGTGGAATAAGAGACATCATTAACTGTGTTTTATTAACAATAAACAAGCACTTAATTTTGTGCATCATAACAAATTAAAGATAACTTTGCAAAGAGTGGCAATTCCAGAAATGACTGTGCTCACATGGAACCTGTACATAGACCAGGAGGAGCTTGTTCAAGCATAACAGAGGGACACCAAGTGGTTTAAAATCTGGAAGAGTAATGGTCAAGATTGTATCCTTTCACCATGCCTATTCAACCTGTCCAGCTTCTTAAATAACTATTCAAGAAGCTGGACTCTATGAAGAGGAATGTGGTGTCAGAATTGGAGGGAGACTCATCAATAACCTGCGTTCTGCAGAGGACACAACTTTGCTTGCTGAAAATGAGGAGGACCTGAAGCACTTGTTACAGAAGATTAAAGACTACAGCCTTCAGTATGAATTGCATCTCATTGTCAACTGACACGATGCCTGCTACAATGGTCTCTCATGTATCAGAGAGTGTGAGGACGGCACAGAACAGGACAGGGTTCAGATCTGTTGTTCATAGGGTCACTATGGGTCATACCCGACGGCACCGAACAACAACTAACATTCAACCTATATACTTGGAAAATAGTTCAACAAGCTGGAATATATGAAGAAGAATGTGGCATCAGGATTAGAAGACGACTCCTCAAAACCTACATTATGCAAAGGACAAAACCTTGCTTGCCGAAAGTGAAGAGAACTTGAAATGCTTGCTGCAGAAAATCAATGATTACAACCCTCAGTACAGATTATATCTCAACATGAAGGACAAAAGTTCTCACAACTGGATTAAGGAATGAATAAATTCATTATAAAAGGAAAAAATATTGAAGTTGCCAAGGGCATCATTTTACTGGGACCCACAGTCAATATCCATCAGTTAAGTAATCAAAAGATGTATTGCTTCCAACAAATCTGCTGCAACAGATTTAGTGTGAAAAACAATGTATTCGAACTTTGTAAATAAACCAGTATAAAGTAAAAAAGAAAAAAGCAAAGATGTCACTTTGAGGACTAAGGGGTGTGTGCAACCCAAAGCATGGTATTGGGAACCTCATCATTTGTATGCAAAATTTGAGAATCTAAAACCAGAAATGCTTGGTTTGCTTGTAAATTGTTAGTTGTTGCTGTTGTTAGGTGTCATCAAGATGAGTACACCCATAGCAATTCTGTCCTACCCTATGCCATCCTCAAACTTCCGGACACACTAGGGTCCATTGCGGTAGTCACCGTAGTAGTCCACCAGCTTGGAGGTCTTTTTCTCCTTTGCCAATTCTCAGCCTTTCCAAGAATTAATTCCCTCTCTAAGGAATAGCCTCTCCTAGCAACATACCTGAGTATGTGAGATAAAGCTTTATCATCTTTGCCTCCAAGGAGCACTGTGGCTGCATTTTCTTTAAGACATATTTGTTTGTTCTTTTAGCAGTCCATGGGATACTTAGCACTCTTCTCCAACACCATAGCTCAAACATGAATTCTTCTGTCATTCTTATTCATTGTCCAGCTCTCAGATACATAGAATGTGATAGGAAAGACCATGGCCTGAATCAGACACACCTTAGTCCTCAAACTGACATCATCACTCCTCAGAAATTTAGAGAGGTCTCTGAGTTCAGACTTTCCCAGTGCAATGTTGTTGTTGTTGTTATGTGCCATAGAGTAGTTTGTGACTCATAGCGACCCTAAGTACAACATCCTTAAACCCTGCTCTATCTTGTGCCAATCGCACTGCCTCTGACACACCCATCCCGATTACCCCAGTCACCGAATCAATCCACCTCATAGAGGGT
>NW_006399814.1:554066-559066 GCF_000299155.1 Elephantulus edwardii | reverse complement strand
TTGGTCCAGTGGTGAGAATCTTTGTCTTCTTGACATTGAGCCTCAGTCCATACTTCTCCTGATTTCCTCACTGCTGGTACCATGGATCCAAATAAGACAAAATCATTGATAACTTTGATCTTTACATCTATCATGATGTTGCCTTTAGGTCAAGTGGTAAAAATTTTTGGTTTTTTGATGTTGAGATGCAATCCATACTGAAGGTGATATTCTTTAATCTTCTGCAACAAATGTTTCAAATCCTCTTCACTTTCAGCAAGCAAGGCTGTGTCATCTGTATAACACAGGTTATTGATGAGTCTTCCTCCGATGACACATTCTTCTTCACAGAGTCCAGCTTCTTGAGTGATTTGCTCAGCATATAGATTGAATAGGTATAAAGAAAGGGTACAACCCTAATCCACACCTTTCTTAATTTTAAACCACATAGTTTTCCCTTGTTCTGTTAATACAATTGTCTTTTGGTCTAGGTATCACATAAGTGCTCTCGGATTCCCATTCTTCTCAACATTAGCCATAACTTGTTATGATCCACATAGTCAAAGGCCTTCTCATAGTCAATACAGCATAATTAGATATTCTTCTGGTATTCCTTACTTTCACCTAGGATCCATTTGCATCAGCAGTGATATCTCTCGTGCCATGACCTCTTCTAAATCCTGCTTGAACTTCTGGCTGTTTTCTATATATGTACTGTTCTGACCATATTTTAATTATCTTCAGTCTTATTTTGCTTTCAAGTAATATTAATTATATTGTTAGTTTCCACACTCTGTTGGATCACCTTTCTTGGGAATAGGAACAAATATGGACAGCTTCCAATACATTGACCAGACAGCTGTCCTCCAAATTTCCTGGCATAGACTGGTGAGTGCATCCAGTGCAGATCTGTTAATTGCCACAAGTAAAATGGTGTCCCATCGATTCCTGGGACCTAATTTTTTTGCTAATGCCTTCAGGGCAGCTTCAACTTTCTCCTTCATTACCATTGATCCCTGCTCATATGGCACCAAAATATGATCTTGAGTCTATTCACTTGAATTTCAAAATCATCTTAAGAAATGGTTTGTTATGAGACTCTTGTCTGAGATGGTATTACCAAATGTTTGTTCCCAGTTCGTAGGCTTTCTTTTCACCCTGTTGGAAACACATGGATTTAATTTTTAGAATATCCCATTCATCAATTTTATCCTCTTCAGATTGTGCATTTCCGGTTGTATTTGGTAGTCTCTTTATACCTTGGACTTGTGCTTCTAAGTTTGATTCCAGTTTGTCTCTTTTGAACTTTATGGTTTTGGCCTTTACTCCCGGGTTTTTGATCTACCTTGAGTTGATTTTTGTGTATGATGTGAGATGTGGATCCTATTTCAGCTTTCTGCAGGTAGAAGTCCAGTTTTGCTAGCACCATTTGTTGAAGAGGCTGATCACAAAAGTTTACAGAATAGTCCTGGGCCTCCACAAGAAAAAGGCCCATAACCCAATTACAAAATGGGCAAAAGACATGGAAAGAATTTTTGCAGAGGAAGATATTCAGATGGCCAACATACACATGAAGAAATGACTGGCAACGAGAGAGATGAAAATCAAAACCACAATGAGATAGCATCTTACCCCAGTAGCAGTGGCAAAGTTTAACAGGGTAGCAAGTAATAAATGTTGGAGAGGATGTGATGAAAGAGGAACTCTTAATCATTGTTCATGAGATTGTTAAATGGTACAACCATTCTGGAATGCAGTTTGGCATTTCCTAAAAAACCGATCATTGAAATTCCATATGACCCAGCTATTCCATTCCTTGGAATATACCCTAAGAAAATGAGAACTGAGGCACAAATGGAGACTTGTACACCAATGTTCATAGAAGCATATTCACCATTGCAAGAATATGGAAACAACCCAGATATCCAACCACAAACAAATGGATTGAGAAATTAAGGAATTAACACAATGGAATACTATGCAGCACGTAGGAACAATGATTTTGTAAATTATTACCTAACTTGGGAGGGACTGGAGAGTATTATGCTGAGTGAACTAACTCAGTCCCACAAGGACAAATATTGTATAAACCATTATTGTAGAATGAGTATAAGAATCCGGGGTGGAGGGAGGGTGGAAGCAGAGGGATAAGAATCGGGGCCGGGGGAGCGTAAGGGAGATTAATTATGGGTTTGTACAATTTGATGAAGGGCGAGGTGAGGGAAATTGGAAGTATCTGTTCTGGAAAACAATGTATTAGATTTTTGTAATTAAACTAGCATAAAAATTTTAAAAATGAAAGAAAAAAAAAAAGAATAGGTTTAAGGCATTGAACACTAATGATTGAAGACCAGGCGAGTTGTGGGATGACATCTAGGAACTCATCCAAGAAGAAGGCAAAAGTTCACTACAAAGACAGAGAAGAAAGAAAAAACTCCAAAATGAACATCAGAAGAAGCTATGAAAATTGCACTACAGCGTTAAGAAGCCAAAGCAAAGTGAAAATGTGCCGAAGTGAAAGAGCTGAACAGATTTCAAAGGGCAGCTCGAGAAGACAGAGCAAAGTATTTTAATGGAATGTGCAGAGAACTAGAATTGGAGAATAAAAAGGGAAGAACTCGCTCTGCATTTCTCAAGCTGAGAGAACTAAAAAAGAAATTTAAGCCTCAAGTTGCAACATTTAAAGATGCTATGGGCATTGTGTTAAATGATCCAGGAAGCATCAAAAGAAGATGGAGGAAATACACAGAGTCATTGCACCAAAAACAATTCATTGATTCAGAAAAATTGCTTATAAATAGAGGAGTCTAAAAATGGGACCTTAACACCATTTTATTCTTTTTTACAACATTTTTATGGGTTTTCATATAGTAATTCCCTTATATTATGTTTCAGTCATATACATTGTATTTTATACAATTTTTCATTTAAATTATGTTTCATACAATTCTTTACACATTTTACTTTACTTTGTTTTATTGGTTTGCTTACAAGGTTTACATACATTGTGTTTCATACAATTATGCATTATGTTTTATAAAACTAATCACCATTGGACCTTGCTCGTCATTACCCTGACTTTTTATCTGAATCCTTCCCAGTTGCTTCCCCCTCTCCCTCCACCCACCAAACTGTGCAGCCCTGGACAGTTTAGCTCCATTTTAAAGTCTTGATATGAGTCTGGAATCCATGTTGGAATTTAAAAAGCTGACTTTCCAAATGTGAGCTCCTTTAACTTTCTTGGCTGACTCAGCCCAGACCTCAAGGACAGTGTTCCTTTTTTCTGAAGATTGGCTGTGCAGCAGATCTAATCTATTCCTAAAAGTTGGATCTTGAGGTACAGCCTAATCTGAATTTTGGCAATGGACTTCCAGAGGCAGATATGATTGAGGAAATATCGGTTATCAGAAAAGCTGGTCCTGTCCAACATCCTGGGACCACCTTGTAAAAGAAACCCACTGGCATTCACCTTTGCCCAAATGTGGAACGCCATTTATGGGTTAGGAACTCTGTCAAATATCACTGTCAAATTCTTTCTTTCTCACTGTCAAATTTTTGCTTCTACATATCTCACTTTTAATTCCTCTGATGGTCTTTCAGTCAGTTTTCATGACTTTTTGTTCTTAACCCAACAATATCAGATTACCCTGCTTTGCAGTTTGGTGGAGCAGCCTTTTCCACTTTGTGACAATGTTTCCTGGCCTGCATTGCCTCTGTTGCTCAGCAAATCTCATTTGCTCTAATTTAAACAGAGTCCACGAAGTTGCTCTATAACAAACCCACAATGAAGTAGGAAGATTGAAGAAGAAAGAACGCGTCTGAATTGTGGAGCTGGGGAAGAATATTGAACATGGACTATCAAAAGAACCAACAAATCTGTCCTGTAAGCAGCCACACACTCTCTGGAAGTGAGGGCGCAGCCTCTCTGCTCCTGGTCGATCCAGATTGCCCTCTCTTCTCATGCAGCCTCAGCCACATCCCTGAGACATGATGGTGAAGTTCAGAGTAAACGGATTTGGCTGTACTGGACGCCTGGTCACAAGGGCTGCTTTTAAATGGCAAAGTGGATGTTGTTGCCATCAATGATCCCTTCACTGACCTCAGCCTCATTGTCTATGTGTTCCAGTGTGAGTCCACCCATGGCAAGTTCAATGGCACTGTAAAAGTTGAGAATGGGAAACTGGTCATTGATGGGAAAGCCATCACTATCTTCCAGGAACGAGATCCTGACAACATCAAGTGGGGTGATGCTGGTGCTGAGTATGTTGTGGGGTCCACTGGTGTCTTCACAACCTTGGAGAAGGCTGGGGCTCACTTGAAGGATGGTGCTAAATGGGTAATCATCTCTGCTCCTTCTGCTGATGCCCCCATGTTTGTGATGGGCATGAACCATGAGAAGCATGACAACTCTCTTAAGATTGTCAGCAATGCCTCCTGCACCACCAACTGCTTGGCTCCCCTGGCCAAGGCCATCTATGACAACTTTGGCATTGTAGAGGGACTAATGACCACAGTCCATGCCATCATATTCACCCAGAAGACTGTGGATGGCCCCTCTGGGAAGCCGTAGCGTGAGGGCCATGGAGCTACCCAGAACATCATCCCTACATCTATAGGCACTGCCAAGGCCATGGGCAAGGTCATCCCTGAGCTGAAAGGGAAACTCAGAGGCATGGCTGTCTGTGTTCCCACCCCCAATGTGTCAGTTGTGGATCTTACCTGCCGTCTGGAGAAATATGATGACATTAGATATCAGAAGGGCCCCTCAAGGGCATCCTCGGATACATTGAAGACCTAGTTGTCTCCTGTGACTTTAACAGTGACACCCACTCTTCCAGCTTTGATACTGGGGCTGACATTGCCCTGAACAACCACTTTGTCAAACTCATTTCCTGGTATGACAATGAATCTGGCTACAGCAACCAGGTGGTCTACCTGATGGTTCTCATGGCCTCCAAAGAATAAGAGCCCCTTGGAACACCAGCCCCCAAAATAGCACTAGGAGAAAGAGAGAGAGAGAG
>NW_006399814.1:547703-553661 GCF_000299155.1 Elephantulus edwardii | reverse complement strand
TCTCCTGCACTGTCCCTCCACCCTCCCAAGCATGATGTCCCTCTCCAAGTACTGGTCTATCTTTGCATCCTTGGTATATTCAATACTCTTCTCCAATACCACAGCTTAAAGGCATCAGTTCTCCTTCGATCATCCCTAGTCATTGTCCAGATCTCTGATGCATAGCAAGTGATTGCAAAGATTATGGCCGGTATCAGGGGCACCTTAGTCTCCAGAGTGACATCATTGCTCTTCTGTACTTTGGAGAGGTCTCTAACAGCAGACTTTCCCATTACAATACATATTTTAATGTGGAAATTATCAAACAATATCATTAATATCACATGCAAGCAAGATTCTGCTGAAGACTATCCAAAAACGACTGGAACAGCTCATAAATAAAGAACTACCAGAAGTGCAGGTTGGATTTAAAAGGGGTCATGGTACTCAGGATAGTGTAACTAATGTTAGATGGATCTTGGCTGAAAGTATAGAGTACCAGAGGAATGAATGATGCAATGACGTTTGACTATGTGGATCAAAATAAACTGTGACTAACTCTGAGAAGAATGGGAATACCAGAACACTTGATCGTGCTAATGCAGTCGTCAGAACAGAGCAAGGAAAAACTGTATGGTTCAAAATTGGGAAGGGTGTTTGCCACAGATGTGTCCTGTCTCCATACCTTTTCAATCAAAGTACACTGTACTCAGAAAAGAAAAAAAAATAAGAAGAAGAAGTAAGGGTGTAGAGATTTCCTCTTTTTTCTTGGACATGTTCTCAAGAGGGACCAGACCCTGGAGAAGGAAATCATTATGAAGGAGAGGATCAGGAGAAAAGAGGAAGTCCCTCAGTGCGATGGAGTGACAGAGTGGCTGCCAGTGGGCTTGGTCAGCCAGCTGTGAGGAGGAGACATGACCCGAGGGTTAGTTCTGTTGTCTCTGGGGTTGCTATGAATGGACATATTGATGGCATGTCACATGTACACACACCCCCACCCCATGTGTAAACTGAACTTACAAAAAATGTAAGCTTTGCTGTCATAACTAACCACAGGTGTATTTTCACACACACAAAAAGAATACATTTCTGCTGATATACCACACTTAGACAGTCATTTTGATTTCCCTCCTGTGCCTGCTTCAGGGACAGCATAGGAGATGAGGTGGCACTTGGCTCCCCCAAAGTATGTGAAATGAAGCTTGACCATCTTTTCCTCCAGGGAGCACTGTGGCTGCACCATCTCCGAGACAGACCTGTCTGATCATTTGGCCGTTTGTGGGATATATCCAGTGCTCCTCTCCAACACCACAACGCAAAGACATTAAGTCTTCTTTTGTCATCTTTATCCATTGTCCTACTTTCAGATGCATTCAAAGGGATTAAAAAGACCCTAGTTTGAATCAGTCTTTAAACTGACATCATTGCATTTTTTAATCTTAGCGAGGCCCTTGACAGCCGATCTCCCCAATGCAACACCTCCTCTGATTTCTTGACTTCTGGTATCCAGGATGTCAATTGAAGATCCAAGCAAGATGAAATTGTTAGCAACTTCATTCTTCCCTCCATCTATCATGATGTTGCCTATTGGCCCAAAGGTGAGGATTTTTGTCTTTTGTTGAGATGTGACCCATATTGAAGACTGTGGTCTTTCATCTACTGTAAGTGCCTCAAGTTCTCTTTGCTTTTAGCAAGTAGAAGTGTCATGCGGATAGCACAAGGCTGCTGCTGATCCTTGCTCCAATTCCAATTGCATCACATTATTCTTCATAAAGTCTAGGCTCTTGAAATTATTTGCTTAGTGTACAGACTGAACAAGTATGGAAAAAGGATTCAGCCCTCATACACACCTTTCTCAATTTTAAACCATGTGATGTTCCCTTGTGCTGTTCAGACAGCAACTTCCTCGTCTAGGTCTAGTTCTTGCATGAGCACAATTAAGTGTTCTGGGATTCCCATTTTTCTCAATGTCAGTCCTAATTTGTTGTGATTCACACAATCAAATACTTTGCATAGTCAATAAAATGCAAATAAAAGAAACATTCTTCTGGTATTCTCTGCTTTCAGGTAGATTTATCAGCAATAACATCTGACATCAGCAATTATATTGCTGGTGCTACAGCCTCTTGGAAAGAAGTTGCACTGCAATTCCAAAAGCACGAGGTTTGAATCCACCAGTTGCTGCATGAAAGAAGGATGGGAAATCTCTCGTGGGAGATTAACTGCCTCTGAAAACCTGCTGGAAGGTCAGCTACAAGTCTGTTCTGAATTGACATCACACAACAAAAATAACACAGCTTCTGCTAAATCCACCTTGAATTTCTGGCAGTTCTCTCTTGATGGACTGTTTTAGTCATTTGTTTTTTATAATCTTCAGCAAGATTTTATTTACATGAGATAATGATACTGTTCAATAATTTGCACATGCTGTGGCACTTTCCAGTGAAGGCAGAACAAGTCTGGCCGGCCAGCCAGCTTCTGTGTGAAGGCTGGCACCATGGGGGGAGTGTGGGCTCAGTGGGCGGAGCATGGGCTCAGTGGGCGGAGTGTGGGGTCAGGGGGAGGAGCGTGGGCTCAGAGGGTGGAGCGTGGGCTCACAGGATTCTCCAGTTATTTGATTAAATGATAGGGGTTTTTTTGTTTGTTGGTTTGGTTTGTTGTTGTTATGTGCCATCGAGTCGTTTGAGACTCATAGCGACCCTATGTACAAGAGCCCTAAACTCCGTTCTATCCTGAGCCAACCTCTCTGTCTCAAACACGTTCACTCCCACCTCTCCACTCACAGAATCGATTCATCTCATCGAGGGTCTTCCTCTCCTGCGCCGTCCCTCCACTCTTCCAAACATGATGTCCCTCTCCAAGGACCAGTCCCTCCTTGCAACATGCCCAAAGAATGTCAGACGAAGCTTCAGAATCCTTGACTCCAGGGAACACTCTGGCTTCACCCTCTCCAGGACAAACCTGTTTGTTTGTTCTCCTAGCAGTCCATGGTATATTCAACACTCTTCTCCGGCACCACAACTCAAAGGCACCAATTCTCTTTCTATCATCCCTATTCACTGTCCAACTCTCCGATGCATAGCACGTAATTGCAAAGACTATAGCCTGGATCAGGCGCACCTTAGTTTCCAGCCTGACGTCATTGCTCTTCAGTACTCTTGAGACGTCCCTCACAGCTGACTTTCCCAATGCAATTCGTCTCCTGATTTCCTGGCTTGGTTTGGTTTAGTTTGGGTTTTTTAAATGAAAATTTACAGATGCTTTGGATTTCCATTCATTCATTGTTGCACTTTTCTCCCTGCCCACCTCCCCCACCCCAGTACACTCTTCACTTTGAAAAGTAAAAGAAAGTTTCCCCCATTGTTTTACATTCCCTCACCCTAAATGATAGGTTTTAAGGTATTTGGAAAGATCACAGTGCATCAGACACAGAATGCTTAGAGAAAAAAGGGATAAAAATTAAATTTATGAAAGCAAAATATTTGAAGCATTTATTGTGGAAAATTTTTTAATTTTTTTTCAGCATCTAAGCTTTTTAGATATCTTGAGGTGACAAGGTATGATATAAAGTAGTGTTATCTAGTTAATAATTTGGAAATATCTTTACTATAATAGGAAAGCATCTTGGACATGGAATTGCTATACCACCTCTGAGCAGTACTCATCCATTAATTAGTTAGATTAGATTAGTTAGCTGCAGAGGGGCAGAAAGACACATGATAGGAGGCATGTGTCCACATTTGCATTTTTATAGTAACCATGATACATATATACCTCTCTTGTCTGTATTGTAGGAATACATTGCTGCATTTTAATAGAGATCTGATAGCTTAGAAGCATTATACGCTAATGCCTTATTTTAAATTATGCATTAAAGGAATGCAATATTTTAATTGCAGCTCTGCCAATATGTTTACTCAGAGACATGCACCATTTTTTGGTGTTGTGGTTTTTTTTCTTTATAAAATTTTTGTCCCCATGAATGGCTGACTGTTTTTTTGTCCTTCCTAACTGAGTCAGTGCAGTGTATTTTTGGTTGTCAAAACACTCATGGCTTTGGGGCTTTGAATTTGTAAATACTGGTAATGCATGAAAAGCGTGAATCCACACTGTATGACCTCAACCACATAAACATGTATGCTTGATTGTGTGTATATATACATAAGACGTAAAAAGACATTAACTAATCAAGATGATTGTGGGTGGCTTTTTGTGTTTCTTCTCTACTTTTCCATTTTTTCAGAATGCACATTACCTAGGAGGCTAGGCTCTGTGAGGAGAAGTGTGGCATCAGGATTGGAGGCAGACTCATCAACAATCTGCGTTATGCAGATGATATGACCCTGCTTGTGGAAACTGAGGAGGACCTGAAGCACTTGTTGCAGAAGGTCAACAACTACAGCCTTCAATATGAATTGAAGCTCAACATCAAGAAAAGAAAGATTCTCACCACTGGGCTGATGGGCAGCATCATGATAGACGGTGAAGAGATTGAGATTCTTAACAGCTTTCGTTTGCTTGGCTCTACAATCATCACTCTTGGTATCAGCAGCCGGGAAATTAAAAGATAAATTGCACTGGAAAAGTCTGCTGTTAGAGACCTCGCCAAAGTACTGAAGAGCAACAATATCAGTCTGGAGACTAAGGTGTGCCTGATACAGGTCTTTCCAATTACTTACTATGTATCAGAGAGCTGGACAATGACTAGGGATGATAGAAGGACAATTGATGCCTTTGAGCTATGGTGCTGGAGAAGAGTATTGAATATACCAGGGACGGCTAGGAGAACAAACAAGTTTGTCCTGGAGAAGGTGAAGCCAAGTTGCTCCTTAGAGGCAAGAACTCTGAAGCTGTATCAGACATACTTTGGACATGTTGCAAGGCGGGATCAGTCCTTGGAGAGGGACATCATGCTTGGGAGGGCGGAGGGAGAGCTCAGGAGAGGAAGACCCTTGATGAGATGGGTAATGGGGATAGATGTGTCAGAGACAATAAGATTGGCACAGGATAGATCAGGGTTTAGGGTTGTACATAGGGTCTCTATGAGTTACAGGTGACTCAACAGCACGTAACAACAAACAACAATATATTTTAAAATTTTGAAGAGAACAAAAAGTCATTTAAAAAAATCTGCATGACATCTCCTTTGCTTATAGAATAAAGTTAGTTGTTAACATCTTAAAAAAATATTTGAAACATTTAAAATTTCTAAATTGAACCAAGCATTTGTTGGTCCCTTTGACATTATTACTTAAGATGCTAAATATAAAAAGGCAGCAGTTCCTCTCTGGTCTTCCTTATTCATTGTCCAACTTTTATATACATATGTTATCTTTAAACTGTGGTATTGTTGGAGAATATATGTCATAACAATCAAAATTTGTTTTGGAAGATGGGAAGAGCAGTCAGAATGCTCCCTAGAAGTAAGGAGGCTGAGACTTCCTCTGGAGTACTTTGGGCACGTCAACAGGAGGGATGGGTTCTGTGGAGATGGAAATTATGCTTGGTAAAGCAGGGAATTGGCAGTGAAGAGAGCTGACACTCTGGACGGACATGGGGCTACAACAATGAACTTAGCACAGCAGACATTGTGAGGATGGCACAATGTCAGCAGGGTCTCATTCTATAAGACATGAGGCCTCATGTCTATGAGGTCATGAGGAGTTGGAGATGATTCAACATTACCAAATAACAACAGCATCAAAGCAAACCACAAGTTACTTCAGTACAACAAACTAACAGACAAGTGCTGTACTAATTTGAACAAATTTCTATAATCAAGGATGCTTTAGGTAGAATATTAAATAATCCAGGAAGTATTAAAAGAAGATGGAAAGAATATACTGAGTCACTGTATTGAAAGGAATTGGCAGACACAGAAGAATTTAATGAAACAACATATGAGCAAGAGCCTATGGTGATGAAGGAAGGAGTTCAAGCTGCTTTGAAGGAAATAGCAAAAAATAAGACCCCAGGAAT
>NW_006399814.1:543310-546877 GCF_000299155.1 Elephantulus edwardii | reverse complement strand
ATTTTTTTACTTTCAAAGGAATTCAATTATGTGACTCATAACGAGGTATGGTTAACATTGAGAAGAACAAGAATCTCAGAATATTTGTGTTCATGCAAAACTTATACTTAGACCAAGACACAGTTTCGTCAACAGAGCAAGGGAACATACATGGTTTAACACTAAAAATGGAGTGTGTCAGGGTTGTATTCTCTTGTAATACACATTCAATGCTGAGCAAATTATTTGAAAAGCTGGACTCTATGAAGAAGAATATGGCATCAAGATCAGAGGAAGACTTATCAATAACTTGCATTATGCAGATGACACAACCTTGCTTGCTGAAAGTGAAGAGGACTTGAGGCATTTGTTGCAGAAGATCAAAGAATAGAGACTTCAGTATGGATTGTATCTCAACATCAAGAAAACAAAAATTCTTACCACTGGATCAATAGGCAAACACCATGATGTTGTTGTTGTTATGTACCTTCGACAATAGCTCTAAACCTGACCCATTTTAAGCCAGTCTCACTGTCTCTGACACACCTATCCACATTACCCATGTCACTGAATCAACCCATCTCATCTGGGTCTTCCTTTCCTGAGCTGTCCCTTCACCCTTCTAAGCATGATGTCCCTCTCCAGGGATTGGTCCCTCGTGATCACATGCCCTAAGTACATGAGACAAAGTTCAAAATCCTTGCCTCCAAGGAGCAGCTCGGTTTCATCCTCTCCAGGATAAACCTGTTTGTCCTCTTGGCAGTCCATGGTATGTTTAACACTATTCTAGAGCATCACAACTCAAAGGCATCAATTCTTCTTCTGTCAGCTCTAGCCATTGTCCAGCTCTCTGATGTATAGCAAGTAATTGCAAAGACTATGGTCTGGACTAGGTGTAACTTAGTCTCCAGACTGATATTGTTACTCTTTAGCACTTATGAGAGGTTCCTGACTGCAGTTTTCCCCAGAGCAATTCTTCTTTTGATTTCCTGGCTGCTGGTGTTAAGAGCGTTGATTGTGGACCCAAGAAAGCTGAAATTGTTAACAACCTCAATCTCTTCTCTGTCTATCATGATGCTGCCAATTGGCCCAGTGGTGAGAATCTTTGCCTTCTTGATGCTGAGCTTCAATCCATGTTGAAGACCATAGTCCTTGACCTTCTGCATCAAGCACTTCAGATCTTCTTCAGTTTCAGCAAGCAAGGTTGTGTCATCTGCGTATGGTTGATTGTTGATGAGTCTTCCTCCAATCCTGATGCCACATTACTCTCCATAAAGCCCACCTTCCAGAATGATCTGTTCTGTAGATAGATTGAAAAAGTACAGAGATAGTATGCATCCCTGATGCACTCCTTTCCTGATTGTGAACCATGCAGTGTTTCCTTGCTCTGTTCTGAGGACAGCTTCCTGGTCTGAGTCTAGTTTCCACATGAGCACAATCAAATGTTCTAAGATTCCCCATCTTCTCAAGGTTAGCCACAATTTGTTGTGATCCACACAGTCAAATGCCTTGCATAGTTATTAAAACACAGACATTCCTTTGATATCTTTCGCTTTCAGCTAAGATTCATCTGATATTGGCAATAATGTCTCTGGTGCCACAACATCTATTAAATCTGGCCTGTTTTTCTGGTAGTTCTCTGTTGATGTAACTTTTGGAAAATCTTTAGCAGGAGTTGGATTGTGTGTGATATCAGTGATATTTTTTGATGGTTTCCACAGTCTGTTGGGTTACCCTTTTTTTGTGTTTTGGTTGGTTATTTTTTTATGTTGTTGTTTTAATTGTTGTTGACTGTCGAATTGGATCCGATGGGCACAGGAGGAGATTGCCCCTCATTCTCCAGCGGAGCAGCTGGTGGATCTGAACCGCACCTGCCTTCAGGATTGCAGCACAGATTCTTGCCATTAGGCTACCAGAAATCCATGGGTCACCCTTTTTTGAATGATAGATGGATAAAAGATCAAAGCTGTCAATTATTTCATCTTACTTGGGTCCACAATTCACACCCTTTGTATGAGCAGTCAGGAAATCAGGAGATGAATTGCTCTGGGAAAGTCTGCTGTCAGGGACCTCTTTAAATTATTGAGGATCAATAATGTCAGTTTGAGGACTAAGGTGCATATTATTCAGGCTGTGGTCTCTCCAACCAGTTTAAGAACTGCAGAGAGAATAAAGATGACAGAAGAATTAATACCTTTGACCTGTGGTATTGGAGATGAGTTCTGAATATCCCATAGACTGCCAAACGAACAAACAAATATATCTTAGAGAACATGCAGCCAGAATGCTTCCTGGAGGCAAAGAGGATGAGGCTTTGCCTCACATATGTGTGACATGTTGCTAGGAAGGGCTATTCATTGGAGAGGGACCCGATGCTTGGACAGACAGAGTGAGCAAAGGAGAGGAAGACCCTTGACTAGGTGGATTGACATGGTGACTAGCAATGGGCTCTAATGTGTCAGGAAGTATGAGGGTGGCACATTACAGGACAGGGTTCAGATTTGTTGTTTATAGGGTCCCTGTGGGATCCACTTGACTCAGTGGCACCTAACAACAATAACAGATAAAAAGCAAGAGAAAATAAAAACATATGTCCATACTGTTGGACATGAGAAAAGTGGGTGGAGAACTGGGTTGTCTGTAGCCTTGGTGGGCTATGCTTCAGTGAGCTCTCGTGTATGTCCACTGACGCACAGATAAACAGATGACGTGTGGTTCTCAAGGGGATCCCACATGCAACAGGATCTGTCTAGTCCAGCGCCGTCCTTACAGTGGTTAGGGAGCATGGGAATTGTGGCAGCTGGGGTGGGCATCTGCCTTGCTGAAGGCTTTACCCTCTTTCATTGAACTTCTACTTTACCGAACATGATCTTTTTCACGGACTGGTTGGTCCCAAGAACACATCCAATGTACATGAGATTAAGTCTCACCATCTTCCTCTTCATCTTTTTAAAGGCAAATTTTTTATTTCCTTTTTTTTTTTTTTTACCATCTCTTCTTAAGCTTGCTGGCTGTATGTCTTCTAAGGCAGATGTCTTCGTTCTTTTGGTTGTTGTTGTTCTTAGGTGCTTTTGACTTCAGTATGATTCACAGTGTCCCTAGGAACAACAGATATGAACCCTGTCCTTTCCTGTGCCATCCTCATCCTCTCTGACGCACTAGAGCCCTTTGCAGCAGTCTCTGCGGCAGTTTATCTCACTATGGCCCTCCTTCTCCTTTGAGAACCCCCCTCTTTCCCTTGCATAATGTTCCTGTCCAAGGAATTGTCTATTCTAGCAACACACCCAAAGTATGTGAGATGAAGCTTCGCCATCCTTGCCTGCACAGAGCACTCTGGCTGCACTTTTTTGAAGACATATCTGTTTTGAGGTCAGTCTAGAGACTAAGGTGTGCTTAATCCAGGCCATGGTCTTCACAATCAATTGCTATGTGTCAGAAAGCCAGACAATGACTAAGTATGACAGAAGAATTGATGTCTTTGAGTTGTTGTGCTGGAGAAGAGTTTTGAACATACCATGGACCACCAAGAAAACAAATAGGTCTGTCTTGGAAAGGGTGAAACCAAGTTTCTCCTTGGAGGCTAGGATT
>NW_006399814.1:532855-534335 GCF_000299155.1 Elephantulus edwardii | reverse complement strand
AGTGCTTTAATCATGAAAGGGTGTTGGATTTTATCAAAGGCTTTTTCTGCATCAATTGATAGGACCATATGGTTCTTGTTCTTTGCCTTGTTGAGGAGGCTAGGATTTTGAGGCTCTGTCTCACATACTTTGGGCAAGTGGCCAGGAGAGACTGGTCATTGGAGAAGGACATCATGCTCAGAAGAGTGGAGGGACAGCAAGGGAGAGGAAGATCCTGGATGAGGTGGATTGATAGAATAACTGGGGCAATGAGGGTTAGGTGTGCTGGAATTAGTGATACTGGCTCAGGACAGGACAGGCTTCAGGGCTGCTGTACATAGGGTTGCTATGGGTCGCAGATGACTTGACAGCACATAACAACAGTGGGTTTAGAGTGAAAGACCTATCTGTTTGTTCTTTTGGTAGTCCATGGAATGTTCAGTGCTCTTCTCCAGCACCACAGAACACAGCCATCAACTCTTCCTCTGTTATCTTATTTCAATGCTCAGCTCTCAGATACATAGCAAGTGATTGAAGACATGATGACCTGAATTATGCACACCTTGGTCTTCAAGCTGACATCATTACTCCTAAATGATTTGAAAGGTCCCTGACAGCAGACTTGCCCAGTGCAATATATCTCCTGATCTCCTGATGGCTGGTACCGAGCATGAATCATAGTGACTCTATGAACAAAAGATCTAAACCCTGTTCTGTCCTGTGTCATCCTCACACTTCCTGGCACAAGATGAAATTATTGACAATTTTAGCCTTTTCTCCATCTATCGTGATGTTAGTTATTGGCCCAGTGATGAAGATTTCTGTTCTCTTTTGTTATTTAAATAACATTTTTATTTTACACTGGTTTACTTACAAAGTTCATATACATTGTTTTTCACACTAGATCTTTCCCATTTCCTTTACCCGCCCCTCACACTACCCATCAAATTGTGCAACCTTATGATTACCCTCCCTCCTGCCCATCCTCATCACCCTGCTCCTCCCCTCCCCCTTGGGCCCTCATACATGTTCTACAATAATGGTCTTATACAGTATTTATCCTTATGAGACTGAGTTAGTGAACATCACATAATGATCTCCAGTCTCTCCCACGTTAGTGATTTCTTGATGCTGTGATATAATCCATATTGAAGGCTGTAGTCCTTGATTTTCTGTAGCAAGTTCATCAAGTCCTCCTCACTTTTAGAAAGCAAGGTTGTATCATCTGTATAAAGCAGGTTGTTGATGAGTCTCCCTCCATCTCTGATGTCATATTTTTCTACATGGAGTCCAGCTTCTCCAACGATTTGCTCAGTGTACAGACTGACTGTGTATGCAGAAAGGATACAACCCTGACACACAGCTTTTCTGATTTGAAATCATGGAGTGAGTGTTCCCTTCCTCTATTCAGACAACAGTTTCTTGATATAGGTATAGGTTTCAAATGAGCACAATTAAATTCCCATTTTTCACTTTTATCCATAATTTGTAATGATCCATA
>NW_006399814.1:521372-531705 GCF_000299155.1 Elephantulus edwardii | reverse complement strand
AGACATTCTTCTGGTATCCTCTGCTTTCAGCCAAGATCCATAGTCAATAAAATAAAAATATACATCCTTTTGGTGTTCTCAGCTTCCATCCAGGGTCCATCTGACATGTTCCTTACTGTTCACCAACACAGTTCAAAGGCATCACTCTTTGCATGTCCATCATTCATTCATTGCACATTCATACACTAGTCACCTATTAAAAGGAATGAAGCAATGATATATGTGCTGACATAGAAGAGCCTTAAAAATACACTCAAGTGAAGAAAAGAGTCACGGGGCTTCATGTGCTATATGATTCCACTTACATGAAGTATCTCGCACGGAGAACCACAGACAGACGGACAGGGGTAAGCATCAAAGAGGACGTTGTGGGTGGAGCCAGAGGGTGTCTTTGGACATAAAGCGATTCCAAAATGGACTGCGCTTATATAAGTGCCGCTCTGAACATCCTGCATGAACAACCCCATGACCTCTTTACAGCAACGACTTGTGTGTAGTATGTGCATTTAATTTCAATAATGCTGGTGCAGAAGCAAGCGACAGGGAAGAAACAGGAATGGAGCTTAAAAGCCTAACAGATAGGGAGATCTTGATGTTCGATGTGTCCAGTACTGTTCTCAGCCAGTGTGATCCCATGGCTCAGTGGTCAGCCACTGAGGGACGGTCAGTGGTTCACCAGCCAATAGCTCTGAGAAGCATTGGCCCCTCCGTGAGCAGCTCAGGGAGTCCTAGGAATGCTCTGCTTCATCTCTTGCGGTCGTTGTTGTTTGGTGCCATCGAGTTAAGTGTGACTTACAGCAAACCTATAAACAACAGAACTGCTTCAAACAAGAGAAAGAAAAAACCAAAATTAATGTCAGTAGAGACTCTGAAAATTGCACTAGAGCATGAGAAGGCAAAAAAAGTGAAAACATGCCAAGGTGAGAGAGCTGAATAGACTATTTTAAAGGGCACCTCGAGAAGACAAAGTATTATAATGGAATGTGCAGAAAGCTAGAATTGGAGAATAAAAGGGAAGAGTTGGCTCTGTATTTCTCACGCTGAGGGACCTGAAAAAGAAATTTAAGCCTCGAGTTGTAATATTGAAAGATGCTATGGGAATCCCAGAACAGTTGTGTTAATGCGAATCCTATACTTGAACCAGGAGGAGGCAGTCGTCAGAACAGAGCAAGGAAACACTGCATGGTTCAAAATTGGGGAGGGTGTATACCAAGGATGTGTCCTATCTCCATACCTTTCCAACCTGTATGCAGAACAGATTATCTAGGAGGCTGGGCTCTATGAAGAGAAATGCGGCATCAGGATTGGTGGAAGATTCATCAACAATCTGCGTTATGCAGATGACACAACCCTGCTTGTAGAAACTGAGGAGGACCTGAAGTGCATGCTGCAGAAGGTCAAGGACTGCAGCCTTCACCGTGGATTGAAGCTCAATGTGAAGAAGACAAAGATTCTCACCACTGGACCAATTGGCAGCATCAGGATGGATGGTGAAGAGATTGACATTGTTGACAGCTTTAGTTTGCTTGGCTCCACAGTCAACACTCTTGGCACCAGTAGCCAGGAAATTAAAAGACGTATTGCTACTGGGAATATACTCCAAAGAATCCATAACCATCACCCAAGCACACCTATGTTTATCGCAGCTTTGGTTACAATAGCAAAGAGTTGGAAACAACCTAAGTGCCCATCAACAAACGAATGGATAGAGAAGCTGTGGTATAGTCACACAATGGAATACTATGCTGCATTGAAAAACAAGGAACTCATGCAATATTATTAAAAATGGGTGACCCTGGAGGACATTATGCTGAGTGAAATATCTCAGTCACAAAAAGACAAATACAGCATATGCCACTGTTATAAAACAGGAACTGACATGGGGGCTGGAGGGAAACTGCGATGATAATCTACATGGCATTGAAACAGATGAGGGAGAGAACTATATAAAAGGAATATATAACTAGGTATTGTTGGCATGACTAGAGTCCAGAATAACAGCTGCATAGTAAAGTAGTCGGGGCTGGGGGAGGCTGTATAACAACGAAAGAACTTTTTTCCCCCAAGGAAAAAAGTTATCTGGAGCGGAGGAAAGGGGGTAGGGAGGAAAATGTGCAACAATGAACGATTGGAAACCCAAGTTCTTTAGAAAAATTTCATTAAATTATCAATTTTAAAAAAAGAGATTAACAATTTCGGCTAGCTCGGCTACACAATCAACATTCATGGCATCAGAAGTCAGGAAATCAAAGTTGACTGAGTTACATTGGGAAAATATGCTGTCAGGGACCTCTCCAGAGAGCTGAAAAGCAACAATGCCAGCCTGGAGACTAAGGTGCGCCCTTTTCGGGCCACGGTCTTCACAATTACTTGCTATGCATCAAAGGGATGGACAATGAAAAATGAAGACAGAATAGATGTCTGCGAGTTGTCGTGCTGCAAAAGGAGTCTTGAACATACCATGAACTGCCAATAGAACAAACAGATCTGTCCCGTAGAGTGAAACCAAGTTGGTCTTTGGAAGGAAGGATTTTGAACCTGTCTGATATACTTTAGGCATGTGGCCAGGAGGGATCAGTCCTTGGAGAAGGACATGGCTGGAAGGATGAATGGACAGTGCAGGAAGACCTTAGATGAGATGAATTGATACAGTAACTGAGGTAATGGAGTTAGAAGTGTCAGAGACAAGTTACATGGCTCAGAGTAGGACAGGGTTTAGAGCTACTGTATATAGGGCTGCTATGAGTTGCAGGTGACTTGATAATACAGAGTAACAAAAATAAGTTCAAATCGAGGCTGAAGAAATGAAAACAAGTCCACAAGAACCAAAATATGACCCTCAGTCTATCTCATCTGAATTTAAAACATAATAGGTTTGAATGAAGAGCTGTTTAAAAGAGTATATGATTAGGCATTATATTTTTTATATTTAAAAAAATAATTTAAATGAAAGTTTACAGAGACTTAGGGTTTCCAGTCATTCATTGTTGCACTTTTCTCCCTGTCCACCCCCTGACCCCATTTACTCTTCTTGAAAGGAAAAACTCTCATGGTTATGCAATCCCTCCCAAGTCCACTCCACTATGCAGCCTTCACTCTGGAATTCTGTAATGACAAGAATACCCATTCATATATCCCTTTTAAACAGTTCTCTCCCTCATCTGTTTCAATGAAATATACATCACTCCTCCCCTCCTTTTCAACAAAATATACATCATTCCTCCCCTCCTTTTCTGTCTTCCCTCAACCCTGATGTCAGTCCCATTTTACAAGTCCTTTTGTGACTGCTGAGATATTTCGCTCAACATAATGTCCTCCAGGGTTAGCCATTTTACATATTTCATGAGTTCCTTATTTTTCCAATGCTGCACAGTATTCCATTGTGTGAATATACCAGAGTTTCTCTATACATTCATTTTTTGATGGACACTTGGCTTGTTTCCAGCTCTTTGCTATTGCTAACAAAGCCACAATAAACATGGGTGTACATATATCTTCTTGGGTGGCCATTATTATTTTTTAAATTTTATATTAGTTTGCTCAAAAATTTCATAAATGTTGTTAGGCATTATTTGTACAACAGTCCAGAATAAGAGGTGCATAGCAAAGTGGACTGGGAGAGGGAGAAAATTATATCACAATTTTATTATTTTTTTAAAGTGAACTGGGAAGGTAGGGAGCAAAGTGTGTAACAATGAATGAATGAAAACCCAATTTTTCCATAAACTTTCATTAAAATCACAATTTAAAATATTTAATAATAAAATAATGTTTGAGACATTGAACACCAGTGATTGAAGACCAGATTAGTTGTAGAATGACATCAAGGATATCATCCATGAAAAGAGATAAAAGTTCATTACAAAGACAGTGGTGAAAGACCAAAACTGATGTCAGACAGACTGAAAATTATACTAGATTGTTGAACAAAGGAAAGAGACACTGACATAAAAGAGCAAACAGATGATTGAAAAAGGCAACTCCAGAGACGAGGTACTCTGACTGGATGTGCAGGTAGCTGTAGCTGAAGAGTGAAAAATGGGGTTGGCAGGAGTTGGGCCTGGGGTTGGCAGGGTCCCCTTCAATGTGTGTATGGTGCAGTCCCAGTGGGGTTTCTTCCATGGCAACCAAGGACATCTGAAGGCAGCAAGAAGCTCTGACCATACAATACCTGAAGTCACTTCTGAGGGTGGTGAGTTCATGGAGGGAACACTGAGTGGGCAGGTGGAGCTGGACAAAGGGGTGTTCCAGAGGCTGGGGCTGGAGACCGAGGACAGAGCATGATGGGGCTGACCTTGGGATCCAGCAGACACCTGACCGTAGCCTCCACCCCAGCTCCCCATGTCCTTGTCCAGAAAGCAGAGGCTCCTCCAGTCCAGTCCCAGAGACCAGAGGGGTAAGGTTCCTGAATGTCTCCACTGTTTCTGGTCTCCCTTTTTCTAAGCCTCTTGTTCTCCTTCTGTCCACCATACCCCGGGGCCCTACTCCAGCACTGTGGCCCTCCACGGAGGGAAGAGGGGCCTGGAAATTCTGAGGACATCTGCCTATGCAGAGGACATGGATGGGGAGGCAGAGCTGCCTAACTGTAGACCAGTACCCAGCTGGACAAAGCTCTGATCAAAGACCCCCGCTGGAACAGAAGACACACAGTTTAGCCCATGATGCCTTTATTAGTTCACAGAGGCCCTTTCTATTTCCTCTGGCAAGGCAGCCTCATCCCTGTGGCCTGCTCCAGACTCAGACCTCAGCTCTGGCCAGAAAATGGGCTCTTGCTGCCCACCCTGTGGTCCATCTGGGCTGCTGGATTATCCCTGAGGTGGGGGATGGGGTAGGGTTGGGGTGTCGGTGACCAGTGGAGCCGGGGGTACCCTGGCAAGCCAGCAGGTAGGGCAGCATGCTGCCTGTGTCCACTCTGGCAGCACTGGCTAAGGCACTCAGGGCTGCTGTGTCCTGCTGAGTGAGGGTCTGAACCACAGGCCTGCGGACACCCATCTCAACAGAGCATAGCTATTTCTTCCGCCGAGGGAACCGAGGTCCACTGCTGCAGTTGTTGGGGGCTGAGGTGGCCTGTTCCGTGGCTCCGGGATCCTTCTTGGGGGCTTTCTTGTGTTTCTCCTCCTTACTTGGTGCGGAAGCGTGAGAGAGGAATAGGGTCTGCACCACTGTGATGGCCCCCACGGCCACAAGGAGCCCCCAGAGCAGGACGGGGGCCTCCAACGGAGACAGCTGGGTCCGTACCCAGTGCAGCGCCTGGGACAGAAAGCTGGGGCTGGGGGGACGTGGTGGACTCTTATCCTGTGTGGAGACATGGTAAAGATGGTCCAGCGCAATGGACCCTCACCCCAATAACCCCTCCGCCCGCTGACATCTACTACCTTAAGTCCAAACTGTGTGAGCAGCATCTCCAGCGTGGGGTCCCCCAGGGTCACGGGCGGGAAGAATTGCTCCACCCACTGGCGCCGCCACCACAGGCTGTGGAGGGAGAGGTGGTCAGTGTGCGGAGGGAGAGGTGGTCAGTGTGTGAGGGCCCCAGCCCGGGCACTCACCCAGTACCCCGACTTACCTCTGCTCTCCAGGTTGTGAGAACCAGTACTTGTATCTCTGGGCACGCACATAAGTGGGCGGCTGCTTGTGGAAGGGGTACCTGGTGAGGTCGTTCTGTATCAGTCGGATCACTGCGGGGATGGAGGGGGAACTCAGCTCTTCCTGGTCACCTCACAACCCCAGAGGTGGTGGGCCTATCTGCCGAAGGCCATCAAGGCTGAAGCTCTTTGCAACTGGCTCTAGCTGGTCATGATGATCTAGCTTTGGCCTTACTGCCTTTCTCCAGGCTCTGCCTCGTTCCTCTTTGACCCTCTCCCTCCCCCCTTCCCCTCCAAGTGCAAAGCCGAGGTCATTGAGTCATTGTCCTTGTTCTCCTGCAGAGAAGCCAGTGCATTCAAAGCACTAAAAAGGCAACTGGCTCCCTCTTTCTGCCCGCCCCTCCCCTAGACCCGCCCTCCTGCAGACGGCCCCGCCCCCTGCCCACTTCCGCCCCTGCCATTGGCTCGGCCTCTGCCTCAAGCCCCTCCCCTGACTTACTTGCAGCCCCACCCCTCCTGATTGCCCCGCCCCTCTGCCGTTCCTGGCCCCTCCCCCTGAAGCAGTTAGGAGCAGGCCCATGGAACAGGGTCTTGGTGTCCTTGGCTCCAGCCCTGCCCACATTCTGTACTCTGGCGCCCCTTCCTCACCTGCCTCCTCCCCCTGCAGCAGTCGCAGGACCAGGCTTGTAAACCACGGACTGTGTGTGTGTGGGCCCAGTGCTGCAAACCACATCTGCCAGTCCAGGCGAGGCTGGTGGGGGACTACGATGGGCGGTGGTCGGCTCAGATTGCCGGGCTTATACATGAACTCGATTTCCTGATGAAGGTGGAGCTAAGGTCAATGGCCAGCTGGGCTGTGCCCACCTGGCTCCCGTGGAACCAACTATCAGCAGCTCACCGTCCATTGGTGTCCATCATAGCTGCCCTCCAGTACCACCTCAGGCCGCCCTCCCAGCCCAGTCATCCGGCGGAAGAGGCCATAGGAGCTGGCCAGCTGCAGGTGCTCCACGGAACTGAAGAGGCGGTGGGCTCCAGTCCAGAGCCGCCCGTGAGTGTCTGGCTCAACGTAGGAGTAGGGCACCTGGGTGGGGGCAGAAGCTCAATGTGGTTCCAGCACCTGCAGCCAAGCTTCCCACACCATCTCCCCCAGTGACCCACCAGGCTGATGGTGAACATGGCCACCGTGGCCATGCCAAGGACGAACAGCTGCACCGCAGACCAGAGCCGCCACAGCCACCCGCGTACCTGTGTCCACCTAGAGGAACAGGGGGTGGGTGGGCTCGTGTCAGGCCTGGGTCCTATGCCGTCCCCACCCCCATCACAGGCCTGTGTACCTCCAGAGAGCTGTCAGCAGCTCCCAGGTGAGGGAGGCCCCACCCAGCCACATGGTGGGCAGGGTCACCGCTTTCAGCCACTGGGAGAACTGGTGGAAGGTGAAGTCTGTGGAGGAGGGAGCATGGGTGAGAGCAGGTGGAGGGGAGCGACCCGGCCTCCCACCTCTCACTGGCACTCACTGGTTCTGGTGTGGACACTGTGTTGTTCCCAGTCCACTTCCAGGTTGAAGTAGTGTGTGGTGCCATAGGCCAGCAGTCCATACACACCCAGCTCCAGCAGCCTGGCCAGCCAGGACAGCAGGGTCTTGGGCCAGGCTATGAGAAATACAGTCACTGGTGGATGGGATAGGGACTGTGGGCAAGTGGGTCACGGGGGAGGACAGTCACGAATGGGTTGGGTGGGGCTGCGGGGAGGACCGTCACAGGTGGATGAGGTTGAGAAGGACACACTGGGAGCCTGGGTGAGGGACACCTGGCACTCACAGGTGGGTAGCTTCCTGTGGCGGCAGTGCCCCTGCTCAGCACGCAGGTGCCAATCATCCAGCAGGGAGGTACTGAGCACCAGGGTGAGCAGGTTGAAGAAGTTGTAGTTGCCTGTGATGATGATCAGGACCTGCAGCAAGACCTGGGGACAGGAGGGTCTGTGCACAGAGATTCCGAGGGCTGTTCCCCGAGAGCTGCTGTGATGGTCCCCACACAGCCTGACTGCCTCCGTCTCTGTCTCCACTGCAGACAACCCGCCTCCACAGCCCCTGGCCCATTCTTCCCATCAGCCCTCAGCTGTTGCTGGACCCCAGCACACAGCACATGATCCTTCCCCAGTGGACCCCTGCGGACCTAGAGGCTGACAAAGGACAATGTGGCTGCAGCAGCCCACCTCAGGCCTCCACACCTCCGTCTTTGTCCCACCTCCAGGAGATCGTACGTTCTTGGTCCTTACTACACGCCCAGTTTTGGCAATAACACTCCATTTCTGTTGCATCCTGTTATTTCTTTGCAAGTGTAGCCTCTGCCTGGGCACGGCAGAGGCCAGTCCACCCACCTGGGAGTAGAAAGCTGCCAAGCGCAGGCGGCGGAGAGGGGCGAAGAACAGTGGCGGCACTGCGATCTCTATGAGGAAGGTGGCAGCCACGCTGAGCTTGTGCAGCCAGACGGGCAGGTGGTGGGCAAACCAGGCAGCAGGTGTTGGCAGGCACTGTGTCTCGTAGTGGTAAGTGAGGGCTGCAGGGGCAGGCAGGTAGGCAGTCAGGGACAGCTGGAGCTCCCAGACTAACCCAGGCCCAGACTAGCATTCTCACCTGTGAGGCCCCACCATGCAGGGCAGCGGCTGGTCAGCTTGACCACCCCCGAGGCGAACATGAGCCGGAAGAGCAGCCAGCGGACTAGCCAGAAGGGGAGAGCTTCATGGGGCGCAGCTCCTGCCAGCTCGCCCTGAGGGGCCTGCTTTCCAAAGGGGCGCTGCCACAGCGGGGCCACCAGAACTGCTAGGAAACCAGTCTCCAGGAGCAGCGAGTCCCTGTTGGGAGGAGAGGGTACTAAGGGCTCCGCTTATACCGGCCAGGCCCAGGGAGTCCCGACTCACACCCGCCCAGGGCCCTGGCCACTCACCACTGGAAGTAGAGGAACACCTGGCCCACCTGCAGGGAGAGGGGCTGTCAGGGCCAAGGGGTGTCTGGGTGCCAGGTGGGCCTGAGATGTGGGGGGCAGGGGTGGTCCCACTTGCCTGGCAAACTGACAGGTAGGCAGCCCAGAGAAGCAGGTAGGTGAGGCGGTGGCGCAGTGGACGCAGCAGGAGCGCGCTCAGGGCCAGCAGGGTGCCCAGCAGGCTCAGCAGCTCCAGGCCCTGTGCCGTGTCCAGTCCCAGCCTTGGTGCTTCCCAGAGCAGCGACGGAGTCTCCCAGAGCTGCTGCCAGCGCCCCTTACCCTGCGGCCGAAGGGTCCTCCGAGCTGGGAGGATGCCCCGGGAGCCATAGAGGCCTGCGGGAGGAGACCCCAGATCAGGGCCGGGACACTGCTTCCTGAGGCCGCCTGCAGCCCTCCCCTACCCCGCCCCCATCGGGTTCTGCCCCCATGCCAAGTCAGAACCCAGAACTCTCTGGGAAAGCAGCCATTGCTCACACATCCGCCTCCACCATCCGCGACCCCACACGCCACGGCCGGGCCCTCATTCCCGTCCTCCATCCCAGATCGTGGACGTTGGGCCAGGAATGAACTCAGGACCCACACAGCGGGCCGGGGGATGTCCCACCCTCGGCTCCCTCACCCGGGATCTGCATGTAGAGAGAAGCGAAGGCGAACATATAGACGGCGGCCACGCCCTGGAGGAAGAGCTGCCTCGGGACTCCGGAGCCCGCCATGTCCGCTCCGAGGTCCGGTGCAGAAGAGAGTGGGCCCCGCCCACCAGACAGGGCCCGCCCACCAGGCCCGCCCACCAGACAGGGCCCGCCCGCCAGGCCCCGCCCCGTACAGGAAGTGCCAGCCCCTTCCCTTTGAGGCGATGTCGCGCCCCGACGCCAGCCCCGCCCTCGGCGCGTGCGCAGTACTTCCAAATGTGCATGGCCTCCCGCCCGCCCGCCCGGACTCACGTGTACGTCATCGGTGCGCGCCCTGCGACGCTCTATGTACTTTTCCTGGGCGGGAACGGCAAAATGGCGCCACAAGTAGTGGCGGGCTGAGGGCTCTGGTTACTCGAGAAGCCACTGGCCTGAGTGCCTCCACTCCCTGGGTGCGCCCCGTCCCTTGTGGACATGGAGGACGTGGAGGCGCGCTTCGCGCATCTCCTACAACCCATCCGAGACCTCACCAAGAACTGGGAGGTGGACGTGGCGGCCCAGCTGGGCGAGTATCTGGAGGAGGTAGGGCGGCCGGGGAGTGGCGCGCGGCTTAGGTCGCGGCTGGGCGCGGGCGATCCGCCCCTTCGTCGGCGGCCGCTCCCTGCGGTCTTCCCTCACTCTGTCCTCGCTTCCCGACGGCCTGTTCTCGTGCCGGTAGTTGGAGTCGGGACTGCAGGTTCCGCGGGGGCTGCCGTTAGCTGTGTCCGGCATCGCTCCCCGACGGGGCGGAGAGGACCGGGCAGCACCGGCGGCATCTTGCTTTAGTCGTGGGTGGGTGCGGTGGGACCCCACCATGGCCGCGTCCACCCCGCAGCATCTGAAGGCCGCTCGCCGGCCTGCCCCGCGCGGCAGCTGGCCCTTCCTGGGTCCTCAGGCCGAGGGACACCTCCGCGAGCCGCCGCCCCCGCGGCCTTGCCGTCGGGTTTCCCATCTCGCTGGCTACGCACCGGCCCCCTCCGACCGTCGCCTTGCCCTCCGATGGCCCCGTCCCCTTCCGATGACCCAGTCCCCTTCCGATGGCCTCATCCCCCTCCGATGACCCCGTCGCCCTCCGATGGCCTCGTCCCCCTCCGATGGCCTCGTC
>NW_006399814.1:502417-520449 GCF_000299155.1 Elephantulus edwardii | reverse complement strand
CCCTCCGATGGCCTCATCCCCCTCCGATGACCCCGTCGCCCTCCGACCGTCCCCCTCCGATGGCCTCATCCCCCTCCGATGACCCCGTCGCCCTCCGACCGTCCCCCTCCGATGGCCCCGTCGCCCTCCGACCGTCCCCCTCCGATGGCCCCGTCGCCCTCCGACCGTCCCCCTCCGATGGCCCCGTCGCGCCACCGAAGGAACACCTGTGTGCTTACAGCTCCCAAGGTCTGCGTGCACAGCTCTGCTGAGCCGCCTCACCGTCTAGACCTCAGCCCCGAGCCTGTCCCTCTAGGGAGCGGCCTGCCTGCAGCGCATGCCCAGCAGGCCGGCTCGCAGGAAAGCGGCCAGCTTCGCCCTTGCTGTTCATATGTCACCAGCAGCAAAGGATCCTCTTGAGCTGGAAATGGGCCGCGTCTCTGCCGCTTCGAGCCCACCGTTCCTCCACGCTGCTCCCAGGCTATGCGGTGTCGGCGTGCAGTGTCACCCAGGGCCGCTGGCCTGGGCATCTTCCTCTGCTTGCCCTAAGTCCATCAGTGCACCGTGCTTCACAGGACAGTTTACTTCGCGGGCTCCGTGCAGGCAGGGAACCCTGGTCTTCCTTTAACGTCCCTTTGACCTGGGTGCCTATGCTTGGGAGCAGGTCACCACATTTGTGCTGCCTTCTCTGTGATGCTTGAGCCAGGGACTTGACTCAGCTTAATGCTGTCAAGCTGGGTTTCTGAGCAGAAACCAAATTGCATGTGAGGCAATTGCCCGTTTTTCTCCCTTGGGGTGCCATGCAAGTAAGGGAGTAGTGTTTGCAGCCTGACCTTATCAGCTCTGACACTCCCTCAGCTGAAGAGATAGCAGTGTTAGGGGGAGCTGGGTGGAGTCAGGTGTCCCTCTGCCTCCTGCACCCTTCCTGCCTGGGGTTTCTGCTTACAAAGCACCCGCTCTGAAGTCCTGACTGCCTACCTTGGGTTTTGTATTTGCGTTCCTTTTCCTTCCACACAGCTACTAGATTCCTCTTGACACATCTTCTCACGTGGCAAGTCTGTGCTGTTGGTGTACTTAGTGAGATTTAACCTCTGCATTAAGCCCCAAGGAGGTACTTATTATGTGCCATCGAGTCACCTGTGATTCATTGCAACCCTGTGTACAAAAGCTCTATCCAGCCTCACTGACTGGCACACCTACCCCCATTGCCCTAGTTACTGTATCAATCCATTTCATCTGGGGTCTTTCTCTCCTTTGCAGTCCCTCCACCCTGCACCCTTCCAAGTATGATATTCTTTTCCATGGACTTATCTCTCTTGGCTGTGTGCCCAAAGTATATAAGATGGAACTTCAAAATCCTAGCCTTCAAGGAGAAACTTGATTTCACCCTATCCAGGACAGACCTATTTTCTTTACATTCAGGACTCTTTCCCAGCACCTCAACTCAAAAGCATTGATTCTTCATTGTCCAGTTCTCTGATTCATGGCAAGTAATTATGAAAACCATGGGCTGGATCAGGTGCACTTTTGTCTGCAGACTGACATTGTTGCGCTTGAGCACTTTGGAAAGGTTGTGTCGTCTGCATAACATATTTTGATGAGTCTTCCTCCAATCGTGATGCTACATTCCTCTTATAAAGCCTAGCCTCCCGAATGATTTGTTCTGCATATAGATTGGAAAGGTATGGAGACAGTATGCATCCCTGAACCACTCTTTTCCCGATTTTGAACCATGCAGTGTTTCCTTGCTCTGTTCTGAGGACTGCTTCCTGGTCTGAGTATAGTTTTTGCATGAGCACAGTCAAGTGTTCTGAGTTCCCCAGGTTAGCCACAATTTGTTGTGATCCATACAGTCAAATGGCTTTGCAATAAAACACAGACATTCCCCTGGTACTCTGGTTTCTGCTAAGATCCATCTCAGACAAGCAACAGCTCTTGCTTTAATGGGACTTCTACTTGGGTGGTGAAGGTGGGTCTTCAAGAAGCAGCTGTATGGGTTGCAGTTAACACATGTGTTTTCTGCTTGCTTGTGCATGTAATACAGTCCCCACTCCTCATGCACTCCCCACTGGTGTGGGTGCCCCTTTTTGTAGACGAGGCACAGAGACATGTGTCAGTGTGTCCAGAGCAAAGTCCAAGTTCCTGACCACCCTGGCACCTTTGTGATCACAAACTGCAATTCTGAAAGAAACATCAGGGGTTCCCCATTAATTCTGACCAGGGACCTCATCTTGTGTGATCAAAGGGGCTACCCCATTCCAGGCCTGGAGGCCTGTGTGGCTAGCTGGGTACCTCTTTTGAGGATCCTGGGTTTTCCATCATGGTTCAAAGAGAGCGATGTGGCTCACCTTAGGGTGAATGCTGCCTGAAGTGTGGCGTGCAGGTGAGGGAAGTGAGGGTGGTTGGGAGAATCTGGTGGACAGGTGATTTGGGCAGAAGTGGAGCTACATCAGTACACAGGGTCTGTGTGAAGGTGGGGTGAGCAGGGAGGGGACTCCTTGCATCCTGGCAGATGTTCACGTGGGAGACTGTCCTGCTTCAGTGTAGGATCCCACGTGGATGTTTGAGGAGATGCTGGACATGTCAGGTCAGCTCAGGAGGGAGGTGCCAGACATGTGGCAAAGTGGCCCTGGGGCTGCATCCTTTGCTTGCCCTGCCTGCTCCTGTCACTTTGTCCCCTGCTTCTTGGTCCTCAGTCCTCGCTGACTTCACATGAGTCAGTGGACACATTTCCCTGTTGGTGATGTTCTCCCAGGTGCCCTCTTTCTCTGGTGTTGTTTGAATAGTGTTTGTTGTCCTAACAGCTGCACCCTTCTTAGCTCTGCTCACAGGGCACCCGTCTGCAGGCCATCTGCCTGGCCGGCATCTGCATTTTCCAGGCTGGGTTCTGACATCACCACTTGTTCTCTAGATTGTTATTGATCATTGTTTGCCTGCAGACTTGGGACAGGATGTGTGGCTGGCCCTGTTGGAGTGTCCAGCAGGGCCAGTGGGAGTATGCGATGGGCCCGCAGAGATGCACCTGTGTGTGTTGGAGGCCAGCTGGGAGAGAGCTGACCAGCAGAGGAACATGAGCAGGGCCGGTCTTGAAAGACTAAGGGCAGGGGCAGGGCCTCTCTGCAGAGCCAGTCCTGGGCTGAGAGAGTGGGGCCCAGCTGTGAGCTCTAGTGGTCTGGCATGTGAGCTGGTGAGCCGTGAGGAAAGGAAGGCAGAGGGGACAGTGTGACGAGGAGGAACGCTCACCCAGAGCGTCTCCTGGTCCATCGGCTCTCTCTTCTTACAGTGGAGGTTTTGCCTCAGTTGTCCCTTGAGGGTATGGGCGGCTCTGGTCTCTGGTAGACTGTGGCCCCAGGGAGTCTCTCTTATAAAAATGCTAGCTAGGTCCCAGAGGTTACAGGAAGTGGAAGCAATCTCAGAGATAGTTACCCAAAGGGTAAACCACAAGGGTCAGCTGGAGCAGCCTGCTGTACCTGGATCCAGCATGGCATTAGGTGGGACTGCCTGGGGAGAGGGGACCTCAGAGACCAGGGGGTGGGGTGTGCATGTGTGCGTGCGGCTGGCTGCCTGGGGAGGAGCCGTGGGGGAGGAAGTATGCTGCCCTCGTAGGTTTCTCCCTCACTGCATGCTGTCTTACAGCTGGATCAGATCTGCATCTCTTTTGACGAAGGCAAAACGACGATGAATTTCATCGAGGCCGCACTGCTCATTCAGGGCTCTGCTTGTGTCTACAGTAAAAAGGTGGGCTCGTGCTGAGACCTGCAACGGCCCTGGGGTGTGTCCTCCTCTGACTGACCTCCCAGCACCTCGGCCCCTACTCCCGATTCCTTGAAACACCCAGCAGCAAGCTTGGGTTGGAATTGGGTTTGCGTGCCTGAGAAGACTGGAAGCTGGAGTACTGTTGATCCCTGTAGGAATGTGCAAAGCAAGGGCAGAGTCAGGGTGGTCACAGGGGCCAGCAGAGAATCCCCAGGGGTGGTGGAGGTGGCACATGGCTGAGTTTGAGGGACTGGGGTCGCAAGCACAGCCAGGCAGGGGATCTGCATGGACTGAGAAAGTCTGGTGGGAGGAGCAGAGAGAACAGGACTTGACCAGCAAAGAAGCAGGGTAACCTGAGCCCTCCCTGTGGAGAACTTCAAAGGCTGGTGTGTGTGCGTGCGCGCTGGCATGTCTAGGCGTACATATATGTTTCTTCAGCTGTGTCTGCGTGGAGTTTTGCACATGTGCGGGGCATATGCAGTCCTTAGAAGGGAATGGGGTCAAACCCGTTAGTGCAGTGGAGCCCCCTGGTTTGCTTTGAGCTGCATCTGTAGTGGTAGAAGTGACAGGATTGTGCCTGCAGTGAGGTGTGCCCCAGCCTGTTCAGGGGGTTTTAGGGACCAAGGGGGTGGCCATCCTCATGTGTGCCCTGCTGGCAGGTGGAGTACCTCTACTCACTGGTGTACCAGGCCCTCGATTTCATCTCTGGCAAGAAGTGAGTACCAAGGGTGGTGTTGGAGGTGGAGCTGGGAGGCCCCCTCCTCCAGGAAGCCCACCTGTGGACCCTTTATCCTAGGCGGGCCAAGCAGCTGTCCACTGTGTCTGAGGATGAGGCTGCTGGCAGTGCTGGCCCTGGAGCCCCCCGAGAGGTAGAGGATGAGGTGAGCTTCTTGGTGAAGGGCTGTCCAGGCCATGTGGCTCCTGATTCCGACCACCCTGTGACTGGAGTTTCCCCTCTAGTTTGTATCCCTGGATGAGCTGCCCAATGACCGGGTCTGTGTGGACATGAAGAATGACCAGCCTTGCAATGTGAGCAGCTTTCTCAAGACTGTGCTGGGTGTTGTGCTGGGGGAGGGGCCACGGGCTGTGCCCTGTCCTGTGGATTGCCCACCCCAGAGCTGAGGGACACCTCCCTCATATCAGCCCTGGTCCACACAGGAAGTGGTCATTGTGCCTCTCATGCCCATGGCCCTAGTGGCCCCAGATGAAGTGGAGAAGAACAGACACCCCCTGTACAGGTCTGGTTGGTCTGAGGTCGGGAGGGTGGCCTGGGAGGGGTACCCGAGAAGTCTCTGAGCATGCACATCTCTGCTGACACAGCTGTCAGGGGGAGGTCCTGGCCAGTCGGAAGGATTTCAGGATGAACACCTGCATCGCCCACCCCAGAGGGGCCTTCATGCTGGAACCCATGGGCATGTGCCCTGAGGACACGCTGGTGCCGAGGACCGAAAAGGGTGAGGGACTTCACTGTCCTGTTCCCTCAGGAGGGTGCTCCCTCAGGGGTCTGTGCTGGCCTTCACCTGGGTGGAAGACCACTCCATCCCCTCTGGACAGTTGTCAAGGCTTTTCCCTGTCTTGTGTCCCTTGACCCTGACTCTGAGCTGATCGGGTCACAGCATGCTGTCAGGATTCCAGGGTGGGTGTTTGTGGGAGGAACTCGGCTGACCTTGTCCCGTGTCCTGTCTCTGCAGACCCGGGGGTTGTTGTTGAGGAGCCGCCAATGGAAGTCACTATGTGTGGGAGCCCTGGCTCTTCGCCCATCTCCTCCCCGGAGCCAGGTGAGGGCACCCAGAGAGCATGGGGGGGGGGTTTACTTCTTCCAAGGTGTATTGTGAAGAGCAGTGGGCAGAGCTGACTGGTCCTTGAAGTCTGGCCAGAAACACTGGGCACCCCTTCTTACCCTCTCCACCCCTAGCTGATCTCTCCCTAGGGGTATTCCCTGCACCCCTCTCCTGGGCTCCCTGGAGTTGAGGGCTTTCCACTTCTGCGCCCCCAGAGGACCCGGTACCTAGAGGAGAGGAGGGAGACCAGGCAGAGGAGCCAGAAGAGGCAGGTGTGGTGGCTGATCTCCCTGAAGCCACGGTCCCTGAGGTCCCGGCACCTATTAGTCCACAGCAGGTAGGACCTCACTGGAACCCAAGAGTCAGTGCCACCTGACACGTGCTGGCCTGGCATCCACTCCTCTCCCTTCCCCTCCCCTGCTGCCCTGGTGTCCACTCACCCACCCATCTTTACCTGCTGTCATAGCAGTAGAGGCTAATGGGGGGTGAGGCATCGCTGTGGCTGGTGGTCCCTGCCCTTCCTGGCCCTTTGTCTCTGGGGAGTGGGGGGGGCTCCCGGCCTATTCTCCTGATGTCAGGCCAGCCCAGAAGGGGACAGGTCTGGAAGCTGGCACCAACCCTCTGCCCAGCGGTCAGTAGGTGCATGTATCTGTCTAGTTTTTTCTCAGTACAGCCACCAGCAGCTTGTAAATCGCTTCCCTAGAGTGTTTTTCTTTTACTACTTACATTCTACTCGTTGAACTACTTGAAGCTCCTGACCCCGTGCCAGTGGGCCAGGGCCCAGGGTGGAGACGGGGTCTGTGATGTTTCCACAGAGTGCAGACCAGGCCCAGAGGTACATGCTGCGTGCCAGGGACCAAGAAGAGCCCCTCTCCCAGATGACGGTGTGTGAGGACCTCTCCCCCACTGGTGCCCACCCCCCCCCACCCCTGCTGTCCTGGTGTCCACACTGGATTTTTCCTCCTCTCCTGCTGTCCTGGCATCCACTGCAGCCCCTTGCTGGCTGCCTCCCTGCCCCTCCAGTCCTTTGCACTTGTGTCCCTATCCAAGGACTGTTTACTCCTAAATTTGAACCCCTCTAGCAGGGTTCAGGGATGTGCTCTGCTCCCACCCAGCATGTACTTGTGCTCTGCCCAAAAGGCCCTGGACCCCTGGCAGAGCCTGGACCCCTTTGACTCCCTGGACTCAAAGCCCTTCAAGAAAGGTAACACAGGAAAGGGCTTTTGGGGAACAGTGTGGGTGTGTGGACTATCCTCCTCCCTTGCTTCTGGAGAAGTGACTGGGTCCTGTAGGTGGGATCTAGGACAGAGTTCCCGCTTACTTTGCAGGTCGGCCATTCTCTGTGCCCCCATGCATCGAGGAGGCTCCGGGACAGAAGCGTAAGAGGAAACGTGCCACCAAGCTGCAGGACTTCCACCAGTGGTACCTGAGTGCTTGTGAGTGGACAGTGCTGAGGGCAGAGGTGCTTGTGTGGACAGGGTGCTGAGGGTGGAGGGTGCCTGTGGATCAAGTGGGAAGTGGTGTGGCCACTGCTGACAGGCAGGGGAAGCACTTACAAGGTCTTGGTGGACCCCACTATTTTCTCCCAGATGCTGACCATGCTGACAGCAGGAGACCAAGGCGGAAGGGCCCGTCCTTTGCAGGTGAGGTGCAGTTTCAGTGGGCCAGCAGTCCTGGGGCTGACCGCTGTGCCTTGCACTTCCTGCCTGGCCCGTTGGAAAGGGTGGGACAGGGCACACAGGAGCCCTTCTGTTTGCGACCTATCTGCAGACATGGAAGCCCTGTACTGGCGGCATGTCAAGGAGCAGCTGGAGGCCCTCAGGACGCTGCAGAGGAGGAAGGTCAGTGTACGCTGCAGAGGAGGGAGGCGAGCATGCCTGGGAGGCTACAGTGCCTCACCAGGCTGCCTCTGGACAGGTGGGCCAACAGTGGCTGCCACAGACCAAGGAAGGCCTATGGCCTGAGGAGGAGCAGCAGGTAGAGGACTCCCTGGAGCACCTGGAGGCTGAAGGTGAGGGCCTGCGGGCGGGGTTTGCTGGGTACCTGCTGCTTAACCAGCACTGCACCTGCTAACAGCCTAACCTCTCCAGACGGCTTCTTAGAGTCCGAGGACTACTTGGAGCCTGAGATGAGGCCCGGAGAAGCAGATGACCTAGGTAAGTCTAGGAGCAGGCAGGAGGGCAGGAAAGGCTTTGGAGCTCAGCCCAGTTCACAGCCACTGTCCCCTAGATGCAGAGACCAGGCCGCCGACCCTAAGCTACGAGGAGCTAGTCCAGAAGAATGTGGTAGGCCTGGGCAAGGGCAGGCCAGACAGGGTGGGTGCCCTGGCTGCACGGGAAGCCAGGTGTGGGGTGGGAGGTCTGGTCATACGGTAGGCTGCAGACCCTCTCTGTCCCAGGAACTCTTCATAGCCACCTCCCAGAAATTTGTCCAGGAGACAGAGCTGAGCCAGCGAATCCGAGACTGGGAGGACACCATCCAGCCCTTGCTCCAGGAGCAGGTAAGTGGGCTGGGCACCTCCTGTCAGCCTGGGGTGCATACAGTACCCCTTAAGAGGGCAGCCCCCAATAAAGACCCGAGGCCTTATGCTGGAGCCTCTTCCCTCTTGCAAGGGCTCCAGTGAAAACTTTGGGCCTCCTGTGCATCCATTTGGGGTTGCGTGGCCCTTGGTGATTAAGGCCTCCTGCCTGCCCACCTGGGGCTGGCTGCCCTGTGGACTGAACTCCTCCCTGGTACAGGAAAAGCACGTGCCCTTTGACATCCACACTTATGGGGACCAGGTGGTCTCACGCTTCAGCCAGCTCAATGAATGGTGTCCCTTTGCCCAGCTAGTGGCTGGCCAACCTGCCTTTGAGGTGTGTCGTTCCATGCTGGCCTCCCTGCAGCTGGTGAGTGGCCCTGGGGGAGGTGGTGTATATGGTAATGGTCCCAGAAACCTGGCTGACACTGCCTCCCCTCAGGCCAATGACTACACGGTGGAGATCACCCAGCAGCCAGGACTGGAGGCCGCTGTGGACACCATGTCCCTGAGGCTGCTCACACACCAGCGGGCCCACAAGCGCTTCCAGACCTACACAGCACCCTCCATGGCTCAGCCCTGAGAGAGAGCACCGATGGACAGAGGGATGGCAGCCCCGAGCTCCACGTGTGCAGGATCCAGTGTTTGCTGCCTGGTGGCCCAGCTTAATAAGGTGGCATTGCCACCCCTGCCCCCCAGCCACCTTAACTGTCATGTGCACACAGAGCTGCCCAGCCCTGCCCCCAGCAAGCCACCAGGCTCTTCTGGCCCGAGCTGAGTGCTGCCTGCACACCCCACACACACACACGCATCTCCTGGGCTCCTGTTTAATGACATGTGGGCACCATGGTCAGCCCAGGACACTCTGGAAGGTGGCCATGTGGCGCTGCACGCTGTCGGTGATCTGCTCAGCTGACTTAGCGCGGCCGTAGTAGTCGGTGAAGAGGCCATCAGGGTTGAGCAGGTAGATGGTGATGGAGTGGTCCACGATGTAGTCCTGGTCCTCATCCTTAGGGCCAGCTCTGTAGTAGACGCGGTAGCTCCGACAGACCTGAGCTACCTGCTCAGGAGATCCAGTGAGACCCAGCAGCCGTGGGTGGAAGTCCTGCACATACCGGGCCATGGCAGCTGCGTCATCACGCTCAGGGTCCACGGTGATGAAGACAGGCTGCACGGGTGGCAGGCTGGGCCGGGCCTCCAGCTGCTGCACGACCTGCACCAGCTTCTCCAGCTCCTCCGGACAGATGTCTGGGCAGTGGGTGAAGCCAAAGTACATCAGCACCCACTGGCCCCGAAAGTCAGCTTTGCAGCAGGACTGGCCCCGGTGGTCCACCAGGCGGAAGTCACCCTGACCCACTGCTGCCTGGCGCAGGGCTTCTATCCGCCTTTGCTGCTGCTGCCGCTGCTTCTCAGACCGGACAGTCAGCCAGGCCCCACCAAGCCCAGCTCCAAAAAGAGCTGTGACGAGCAGCCTTGTTCGTAGCCCAGGGCCCTGGGCCCGGCCCCGTCCTGGCGCCCCTGAGGGGCCCTGCTCTGATAGCAGTCGGAGGCAAAGGTGCGGAGCTCTGCTCCCCAGGGCCCGTGGCCTGCGCTGGGAGAGGCTCTGCCATGCCCTGAGTGCCCTGGCTGGCAGCATGGAACGGAGGGACCTGTGGAAGAGAGAAGTGTCAGCCATGGGGCAGGGCGGGGGTGCCTCCACCTCCCCTCTGGAGAGGGCCCCACCCGACAAGCTTAGCTGGGCTGGGCTGCACCCCCACCTCCAGTGCTCACGCTGAAACATGCAATCCTGGCCTGGCCCTTCACCTGAGGACCTTGCGCTTCCTGCTGCGGCCCAGGGTTCTAGGCGCGCTGATACTTTTGTAATAAACTCCATTTTTTGGATTAAGTCTTTGACGTGCAACTCTCACAGACTGGCCACATCCTCTGCCCTTTGCACAGCGCGCAGGTGTCCCAGCTTTCTGGAGATGTGCGCGCTTCCCGGGGTGCGAGCTGTTCCCGAGGCCCCTAGTTCTGGGGCTCCGACCCACCCTCTCCCGCGCCGGCCCGCGTTGCTTGTCACAAGGCTCTGGTTTTGCTGAGCCTGCCTTTAGAAGGCGCCGGTTGCAGTCGGAGCAGCGGCCGCCCAGATCCCGGAGCCCCCGGCCCTCCCCGGAGTTCGCGCGCAAACCTCGCAGCAGAGGGTCCGTGGACCGTAGACTTCAGCCTCGAGTGATCGGGACCAAGTCCGTGGGCTCCCAGCCGCCTCTGGATTCCGCTGGCTGGAGGTCAATTAGAGTGGCCGCGCTGGGCGCCAGAGCGCATGCGTCAACGGCGCCGTCAGCGTCACCGCGCAGGCGCAGGCAGGCGGGGCGGCGGCCCAGCTCAGCGGTGCGCACGCGCACAGGGTCGCCGGGGTGGGGTCTTCCTGTGGCTTCAGGTCATGTCCCGCGGTGCCCCCTCCCTCCCGCTCCCGGGCGCGACACCGACTCAACGCGGACACGGGCCGGGCTCTAGGGTTTTATTGCTGCGCCTCCGGGCGCGCGGGCGGCGGCAGGACGAGCTCGGCGAACGGCGAGGGCGCGGCGAAAGGTTCGCGGTCCGAGAGCACCAGCGCGCCCTGTAGGACGCGGCGCTGGGACTGGCTGAGCGCGGGTCCGTCCCGGTGCACGCGGAGCCACGGTGTCCCTGCGGGCAAGCTAGGGTCAGCGGCCGGAGACCCAAGAGGGGTCGGGGGTCAGTCCAGCGGCTGGGGCTCACGGGAGCTCACCACGGCGCAGCCTTTGACCCACGACCACCAGCAGCTCGGCGCCCACGCCGAGCCGGAGAGACTGCCCCGCGCGGCTGCGTCCCGCCCCAAGCTCGCGCAGCACGAGGGCCAGCGGCAACGCCCGGATGAGCTCCACGGTGCCTGCGGGGAGAGGGCGCTGGACGGGCAGGGCCTCCGGGGAGGCCCGGAGGCTCTAAGGGGAGGCCAGGGATGCTGGTGGTCCCTCTGAGCCCCTCCCGCGCTCACCATCGGCAGCTGCGTGCAACTCTTCCTGCTGTTGGGCACGGGGAAGCAGCTGCCGGCGCTGCGCGGGGGTCCCGGAGCACAAGGCTCGAGCCAGACTCGCGTCCACGCCCTGTGCTGCGAGCATCTCCTCGAAGCGGCTACGGGCTGAGTTGTCGTCCAGTACCGCGGCCAGCCGGGCAGCGCCCTCCGCCTGCGCCTCCGCGCGTCCGCAGAGCCACAGCAGGGTACCTCCTGAAGGTGGCGGGTTTAGGGCAACTTAGGCTGGGGAGCTGGGAGAGGGTGCCTCTGCCCTTGCGACCCTCTGCTCACCGAGCTGGGTGACCAGGTCCCGAAGGTCTGGGGGCCCCGTGCCATCCAGGCACAGCAGCGCCTCCTCTACCTCCAGTGAGTGGCCAATATTGCGACCCAATGGATTGTCCATGGAGGTCAGGGCAGCAGCGACCCGAATCCCCAGGCTGGCCCCCACTTCTACCTGCAGAGACACAGATGGCCTTAGTAGACTCTGCTGGGCCTTGGGTCACCAAACAGGAGTGCTATACTCCAGCGCTGAGAAGGCTTGGGGTGGGGGTGGGGGAGACACCTGACAGCTACACTTGACTTTGGAATAGGGAAAGAGGTGGGTGGGGCCATGGCCTGGGCTGCACCAGAGGAGGGAGAGGTCAAGAGTGCACGGTGGAACCACGAGAGGAGACCCACCTACAGGGAGGCCAGAGTCCTTATCCACACAGGACCACACAGAAGGGTCATACACACATATGGGGACCCCGCAGTTGGGACACACCTCCCAGAGCCCAGGTGCTCACCAGTGCTCCAGCAAGTTCCCGGGCCTGCACCTCTGTGGGGAAGACGGCAGCCTCACCGAACTTGACATCCACTACTAGAGCTGTTAGTCCCTCCACGGCCTTCTTACTGAGAATGGAGGCTGAGGAGGGCATGAGAGGCTGGGGGAATGGGGCCTCCTGGGAGGAGGGTCAGTGCCCCCAGGATGTGGGGATACTGATCTAGGAATTGGGGGTTAGCCATGAGATGGGTTACCAATAGACTGAAGTCTTAAGTCACTGCCCCACACACACTTTGAGCTGAGGGTCAGACATCCTGTGATTCAGAGGCCTTGACCTTGAAGATCAAGCCAGATCATGGAAGTCAGGCACGTGTGGGCCACTTGGTTTAGGGGAAGCAGTCTGTGAACTCTGGATAAGATGACCCTGACACTGGAAGGTGGTGGTCAGAGATGTGTAATGTGTTGGAGGTAGACCCTGGGTTCTGGGGTCAGGTCACCTGTGACAAGGGGCAGGCTATCCACAGTGGCTGTCACATCCCTGGCTGCGTACAGAATTCCATCTGCAGGAACCAGCTTCTCACTTTGGCCCACGATGCAGCACCCAACTTGGTCCAGGAGCTCTTGCATCTGGTCAGGCAGCCCACACACATGAGGACTAGTGAGCCTACCCAATGTCCTCTTGATTAGTAACCCTATCACCGACTCTGGTCATCAGCAACTGTGACATGTCCAAAACCATGACCCTTCATAGCCATAAATGTCAGGAGACATCAGTGACTGGGCCGTCAGTGATTCTGACCAATGTCCTATGACCCATGGGTTATCAGTGGTTTTGACCAATTCTCTATTGATCCTGATCAAGGCCCACTGATGACCTTGACCAAAGCCTATTGGCCATGAAAAAAAAAAGTTCTGTGAGTGACCTGGATCAGGTTCTACTTTATGACCTGTCAATTTCTGGCTGTGTGTGGTGTCCCCATCTATGGCTCTGGTTAGGGAATGGCTTGCATACCTGTTCTGGAGTCTGGATGACAGTGAATCCAGGGATGGACTCCAGCTTATCCAGGGTGCCCCCTGTGTGCCCCAGCCCTCGTCCACTGATCATTGGTACCTGTAAGCAGGGATGTCTAGTGTACCTGCTGTCTCTCCTGTATTCTATGCTGTGTCCTCACCACTCCTGGCTTGGACTTAAGCTGGAGTTAGGAAGCATTTTCTAAACTCGTGTGATGGGTACCCAAAGGATGAAAAAAGATTGTCTTTGCTGCTGGTGGTGGGGAGGCCAATAGCCTGGTTTTAGGGAGTGAACATTTGAACTCAATTCCATGCTCTCCAGGCCTCGTACTGTCTGGGTACAGAGGAGGAGGGGACTTGGTCCTATGGGGTTTGGGCTTGGAGGGGGGGAAGCCAGACTGTACTATGGGGCTAGCTGAACTGGAAGCCTGGGTCCTGCCCTTGGGCTCTAGGCCAAGATGAGTGTTGGGAGGGGCCTGCTGACTCAGGAAACAAGGTTGCTTCTAACCTTGCAGCCACAGGCGGCCAGGGCAGGTGCCAAGACCAAGCTGACTTTGTCACCCACGCCCCCTGTGGAATGCTTGTCCACAAGCTGCCCCTTCCAGGCCTCAGGCCACTCCAGCCGCTGCCCGGACTCTGCCAGGGCCCGGGTCAGCGCCACGGTCTCCTCCAGGTCCATGCCGCGCAGCCGCATGGCCATGAGCATGGCCCCTAGGTGGGAAGTAGGCAGGTGGGCGGTCGCAAGGGTCATGGGGTCCCCACACGCGACAGTCCCTGCAGACTCCGATTAGTGGTGTCTAGGTCCAAGTTGGGGTCGGGTTGCCCAGCTTTCCCCACGCACCAATCTGCACGCCCTGTGCGCTTCCGTCCACGACTGCGCGCACGAAGTCCCTGATGTCCGCCTCGCTCAGGCGCTTTCCATCTCGCTTCAGGCAGATCAGTTCCGGGAGCTGCTTCGGCTCCTGAGGGGCGTCCGCTGAGCCCTGACTCCCTACCCCCTCGGGAACACAGTAGTGCCGTGGGGTCCCTGAAGCTGCCATCGCTCTAGAAAGGTTTGAAACACACCTGGAATTCCCAGCAGCGCGTGCCCCTGTCCTGCCCTTTGCCTAAGTGTTTCTCCCTCGCTCATGTTCTCTGTCCCGCGTCAGTGTCTCTGTCTCGGCTCTCACGCATGACCCCTGCCCCATACCTGTCCCGCAACAGGGGCCACGTCTGTCCGGGCTGCTCCGGATACCCAGGGTCGCTCCAGCAGCGCACCCCACGGCTGACCAGGCAGTGGAAGGCCCGCGTGTGGCCAATGGCCGAGGGAGGGTGGTGTCAGGGAACGCCCGGCCACCAGGAGTTGGCCCGCCCAGTCCCTGGCTCCCATTGCCCCAGCCCTTTGTGGGCGCGGATAGCGCGGGTACACAGAGAGGCGGACTCAGTATACTGCTTTGGATGCTTTAAGCCAAAATTTGTGCGTTCACGCCCGTCCCGCGGGTCACTTGTCCGCGTCCGTCGTGACTGGCACCTGATATTCTGAGTGCCGGATCCCGAAGCTCCAGCCGCCAGTCTTCCGGTACTGTGGGCAGGAGAGACGGCTGACACTGCAGACCGATTGCCCAGCTCCGCGTGTCCCGGACTTCAGACCCTGGGTCCAGGGTCGGAACCCTCAGTTCCAGCCCCTGCCCTCCACCCCTGGTGTCCAGGCCACCTTTTCCACGTTGTAGGCCGCGGGCCCTGGCTTCCTGGTGCTGTCTTGGGGAAGTGACGTGCGCGCCAGCATCGTGAACTGGGGGGCCCGGGACTTGTAGACCCCCGGGTTCACCACGTGGTAGGCGCAGGGGCCTGGAGTCTGTGGGAAGGCAGCAGAGCCGTGGGTCGGTGCTGACCCGCTAAGCCCTCTGTTGACGCCCCACTGCTGAGCCCTGGCGGCCCCTTCACCTTGCTGAGGTCCTCGAAGAAGGCACCCACTGCGCTGCGGCCGTACATGGAGTAGTTTGGGGCGGACACTTTGCCGACGACATGGGGACCCAAGAGTGAGGGCATCGTGTAACTCCCAGGGCCTAGAGTGGAGCATCTGAGGGCAGACTAAGGGTCCCCTATGGACCTGAGTGCCCCACAGGCCCAGCGCCTGCAATAGACCCTTTGGGCGGCATACATCTGAGGACCCAGGGGTGCGCAGGGCCCCCACCGGATTGGTGTGGGTTTTTCCACCTCACCTGGGGTTTGCTGCTCAGACTGGACGCCCCAATCTCGGGAAGCCATGGTGTGGTGAGATGCGCTTGGGTACGCCACGTTCCCAGCTCGCTCGGGAAAATACCTACCTGCAAATGGGTGAGGGGTGTGGGCCAGAACGGAACCGCGCGGGGAGGCAGGGTTGGCTCCTGGGACCGAGGGATTCAGACTCAACGATTTGTCAAAGCCCCATGAGAGGGTTCTGGATTTGAGATCTCAGATATGGGGTCTCAGACCTAGGGTGTTCGGGTCACCAAGAGGGTTAGGGCTCAGTGGGGGTTCCCGGGGCCACCCCGGAAGCAGCTCTGCGTTTGGGAGACGGGGGTGCCAGTGGGCCTGACCCGGTCCGGGGGTGAGGAAGCGCGCCGAGTCTCGTGGACGGCCGTGAATGGAATAGGAGGGGGCGCCGTCAGGGCCGCGCACGGTCATGTGAGGGGGCACCAGGTGGCCGGGCCCTGGGCCGCAAGTCCGCTGCTGCGTGGGGAGGCGCGCCCCGAAGGTGTAGGCGGGAGCGCGGGGCCGCGACGGGTCGTGAAGAATGTAGCCTGCAGAGCGTCCCAGCGTCACCCACCACCCATCCGGCACGGACCACCTGCCCCCAGCCACTGCCCTGCGGGACTACAGACTCCCGAGAGCGCTCCAGCCCCTGCCAGCGGAGACACTCCCTGCCCCCTACGCCCACCCTGCTTGGGCGCAGACACTTCACCCGGGTACCGGTGTTCGGAGGCAGGCTGTACTTGGGTCCTGGGCTTTTGAAGAGCGCAGCGATGGGGCCTCGGGGTCGATGTGGCCGCCAGGAGCCAACCCAAACATCAGAGCCCATGGCACCAGTAGCAAGGCCTGTGGCCAGTGGCACCTGTGGACCGAGGGGTGGTGGCCTTGGCCCTCCAGCCTGAATTCACAGGGCACGCACCCTTGAGTCCCTCTGGCTCATCTGGAGTCCAGGGGCGGGGCCCGTCCAGTCTCCCAGGCGCCAGAACCAAACAGTAGCCCTCCTCCCGTGGTGTTGGGGCGGGGCCTGCCCCCCAAACGAGTTTTGCGGGGGCGACTAGGCCCCTGATTTCAGGAAGGGGTCTCCTCAAGATTGCAGAGGGCCAGGAGACCTTTAGACACGGGGAGAGGATGTCCGGGTAGCGGCTGGTGCCTGGGCCCCAGAGCCTGAACAGATGGATGGTCTCCAGCGCAGAGCAGCTAGGAGGAGGAGGACTCGGCCGGCCCGGACTCCCAGCCCCGCCCAATCCACCTCCCAGACCCATTGTGTCCTGATCCTGCCTCCTGGCAACAGTCTGATCGCCAACCTAGCTCAGCCTCACTCCCTATACCTCTGGGCTCTGGCTCATGATTCCTCAACCTTCAGCTCAGAAACACCTGAAATCAACACTTAAGGCTGAGAATAAAGAACCAGAAAATTCACCCAGCAGCTTGATGAAGAAAGGACCTCACCGGTGTTTGATTAAGCTCGTGGAGTATGTGCAATATTTTTGGGCCACAAAAAAGTCACACAGTTCTTCTAGGTTGCAACACCCCCATGATACATCTTGAAGGATATGTACATGTACAGCCAAGCACAATCAATAAGAGTGCATCTGAATTCCAAAATCAATCTCCATAATAGTCTATGTGTTTCCTACTGCCAAAGGGGCCCTTTAGAGTAGTGAGAGAAGATCTTCACCCTGAAACCCACAGCGTCCCTTTTCAGTAGGAAGTAGCTAAGAGAATACGCCGTCCCCTTTTCCTTATGACTCAGGGTGAAGTCTCTCTCAGGGAGGAGTGATAGGGAATGGCAAAGGATACACTGACAAAGAAGATTAATCAGAACTGGCTTTGACAAGCACTGTGGCATTTGGACAAGAACAAACTGGGAGGAGGGTAGAGAGAATAGTGCAACAATGAATGAGTGGAAGCCCAAAATCTCTGTAAATGTTTATGAAAATTAATAAAATATAATTATAGAAAAAAAAAGTCACACAGTGGAGCAGAAAGATGTAATAGAACACATGATTGGAACACGCGTATTTATCAAGTAAAAAGCTCTCTAAGAGTGTTAAAAATACACCATGGACCGTTAGAACATACAGGTTTGCTTTGGATAGGATGAAGCCAGCCTGCTCGTTGGAGGCAAGGATTCTGAGGCTTCATCTGACATACATGGGGCATGTTGCAAGGAGGGACCGGTCCTTGGAGAGGGAGAATGGAGGGGCGGCGCAGGAGAGGAAGACCCTCGATGAGATGGATGGATTCAGTGATAGGGACAGTGGGAGTAGGTGTGTTAGAGACAGGTTGGCACAGGATAGAGGAGGGTTTAGGGCTCTTGTAGATAGGGTCGCTATGCGTCGCAAGTGACTCGAAGGCACATAACAACAACAATAACAAAAATCCAAACACCAACTAAATAGAGTGACAGAAACAAAAGACGACAGACAAGAGAGAAAAAGCTGGAGTTTCATGTTATCTCCTTCATTACCACTGGCACCTGTTCATATGCTGGGTACTTCCTGAAATTTTTCAGTGTCAATCAGTTCTTTCTGATCATTTTGTGTATTCCCTCTATCTTCTTTTAATGTTTTCTGGGTCATTCAATATATTTTGCCCATATCATCTCTCAATATTGTGACGTAAGGCTTAAATTTGCTTTTCAGTTTCCTCAGCTTGAGAAATGCAGAGCGAGTTCTCGCCTTTTTATTCTCCAATCCCAGCTCTCTGCAAATCCTGTTATAATATTTTGCTTTGTCTTCTCAAATTGCCCTTTGAAACTGTCTGTTCAGCTCTTTTACTTCAACATGTTTTCCTTTTGCTTTGGCTTCTTGACACTTCAGTGCAATTTTTAGAATCTTTTCTCCCCTTTTAAAAAAATTTATTATTAATTTCAATGAAAATTTAGAGACTTTGGATTTCCATTCATTCATTGTTGCCCTTTTCTCCCCTCCTAACCCTCCCTCCTAGTACACACTACCCTCTTGGAAAAGTAAAAGAAAAAGTCTTTCACTGTTTTACAAT
>NW_006399814.1:487482-489133 GCF_000299155.1 Elephantulus edwardii | reverse complement strand
TTGCTGTTTCGTTAAATGTTGCTATTCTTACTGGGGTGAGATGATATCTCATAGTTGTTTTGATTTGCATCCCTCTTAGAGATTTTGAACATTCTTCATGTGCTTGTTGACCATCTGAATGTCTTCTTTGGTGAAGTGCAATTTTGAACCATGCAGTGTTTCCTTGCTCTATTCTGACAACTGCCTCCTGCTCCAAGTATAGGTTTCACATAAGCACAATCAAGTGTTCTGGGATTCTCATTCTTCTCAGAGTCAGCCACAGTTTGTTATAATCCACATAGTCAAATGCCTTTACATAGTCAACGAAACACAGACATTCCTCTGGAATCCCCGAGTAGCCAAGAGCCATCTGACATTAGCTGTGATATCTCTAGTGCCACAGCCTCTTCTAAATCTAGCCTGCAGGCAGGCAGTTCTCTGTTGATATGCTGTGTTCCAGTCATTTTTGGATAATCTTCAGCAGAATCTTAATTGTATGTGATATCAATTATATTGTTCGATAATTTCCACACTCTGTCAGATCACCTTTCTTTGGAATGGGAACACATATAGATCTCTTTTTTTGTCAGTTGGCCAGATGGTTGTCCTCCAGATTTCTAAATACTTCAATTTGTTCTTTAGCTCTTTCAGCTTGAGAAATGCCAAGTTTGTTCTACACTTCCTGTTTTCAACCCAGGACTGAGAAATAGTGAGATGGGAACACCAAGAATGGAGAAAAGAGCAGAGAGTGTAAAGGCAGGGGAGGAACCTAGCTTCCCTATACGTTTATTGAAAATCACCAGGGAACAAACCACAAAGATAATTCAATGCAAATGAAGCTAGGCTTTTTCTATTGACAACCTTAAGCTTGTATCTCAGGAGGGAGGGATTAGTAAATAATCTAAGAATTGAAAAGGCATCCTTAGGTCTGCCTTGGCACCTGATTCCTGTGATCTGTTTCAAGAGGAATTCCAGCTTGTATTTGTGTCTCCCTTAATTCCTGGTTAAGCATTTGGTTTAACATTCAGTTTAACACTTGGCTTCCCACAACTTGTGGCTTTCTAATTGTAGGCCTTTGTGCTTTTCATCATAATACTTTGCTTTGTCTTATCTAGTTGTCCATTGAAATCTTTTTGGTTCTCTTACTTCATCATTTCTTCCCTAGTTTTAATGTCTCTACGTTGAAAATCTTCTATTCAACTCTTTAGTATCTTGAATTCTTCCTTCTGCTTTGGCTTCTCTGCACTCCAGTGAAATTTTCAGAGTCTCTTCTGACATCCATTTTGGTCTTCTCTTCCTCTTCTGTTTTTGCCATTACTGTCTGCACTCTTCCTGGACAATACCCTTCATATCTTCCCACAACTCATCTGGTCTTTGCTCATTAGTGTTCAAGGCCTCAAACCTGTTCCTGAGGTGGTTCTGAAATTCAGGTGTGATAGACTCAAAGTCACATTTTGGTTCCTGTGGATTTGGTTTCATTTTCCTCAGCTTCAGCTTGAACTTGCATATGAGTAGTTGGTGGTCTGTTCCACAATCAGCTCCTGGCCTAGTTTTCACTAGTTTTCCAGAGAGTCAAGGACTGCAGCCTCCAATATGGATTGAGGCTCAATGTCAAGAAGACAAAGATTCTCACCACTGGGCCAATTGGCAGCATCAGGGTGGATGGTGAAGA
>NW_006399814.1:477899-486867 GCF_000299155.1 Elephantulus edwardii | reverse complement strand
ACTCGACGGCACATAACAACAGTCCTGATTCATATATATATTAACACACTCCTCTTTAAGGAATAAGCAAGCGCCCTCTTTCTTGGTAGTCAGGAGATACAGAGCTCTCGGATTTTGGGGAGCAACTTGTGCCAGTGATATCAGCTGATGATGGAGTGAGGCTAAGGAGGCCATTGTTGTTTCTAGGGCTAACTGCAAGTGGTCTTCAAAGTCCTGGACAGAAATAATTCTATGGCCAAGAGCTCCCCCTGCCAGCCCTCCAGCAGCAACAACAGAGGCTGGGCTGAGTCCAACCATGATTGTGAGAAATGCTGTCTTTTTATTTGGAGAACTCGGAGGAGCCAAGTCAATTCAGATTCACTATACACGGCGAGCTGGGTTACAACTATTACAGAGAAACAGGGCCTTTTTGTGGTGGAATTTATACATCTGTGTTCAGTCCCATTACACCAACAGTGTTTGGCTGGTTTGGCTACAGTGTGCTTATTTATGCTAACATTGGGTACACAATTGCTGTGCTCCTTAGCAGGGGATATAAATGAGGAAGTTACGTAGCAGATGTGAGAAGGCTTAGTCTGCTTTTCAGATTCTGGTTCCCAGAGAGGGTTTGTGTCCCAGGATGGTGGAGCACTCAGTTTGGGCTGAAGGGCTTGCCTAAAGTGTTTGGGTGGAGTACGGTCTAGAGCAATTTATTGTTACTGCAGCTAGCAAAGACTGTTTGTTGTAAAGAGGCACACAGGAAACAATGGGAAAGATTGGTCACAGTCTAGAGAAATTTATTGTTACTGCAGCTAGCAACGACTGTTGTAAAGAGGCACACAGGAAACAATGGGGAAGATTGGTCACCATCTGATTTTGGTTAAGGAATAGCGAGATGCTCTGGATAATTTGGATCCAGGATGAAGGCTGCACAGTCTGTAGTCCCCTGGTGACTTGTTCTACTATGTTCTGTTCAGCTTGGATAATGGTATTGGAAACCTGTACCTGGGTATTGGCATCTAGGACAAATTCTCTGCGTATATGTATAGTGCTAGAGGGCAAGGAGCTATATCCAGTAGGATATAGTTTTCCTTCAACCCCAGCCTGCCACTTGGTATTCCAGGAGTCTGAAATGAAAAGGTGAAAACTACTCCCTGAGTAGGCAAAAATGTCTGTCTGGCTAGCCCCAAGTTTAGATAGGAGGCCCTTGCCAACAGAATTGGGCACGTAGGGATGATTAGGAAGGAATCGGTGAGTACTTGTTTGTCAAAGGTAATGAGGAGAGGTTGAGTGTTAAGGGGATTGGAAGGGAGGCCACCAATCCCCATTACTGAAACCTTGGAAGGGAAAACAGAACCCAAGAAGGAAGGGAGCACTGAGAAGGTAGCTCCCGTGTCAACCAGGAAGGAAACTGGCTTACCCACTACCTGATGGGTTGCCTTGGGCTCAACAAGTATGATGGGGGTCATCGAGCCTAGACATCATCACTCTTCAGCAACCAGGCCTTGTAGGTCAGCTGGGACAGGGACTGGGTCCAGTGGAGGGGCTGTCCTATTGTAGCTAGGTGCCAAAGGGCAGTCAGCCTTCCAATGGTCTGTTGTCCACAGATAAGGCAAGGCCTTTTTGGAGGGTGGGGGTTAGAGGCATGGTTAGCCCAGTGGTCCTCTTTGCTGCACTTAAAGTATGCACCAGGGGCTAACCAGTTTGTTGAATGAGCAGGTGTTTTCTGACCTTTTACCAACGTTGGCTGTAGGGCAGCTGTCAGGGCTTGGACCTGCATATTTACCTTCTGTAGAGTGTGAATCTGTCTGTTCCTCTTGGGCATTGAAGACTTTAAAGGCCATGTTTACCAGGACTTGAATGGGTGTTTGGTGACCATCCTCGGTCTTTTTAGTTTCTTTTTTATGTCAGGGGCTTATCGAGTAATAAAGTAAGTAGCTAGGACAGTGGCCCCTGCTGGGGAGGTAGGGTCTAAGCAGGTATACTGAGTTAGGGCTTTGGAGAGATAGTTAAGAGAAGCAGTGGGATTCTTGTCCTTAGCTTGGGTAATTTCTCTAAGTTTATAAAATTAACTGCTTTATGGGAGATGGCATGTAGGCTGGCGAACAGACACTGAATCATACAATTGAGTTTGGCTCAACCATCCCTTTTTGCTGCTATATCAGCTTGGTAGGTCCAATTCAGTTCTTTCCAGGGAATGGCTTGGGCCAACTGGCATAGTGCTATCTGTTAAGTGTACCTGATCTGCGTGCTGCTGGGCGGTAGTGAGAACACATTCTCTTTCATCTAGGATCAAAATAGAGGACAGTACAACAAAGAGATCATGCCAGGTTAGGTCATAGGTCTGCATCAGATACCTAAATTCTTTGATATAGGTTGTCAAGTCTTTGGAAAATGAGCCTAGACCCTTTTCTATTTGGGAGAAGTCAGATAGGAAGAGAGAAGTCAGTCAGGGAGAAAGGTGTTTGGATGCGAATGGGACTGTCAATGCCTGCAATTTCCCAAAGAGGACAGAGGAGAGAGTCGGTCTGGTGGGACCAGGTGTGTCTAGCAACTGAAGATGCAAGGGTGGGGAGTTGAGTCTGGGCTAACTGGAGCTTAAGGGGTGGCGGGTTCTGGAGGGGACAGTGGGTAGAGGGGAAGGGTAGGCTGGGAAAGGAAGTCTACAGGGTCTGAAAAGTCCAAGTTTTCTGGAAGGGATTATGATGAGTCTTGAGAAGAAGTAAAGGAATGGGATGATTTGGTACTGGGAAACTTACTCGGTGAAGGGGTTTGGCCTAAGAAAACAGCACAGGTTGGCAGGATTTACAGAGAAAGAGACAAGAGCATAAGTAAAAGAAAGCTTGGACATATGGGATCTCTGGCCATCTTTGAGTCTACCTGCAGAAACTGTCAATATCTCAAAAGGTATTGAAATCAAAGGTTCCATTCTCAGGCCACTGAGAATTGTTATCTAGGTGGCATTGTGGCCATGTCCAGTTACCATAACAGATTAGTCTCCTGGGTAGAGGTCCTCGGGCAGGCCCAGGTCTGAAAGATTTAAAAGTAGTCAATGCAAGGAACTGTCCCTTGGGGGCTTAGACATTTGGCTACCCTTGGTGTTTAGGTCTGTGGGTGAGGCAACAGAGATTCAGGCCATCCCCTGGAAACCAGGAGTCTCAGATATGAAGAGAGGCTAAGGATGGTGTGGGCATCTCCTAGTGCAATTAATACACACCCTAGCACAGACAATAGCCTGGGAAGAAGCTCCTGGAATTACTTGGTATGCGTGGACCTCCTGACACAGATCTGTGATTTTGGTTTTTATTTGTGTGTGGGCAGGAATCCAGTAGCAGATGTGAATCCCAAGGGAGCTTAAAATACCTGGAGGCAATATGCCTGGGGACTGTTCTGGACAGTATCTGGGAAATTTTATGAGCAAAGAGGCCTTTCTGAGGGAGAGACAGAAGTCAGAAAAGAAGTATGAAAAAAGTAATAAAATAAAATGAAATAAATGAAAAAAAAAACACAGAAAAGAAGTATGAGAGGATAGAGGAAGAAGGAGGGAAGAAGGCAGAAGAACAATAGGGGCAGAGAGTTTTTGATGGGAGGAGGCGCCAGATAATTTTCAGCAAGGACTCTTCCACAATAGAGGTAACAGTGGAATGCAAGAATGAAGAGTTCAGGGAAATTGGACACCACTGATTACTGAACATAAACACAAGATGGGTAGACAACACAGGGTCTGTCCCTTCAGTCCATGCAGGCGTCCCTCCAGCTGTGCACCTCACGACGTAAAGTGTGTCTTAGTGTAGGCATGCCTGTACCAAGCCCAGGCCTGGTTGTAGGTCCCTAGAGGATCCCCCAAATTGCCAGTAAGCCATATGACAACACCACGGAACCACAGGTGGGGACCAAATCAAACCCCATGGCTTTAGAGCAATGTCCGCCATGGAGCCTCTTCACAAGCACTCAAATCATTCAGCCAGCAGACCTCACACAGAACAGGAGAGAACTGGAAAAGGGGGAGAGAAGTGGAGACATTACCATTCAAACATCTTGACACTGTGGGGGCTAGTAGGTTCAAAAGAGAGCAAGGGGGCACCATACTTGTGATGAAGGAGGGCTGGGGTGCAGCACACCTTAACTTATCTCCCAGGTTTCGGCACCAGATGTAAGGTCATAAGGTCACAAAGTCAAGAAAGGAAGCAAGATTCAAGAAAGCTTAAGGCAGCTTTATTAAGGGAGATTAAGATTCCTTGGCCTGGAGAGAGATATCAGGGAAGTTACACATAAGATGTATTTGGGCAGGTTTTTATAATAGGGTTGTAGGGAAGGGAGATGTATATGGACATTCCAATGTAGTTAGTTGTTGGTCATGCTAGGGGGTGAGTCTTTTTTCTTTTTTTTAGGGGCTGAATTTTAATAGAATGTGAAAGTTCTGACCTCTTAGATTCAATCGTACTTTGAAATTACTGATTGATTCAAAATGGTTTTATGGAAAAACTAATCTGTAACAAAAACTTGGCATTGAGTATGAAGGCTCCACTGTTTTGTTTTGAGCAAAGCATATGAAGGGTCCAGGGCGGGCGGGCGGGCTGGGACGTTTACAGCAGTAGGCATTTTCTCTTCCTCTTCTTGATGGGGGGCGGGCACAGGACGACTCTGATGGCTTCCTCAAACACTGTCTTGAGGCCTCGCTGCGTGAGTGCTGAGCACTCGAGGTATTTGACAGCACCGATCTCCTTCGCCATTGCCAAGCCCTGCGGGTAGGTGATGGGGGTCAGCTTCTTCTCTTTGAGCTTCTCGATAATGTCCTTGCCATCCCTCAGATCAAGCTTGGTCCCCACGAAGATGATGGGAGTGTTGGGACAATGGTGCCGCACCTCAGGGTACCACTTTGCACGGACATTTTCGAATGATGCAGGGCTCACCAAGGAAAAGCAGATTAAGAACACATCCGTTTGCGGGTAGGAGAGGGGGCGCAATTGGTCGTAGTCTTCTTGTCCAGCTGTGTCCCATAAGCCCAGGTTCACGGGTTTTCCATCGACCATAACATTGGCAGAGTAGTTGTCAAAGACAGTGGGGATGTACTCTCCAGGAAAGGCATTGGTCGTGTAGCTGATGAGCAGGCATGTCTTACCGACGGCTCCATCTCCCACCACCACACACTTGATGGCCTGCATCTGGGCCGCTCGTGGGGTGCCCACAGCGGCTGCGCGCTGGGGCGAGAAGTGGCGGGCGCGGGGTGCCGGGACCGCTGTCCACACTGCCTGGCGCTCAGCGGACTGCGAGCCGGAGCCTAGCGGCAGCCACCACCCAAAGCTGAAGGAAAACTGCTGGGGATGAGTCTTTTCATTCCTCTTGTTGATGTGCTGCAATTCCGAGTTTTCTATGCTGATGGACCATACTCTTCAGTTGGCCGATCACAGGACTGAAGAATGCGACACATCATCACAAAGCACCAAAGGATGAGACAAATTAATCATCCCCTGCCCCCACCTCGGTTTCTGCCCAACACCTTCCAGGTTGACTAATTTAATCTGAGCTTAGAAGGATGGAGGCGGTTTGAAGGAAGAGGCTGAGAGGACAGGCCTTGAGATGACTGGAATGTTTGGAATGTCTTTGTCTCTGGGGATGTCAGTGAGCAGGAGACCACTTGCCGCTGGCTCAGGAGAAGAGCACAAGGACAATGAAGCTTCTCCCAGTAATCTCTGAGGAGAGAATTTTTACTTCTCTTAGGAGTGGCATCAACTTGCTAAACAGCATGTCTCCGGAAACTCTATGAACTTTGATAAATGTTGCTCATTGTGGAAAGGCTTCAGGCCTTTTTTGTTCATAGGGGTGCTATGAGTCATCCTTGACTAGAAGGCAATAAACAACAACAGCCTTGGTTTTAATTCTATCTTGTGACTTTCTTTTTCACGTTTTCAATGTATAGAGATATAGATATATAGGTATAGATATAGATAGACATAGATATATAGATAGGTACAGTTATATGAATTGACACAGTAACTGGAGTAATAGAGTAGTTGTGTCAGAGTCAGTGAGACTGACTCAGGATAGGGCAGGATTAAGAGCTATTTTGTGCAGGAATTCAATCTCCTGTCCAGCAACTCCAGGCAAAGGAACAGTGCTACAAGCTCTTTGGTTGAAAGAAGGAAGACTTTATTGTCCACAAGGAGCACTGACAGAGACCACAGTCTCTTAAGGGTAAGGGTCTCCAAACACAAAATGTTTTCTCTTTATATAGGCTTACAAGGGAGTGGTAAGGGCCTCTTTTCTACTGGCTGCTGTTGTTGTTATGTGCCGTCGAGTCACTTGCGACTCATAGCCACCCCATGTACAACAGCTCAGAACCCTGATCTATCCTGAGCCAACATTATTATCTCTGACACACTTATCCCAATTATCCCAGTCACTGAGCCAATCCATCTCATCGAGGGTCTTCCTCTCTTGCACTGTCCCTCCATCCTCCCAACCATGATGTCCCTTTCCAAGGACTGCCCAAAGTAGGTCAGACGGAGTTTCAGAATCCTGGATTCCAAAGGCAGCCTGGTATCACCCTCTCCAGGAGAAAACTGTTCTCTTAGCAGTCCATGGTATATTCAACACTTTTCCAGCACCATAGCTCAAAGATATCAATTCTCCTTATATTACCCTTAGTCATTGTCCAGCTTTCTGATGCATAACAAGTAATTGCAAAGATGATGGCCTGGATCAGGCACACCTTAGTGTCCAGAAGACATTGTTGCTTTTCAGTACTCTGAAGAGGCTCCTGACAGCAGACTTTCCCAATGCAATTTGTCTTTTGATTTCCTGGCTGCTGATACCAAGAGTACTGATTGTGGAGCCAAGCGAACTAAAGCTGTTAATGATCTCAATCTCTTCACTGATTATCATAATGTTGCCAACTGGCCAGTGGTGAATTTTTGTTGAACTTCAGTTCATATTTAAGGCTGCAGTTCTTGACCTTCTGCAGCAAATGCCTCAGGCCCTCAATTTCAGCAAGCAAGGTCATGTCATCTGCATAATGTAGGTTGTGGATGAGTCTTCCTCCAATCCTGATGCCACATTCCTCCTCATAAAGCTCAGCCTTCAAGGTGATCTGTTCTACATACAGATTTGGCTAGTTTTACCTGTACTGTGATTGGTTAGTTAATAATTTTGAGCAAAGGGGTTATAAGTCAGGTACACAAGAAGTAAGGTCATAGGTTAGCTAAATTCCCTTAATAGGTTACTGGACCTGTCAACCCTCTGCTGCTGGGCTGGTTCTTCTATTGCTTATTGCTGAACTTATCTTTCTCTTATATGGTAAAACCTTCCTCTGAGCCAGCTAGCTGGAGGAAGAATGGGGTGGTTCCCCCCAGGCCTGATCACTCCTTGAAGAAACCTTATAATGTCTAAGGCCATAAGACTAGAGACTAGAACAGACAATGGATCCTGATAAGGGTCTAGACGTAAACACAAAAGCCCACACTCAAGTTAATGAACAGCCCCAAATTCTGAGCGAAATACCATCTTCCCTAGTCCTCCCTAAAACCCCTATAAAAAGAAACTTCCCTTGACTGCGCGCACTCCATTTTGATCTTCTCTGCATAAAGTCACTTGGTGTCCCTCTCAGACCACGCAATCAAGGCCGGTTCATTGGTTCATTTCTTGGGACCAGCTTCCTCCTTTCTCTCACTCTCAAGTCTTTTCTATCTGTCATATGGTTCCTGGACTGGGAATCAACCTGATTGGGGAGAACGTCCAATCATGGGCCAAAATCTCCTTTCCATTTCTCCCTAACTGGCCAACCCAGAGAAAAGGCCTGCCCATCAAGTTCACTAATAACTTATCGGCAGCCAGTAAGCGACCCGAAGCCTACCTGCTTTCTTAAGCAGCAGCTATAGCTGCCCATGCTACGTGAGAGAAGTGAGAGCCTACCTAGACTCTTTATCTGTCTGGCTTGTACCCTCCAAAATAGGCCAAATTTCTCCCTCTTTCCTATCCTTCTTTCCTCTCAACTTTTTTACTGGTCCCAAAGGTTGAAGGCCATTTGTTATTTGAATCTGACAACATCCAGCACCAGCCTCAATTCTGAACTGCCTAAAACTATCCCTCTGATTGAGGTAAGAGCCCAAGGTGACTTCCTGAGGTGCCCAGGGACTTATCACTCCCTTTTCTTTTTTCCCTTTCCCTCTTCTCAGGCCCAAGACCCCCATCCTAACACCTGAAGAGAGGATGCTTTCTTTGCTGTCAGAAAGATGTATCTGCTTGGAAAGTTTCTGGCAGCCAGAGATGTCCGATTCTGCCAGATCCTACCACCCTCTTCTCTATTTTACCTCAATTGGAGGATGGACCTGTCCTGGGGACAGTCCTTTGTTCTGCCTCCTCTAAAATTGTGCACCTTTTGCATTACACCTAATTTAAAGCAATCTCAATTTTTGTACCCTAAGTTTGGCTTATTCAATCCATCTGTCCTTCAAAACATAGGTATCAAAATGACAAATAGTCAAAGATTTCCTAAACTCAAACTCTCTTTATTCTACACTTTCATGCCTCTCTCTACTTATCCTACTCATCCTTTGAGCTCCTCATGACTCACTTCCCAGTTAAAAATCTTGAAAAATCTGACTAAAACATCCACATGATCAGAGAAACTTCTGTAGTAACTAACTATAGCAATGATCCCTAAAAGTATAGCTTGGTGAAACTGAAGAGGACCTGAAACACTTGCTGCATAAGGTCAAGCAAGGACTGTAGTCTTCAATATGGATTGAAGCTCAACAACAAGAAAACAAAGATTCTCCCCACTGGACCAACTGGTAGCACTATGATAGATGGAGAGGAGATTGAAGTTGTTAACAATTACAGCTTGCTCAGACCCACAATCAACATTCTTAACACCAGCAGTCAGGAAATCAAAAGACAAATTGCATTGGGAAAATCTGCTGTCAGGGACCTCTCCAGAATACTGAAAAACAATGTCAGTCAAGACAGTAAGGTGCACTTAATCCAGGCC